>NC_045435.1:92072509-92310039 GCF_002776525.5 Piliocolobus tephrosceles | reverse complement strand
TTTGGTTCTGTTTATATGCTGGATTACGTTTATTGATTTGCATATGTTGAACCAGCCTTGCATCCCAGGGATGAAGCCCACTTGATCATGGTGGATAAGCTTTTTGATGTGCTGCTGGATTCAGTTTGCCAGTATTTTATTGAGGATTTTTGCATCAATGTTCATCAGGGATATTGGTCTAAAATTCTCTTTTTTTGTTGTGTTTCTGCCAGGCTTTGGTATCAGGATGATGTTGGCCTCATAAAATGAGTTAGGGAGGATTCCCTCTTTTTCTATTGATTGGAATAGTTTCAGAAGGAATAGTACCAGCTCCTCCTCGTACCTCTGGTGGAATTCAGCTGTGAATCCATCTGGTCCTGGACTTTTTTTGGTTGGTAGGCTCAGAGACGCAAAAAAAATGATAAAGGGGATATCACCACCGACCCCACAGAAATACAAACTACCATCAGAGAATACTATAAACACCTCTACACAAATAAACTAGAAAACCTAGAAGAAATGGATAAATTCCTGGACACATACACTCTCCCAAGACTAAACCAGAAAGAAGTTGAATCCCTGAATAGATCAAAAGCAGGCTCTCTCTTTTTTTTTTTAAGGTTGATACATGGAAGAGTTTTCAATGCCCTAGTGATTTTTCCTTATGATGTATGCTGCTGGACCACTCCCCTACAACATCAATTAATGTGTGCTCCAGGAATACAAACTGATACGAAAAATGGCTTATGGTAGATGTAGTTAAGACAGTCAATATATTTTAACATTAGAAAATTCAGTCAGTCCTTCATATCCGTGGGTTTTACACCCATGAATTCAACCAACCTCAGACTGAAAATATTAGGGGAAAAAAAATACATCTGTACTACACATGAACAGACTTCTCTTTCTTGTCATTATTTGCAAATAATGAGAGGTTATTTGCAAATACTACACTATTTTATATGAGAGACTTGAGCATTCGTGGATTTCGGTATCCACAGGAGGTCCTGGAACCAATCGCCTATGGATACCAAGGGACTACTATATATTACAAAGCCACGTGCTTTGGAATTACTTCATTGGCTCCTTCTATTTTCATTAACACTGATATCTAGTTTAGTATGAAAAGGAACTTGAAATCTTGAAAATTAGGACATTGTTATTTTTTTCTACTTGCAATGCAAAATCTATTTTGCTTTTTTGCTTTTAGGAAAATATTCTGATTGTGATATTTGATACTTATGTTGGCTACTCAAAGTCAGAACTTTTCAAAGTAATCAGTAAATTGAGTCAACAGAAAAATATTCATTACCTTGGGGATGCATTAATAATTTAAAGTTTTTAAATTCAACATGTATAGAAAAATCAAGCTTAGTAATACTTTAATGTTATTCTACCAATGTATTTTTTTAAATTAAGACTTCTGTATGCAGCAGGGCGTGGTGGCAAACCTGTAGTCCCAGCTAGTAGGGAGGCTGAGGCAGGAGGATTACTTGAGCCCAGGAATTCAAGCCTGGGCAACATAGTGAGACCTCCTGTCGTAAATTTAAAAAACAAACAACAGAAAATTCTACGTGTGGTAAAGGGTTAACTCAGCAAGCTTGGGTTGCTTAAACCTTGCACATTCCAAAGAAAGGTCTGACCTCAGTGCTGAACTTTGGCTCCTGGAAAATGAGCTCTGAGCCCCTGGAATATCCCACCTGATAGGAATGTTTCTGTTTGCCTGAGGCGTTAGACCATGCCAGATAGACAGTTTATGCTAACAATATGATTTATAGTGAATACCTGTTTTCCTGTGTCTAAGACCCTGGACTGCACTGTATTCATTTGACCTGGGGGATTTAGGGAGCTGAGACTGAATAGCTAAAGTGAGTCACATAAGCACTAAATGCTTACCTGTCTGACCACCAGTAAAACTCTGGACATCCAGACTTGGATGAGCTTCCCTGGTTGGCAACACTTTTCACGTATTGTCATACACCATTGCTGGGGGGATTAAGCACTGTCTATAAAACTCCATTGTGAAATGACAACTGGAAGCTTGCACCTGGTCTCTCCTTATTCTGTTCTATGCACCTTTTCCCTTTGCTGGTTTTAATTTCCATTCTTTTGTTATAATAAACCATAATGGTGAATAAAACAGCTTGTCTGAGTTACGTGAATCCTTCTAGTAAATTATTGAACCCGAGAGTGGTCTTGGGGACCCCTGACACAATGTGCCTAGAGTTTAATGGTTCTGATAAATTTACATTTTCATGTTATCTTTAAACGTGTATTTATTGACTCCTCCTTTGTATCAAGCCCTTGCCCTAGCTGCTGCCTGTGCTTAGAGTATCCTTTTCCCAGATATCCCAGATATGGCTTGTCCTTTACTTTCTCACTGAAGTGTCACCTTTCAGTGAGGCTCTCCCAGATTGCACTATTACTTGTGTTTGTTTTGTTTTTAAAACTACCCTATTTTAAATTGCCATCTCTGCTTTACTTCCTAGCATTCCCTCCCCCTTTTACCCTGCAGTACTTCTTGTTTTTTTTTTCCTTTCCATGTACCCTATTTCCTTATTTATTAGGTTTGTTGTTTATTTTTCTCCCCTCACTAAAATGCAAGCTCCATGAAGGCTGTTCACTCTTCTTGTCACTCTTTTTGCCATCACATGTTCAGTTCAGTCTTCTTCCCACTATTAGAGAAGACCCTTGCCCCTTTTCTTAGGAAGACTGGCTTAAAGTCCCATCTATTCATAGCATCGAACTCAAAGTCCAGAGTTTCACAGTAATGCACCAGATTTTTGGGTTTTTTTTTTAATCCTCTTTAATTTAATTTAAAAATCTGCAAAACATTTGTAGTTTTCCAAAAAAAAATCAAAACTAAATACAAAGTTTAATGAGAAGTCTCATTCCTATATTCCTGTTTCCTTTACCCAATTCCTATTCACTTCCTATACATAATCTTTTTTTTTTTTTTAAGATTTTGGAGACAGTGTCTTGCTCTGTCACCCAGACGGGGAGCGTGGTGGCACTATCAAGGGGCTCACTGCAGCCTCAGACTCCTGGTGTCAGGTGATCCTCCTACCTCAACCTCCTGAGTAGCTGGGACCACAAGCATGTGCCACCATGCCCAACTAATTTTTGTATTTTTTGTAGAGTCGGGGTTTCACCATGTTGCCCGGGCTGTTCTCAAACTCCTGAGTTCAGGCAGTCTGCCCACCTCAGCCTCCCAAAAAGTGCTGGGATTATAGACATGAGCCACCACGTCCAGCCTTCTTGTGTTACTTTTCAGCAAAAATAGAAATATTTATCAAAAAATAATGAAGATTTAGTCTTACACTGGCAATAAATATCCCACACTTGCGTACAGGACTCATGTGGCTAAGAACATCATATTAGAATAAATTAAACTATCATTTATTACTTTGGGATATTTAGTCATTGGCATTTTCCACATTTAGGTTATAAAAGAATTCAACCATGTTTTCTTCTATTACTTATATAGTTACATCTTTTTACGTCTTATCCATATGGAGATCATTCTGTTACATGTTGTGAGATGTAGATCCAAAGAGCTATGAAATCCCAACATTTTTAAATACTAAATTATTTAATACTCTCAATGTGTTTAAAAGGTTAGATAGATATCATTTCTGATATTTCCTTGTTCTATTTTGTATGTAAATGCCCTTAATGTTTTTTTCCAGGAAATCAATGAAAATTCTCTTAAAAGGTTAAGTGTCTACTTAGAAAACCTCCAGAAACCAGGCTTCAAGTCTTTGAAACCAACTCAGCTTACATTTTATGTAAGAGAAACAGACCAGAGTTCCTCTGATGGCCAGGAACCTTTTAGTACTTCCGGTACGTTTTTTATTTCTGGTATGTCCCTTGCAAGCTTCATGTTAAGTATGTTCATTAATTTTGACATTGTCAGAATACCTTTGGATCAAAACTTTGGTGATAGAAAAATAATAGCATTTAATTGATTGTTTTCCTAGAATTAGATTCTATTCCTAGCTGCATATGTTCGAACAAGTGATTTTTTTACATGTTTAAACTTTTTTGTTTCTGAAACTAAAGTGTTCCTATTTGTCCCCTTCCCAGTTCAGTGTTATTTTAAGTGTTAAACATGTCCAAACAATACGTATTTCTAAAAACTACAGCTTGCATTCTCTTATTTAGTCCTCTGAATACTCTGAAGCTGGAAATATTTACCCAGTTGTAACTTAGTGATGTTCAGTGCCTTTCCCAAGACCAGAGAGAAAGAATATAAGTCTTGAACCCAGGTCTTTTAACTCCAACCTTATGCTGCTTCTAAAATCCAATTGATCTTAGTAGACAGCCACCTTTTCACTACCTTTTGTCACTGCTTTTCCATATTTAAAATTAAGGACAAATATTTAGGTTAAGGTCACTAAAGGCCTATCATTTCTCTAATTATACATGCTTTTGATGATCCTTGAGGAAATAACTATATTTTTAGTATGAACTTAAGACAATTTAAAGAGTCAGTGCTTTCTGTGACTTAAGGCTAAAACAGGATACACTGTAATTTTTTTTGAAACAAACTGCTATAAAACTCAGAATTTGATAGGTCTTTGAGATCTAAAATCTGTTTCTAGCTCTGCCAGTGACCTAGCTGTGTGACCTTTAACTTTTGGGTGTTCATTTATTAAAATGAAAGAGCTGGAGAACTGTGTAGAGCCCACTCACATGGAAGATCCCTAATTTACACCTCACCCTCCCCTGGCTCTCAGGACCTCAAATGGAAGGAGGAAGAGCTTGATCTGAAGAATCCTGAAGTATATTGAAGACAACGCCTCACCCAGTCTCTCCAGGGACTAGTATTTGATAGTATACGATCTTTTACCTTTTATTTTCTCATAATTGAATATGGGAGATCAGGAGTCACAAATTCCTTTTCTTGGCAGTTTCTCCATTTACCTCTGACGTAGAGTTTTATTAAAAATAGCCCTATTCTTCAATATTTAAAGGCAGAAAGTCAACTCATAGCCCTTTTGTGAAGGAACAGCTGTACTGAAGAATGCTGTAAATAATGAATAATAAGCATGTTGATCACGCTAAGTGACACAATTCTATTTGAAAGTTTATATACATTGTGAATGTGCTGTTCTTGGCCATGAGTCTCAAGCAACTGAGATACATTGTTACTAGTGTAAAATCAAATACTCATAAATACTTTTAATAGATACATGCTCCTGTTAGGGTCAAGATTAGGCTAGGAATTAAATAACGTCTCACTTAATATATAGTGGTCTACTTAGGTTTCATGATTTCTCCAGGAGGACAGATGGAATTTTTAGAGGTAGATTATGTCCTTTATAGTTGTTAAAATAAAAATATTATCATCAATCTGTTTTTATTTGTATGTGGTTAAGAGAGTCAAGTTCATTCCTACAGCTACAACTACTGCTTCTACTACCACCATCAGCTGGATTTGTCTTAAATATTGAATATACATGGAGTTAGTAAATTGAATTTAAAAGCTTAGTGGAAATCTTAGAAAGTTTCACACAGCAAATTAGGGACAGAGCTGGTACTAGAACTAATGTCTCCTTATTCCTAGTCCAGTGTTTTGATTTGTATACCACATTATCTATTAATTCTTCTTTTAAAATACTGTAATTAATCATTTTTCCTTTTGCCTTTATAACAAAGATTTAAAACGTTTTTACTTCTGTAACATGTTTACCTGATTATGAAATCAAAATCAAGTAGGTTTTTAAAAAATTTTTATTTCTAGAACACTAGAAATCATTAATCAGCTTTGGATAATTAAGATGGTAATAAGGTAAAATGTTTACTAGTGATTTTCATTACTGAAATTTAATGAGCCTTTAGCATTATTAATACATTGAAATCCTTAAAGGCTGAAATTAGTTCTTCAGCTCCATATCTTTTTGGTGGTTCATGAGGAAGTAAATGTTGTTATTAGAATAAATTTTAAAACAAGTTAGAGATTTACTAAGAGCTTTCTGTGAATTAATGCTAAGACAAGTAGCTGTAGCCAGCTCTGGCTGAGTAAAAACAGAATCCTTTACTTTCAGTTAATGGTTAACTTTGAATGATTTCTTAAACAAAAATAGCTTAAAGCTGGTCATGATGACACAAGCCTGTACTCCCAGCTACACAGAAGACTGAAGTGGGAGAATCACTTGAACCCAGGAGTTTGAGGCTAGCCTGGACAACTGGACAAGACAGCAAGACTGTTTTTTTTTGTTTGTTTTTGTGGTTTTTTTTTTTTTTTTTTTTTGAGACGGAGTCTTGCTCTGTCACCAGGCTGGAGTCCAGTGTAGCAATCTTGGCTCACTGCTTGAACTCCCAGGTTCAAGCGATTCTTCTGCCTCAGCCTCCTGAGTAGCTGGGACTACAGGCACGCGGCACCACGCCCAGCTAATTTTTGTAGTTTTAGTAGAGACAGGGTTTCACCATGTTGGCTAGGATGGTCTTGATCTCTTCATCTCGTGATCCGCCCACCTCGGCCTCCCAAAATGCTAGTGTTACAGGCATGAGCCACTGCACCTGGCCGAGACTGTCATTAAAAAAAAAAAAAGTAAAAGTACAGAAAAAATTAAACTAGAAATGGGAGAAAAGATATAGCATATATGACAAAAAGATGATGCTAATACATAAAGAGTTTTTACAAATTAAAAATGAACCAGAGTAGCTCCATTCCAAAAATGGACAATGAATAGACAGTTCAAGAAATAACACATATAAATGTCAGTTAAGTATATAAAAATCTTTAGGCCATGCATGGTGGCTCACACTTATAATCCCAGCACTCTGAGAGGCCGAGGCAGGCAAATTGCTCGAGTCCAGGAGTTCCAGACCAGCCTGGGCAACATAGTGAAACTCTGTGTCTCTACTAAAAATACAAAAAATTAACCAGGCGTGGTGACACGTGCCTGTAGTCCCAGCTACTTGAGAGCCTAAGGTAGGAGAATCACCTGAGCCCAGGGGGCAGAGGTTACAGTGAGGCAAGATAGTAGGCACCACTGCACTCCAGCATGGTGACAGAGTGAGACCCTGTCTCAAAAAAAAAAAAATCTTTAGCCTCAGTATTCAAACGCAAACTGAAATAATTAAGTAGTATATTTTGCCCATTAATTTTTTTCTTTTTTTGCTAGTAATACCAATGAATGGTAAAAATACATTTTCCCACATTATTGATGGGTATATAAATTAGTGCAAACTCTACAAACTCTGCAGCTTGGCATTCTCTCCCCAAAGCCACAAAATTCTTCTTGGAATGTATCCTGAGGAACCAGTAAAGGATATTTGCAGTGTGGTACAGGCAGTCCTCACTATATAGTAACTCTTATGTTGGATTAAATAATGAAGCTGATAAATTGAGATAGAAACAGATTTACTCCTTGACTGTGCACTTCTGAGGATGAGCTATTTTTTCTTAACCTCCAATGTAGCAGTTTGGGTTTTCCTTTCCTCCTTCACTGACTAGAATAATTCCCTTGCCAGTAGTTCTAAGTTTCCTGAAATTATTGAACTAAAAAAAAAGTATTTCTTAGTTGGCATGTTCTGGATCTCGTAAGTTGGTGTGGCAAGCAGAATGTGTATCTGTGGCAAGCAGAATGTGTATCTGTGAGAATGATTTAAATTGTGGTGTCTGTCATCACAAAAGTTGCAAATACTTTTTTTTTTTTTTCTGAGGCAGAGTCTTACTGTGTTGCCAAGCTTAAGCACAGTGGCACAATCTTGGCTCACTGCAATCTCCACTTCCTGGGTTCAAGTGATTCTCCTGCCTCAGCCGCCTGAGTAGCTGGAATTACAGGAGTGCACCACCATACCCAGCTAATTTTTGTATTTTTAGTAAAGACACAGTTTCACCATGTTGGCCAGGCTGGTCTCGAACTCCTGGCGTCAAGTGCTCCACCTGTCTCAGCCTCCCAAAGTGGTGGGATTACAGGCATGAACCACTGCCCCAGCCTCATACGTGGTACACACATACAAGCACATAGATGGAAAAGGTCAAAGAACAGTGCTGCCTAAGAGAACTTTCTGTGATGAGGGAAATGTTCCATATCTGCATCATCTAATATGGCAGGCCCTAGCCCTTTGTGCTTATTGAGCACGTGAAATGTGGCCAATGTGGCCAAAGAACTTAATTTTAAATTTTTATTTCATTTCAATCAATTTAATTTTAAATTGCCACATGTGCTAGTAGCTACCATCTTGGATAGAGCAGATCTGGAAGAATATGTACCTATTAATAGTGGTTACCTCAGGTAAAGATGGTAAAGTTGTATGCCTGCTAACAAGAGACTTTTGCTTTTAATTTTCAAAACTAATTAAAAAAAATTTTTTTAAAGCAAAGAGTCAGCATGTTGTAGTGGAGAAAATATTTGGCTTGGTGTCAACTCATATTTAAGCCCTGGCTTCATTCTTAATCTATGTTCCTTCACATTTGACAGGAGAAATGATAATGGCATAGTTGGTGGTAGTGTTGATTGAAAAGATATGTAAATTAAGCCTGAACCATGTCTAACACCCAGAAAAGAAAAAAAACAAAATCAGTGGACTTTTTATTGATGACTTAACAATTTAGATTACTTACCTTAGCCCAATGATTACCCAACATCAAAACCAGTAACTTTTTTTTTTTGAAACAGAGTCTTGCTCTGTCACCCAGGCTAGAGTTCAGTGGCACAGTCTCGTCTCACTGCAACTCCCGCCTCCCGGGTCCAAGCAATTCTCCTGCCTCAGCCTCCTGAGTACCTGGGATTACAGGCGCCCACCACTGCGCCCAGCTAATTTTTGTATTTTTAATAGTGATGGGGTTTCACCATCTTGGTCAGGCTGGTCTCAAACTCCTGACTTCATAATCCACCCACCTAGGCCTCCCAAAGTGCTGGGATTACAGGAGTAACTTTTAAACAACTAGAGAATTTTAAATCACTCCTGAAAATATTGGGTTACTACCTAGTCAAGTGAGCAAGTATGAGGACCATCTCCTTCAATCATAGAGAAAATTCAAGATGGGTTTCTGTGACCACTGAGACTAGATTATATGGCCCCTCTTACCTGAACCGCTGTTACAGTATACACCTGTATTCTCCTGTCTCCACTAGAAACTATCTTTGGTGTACAGCTGCTTATAGGAGAGCTTTTCTCTCTCTTAAGAGACCAGATTTATCAACAGAATTGAGAATATTCTGAATCCCCTTGTTGGGCTGGGATGGGTTTGGTCACTGGAACCAAACTAGAAAATGGAGCTGATGATTGAAGGAATTCATGAAGGTAAAACATTGTGTGGTATAGTTTTAGAGAAGGGAAGTCATTTTTCTATTTACAGGTGATTTGCTAATAGGACAAATTTAAATCAGTAATAGAATGTTTTCAAAGATTTTGATTTTATACATGTTGAAATAAAGCAAATAATCATCTGTATTAATTGTTTGGGGGAATTATATTCTCTAGGATTTCGAGCAGTCAAATTTACTTTGCACACCAGAGATCTGCTAAGCACAGTATTATATATTCTCAACTCCTGCAGTTTATCTGTTGAACATATCCAAAGCTTGAATACTAATGTGCATACCCAGCCTCTCAAAGAAGCTAAAAGGATGCCTGACAGGCCCATCAAATGGGACAAGTCTTATTACTCCTTTACTGGATTCAAGGACCCTGATGAAGACCTTGAACAAGTCTCGAGAATGGAAACAACTCTCACGTATGTAAAAGTTCTTATTTAACTAGACTGTATTTGTAGTTTGTGTTTATGACACTGATGTATTGGGGTGGCAAAAACTTTTTTTATAAATAAAAAGTGTAGTTCACATTTAAAATTAAAGCCTAGTTTTCCAGGAAAAGTAATGCTATCAATCTAGTTAATCCAGTAACCATTATGAAAAATATATTTCATGTTTCTTACTTAAAGTTGCCAAAATACTTCCAGCTGTATTTAAAGTTGTGGTCTTTTGATACCAAACACATGCAGGATATTGTTTTGTTTCAGTTTTAAAAATTCTATTCAAGTTACCTCCAGTACATGGAGAAAGGCTATACCTAAGACTATACAAATATTTTTTACTCTTCTTCATGTGTTAGGCATTTCTAATGGATAGTTCAGTAGTGATGTACTTTAGTGTAATAATCCATACATGAGAAAAATACATGGTGACAGAATTATTCAATATCATCTAGAATAACTGCTTTAAAGAGTTACTTTTTAAATTATAAAAACCATATATAAAATGTTTTCTATTATTTAGCATGCCTTATTTGTAAAGTTACCTTAATGTTTTTTAAGTCATTTTTGGATTTCATAAAGACCCATCACATTCTCTTCCTATGATTGTATCTAAAAAGTCCAATGGCTTATCAGAGGATTCTCTCATTATGGCATAGTACACGATCCTTCATTATCCACTGGCATAATATCTGCTTTGTGGATTATCTATACTAAGGGATTCCTCCTTGTTACCTAGCTAGATTCCAAATAAGGCTGAAGAGGTAGGAAGGTAGCAGAGTCTAGTACAGAAAAGGACAGAAGTATGTGTCTGAAGATGTGTATGTATGTACCTACGTGTGATAGTCTGTGATATTTATCTATATGCATAACTGATGGATAAATCACTTCCCTAAATATGATGACTTTAATTGTTCAGATTCTCTTCTGAGATGGAAATGTGCATTTGGGAATAATAATTTACTGATAGACCAGAAGTAATGGCACAGTAAGAAGTCGGGTAAAAAATGAAGAATAGCCTGGCACTGTGGCTTAATGTTGATAATCCCAGCATTTGGGGAGGCCAAGGTGGGAGGATTTCCTGAGGTCAGGAGTTCAAGACCAGCCTGAGCAACATAGCAAGACCCCATCTCTACAAAAAATGCAAAAATTTAGCTGGGCATGGTGGTACACATTTGTAGTTCTAGCTAATTGGAAGGCTCAGGCAGGAAGATCCCTTGAGTGCAGGAGTTTGAGGCTGCAGTAAACTATGATCGTGCGACTGCACTCCAGCCTGGGTGACAAAGTGAGACCCTGTCTCCAAAAAATAATAAATAAATAAAAAGTAGAGTCGTGGTGGCATAGAGGTTGCTGAATTGAAAATTTTGGTATAGAAAAACAAGAGATAATTTAAGGTTAATTGCACATAGACGCTATGGTGGGAGTTGAAGTAGATTTCTCTGAGCACAAACTGGAAGAGAGGTTCTCAGCCTTGCCTTCAAGTTTTATGTGGAATACAGCACATACAACTTCTCCTTACACCCACAGGAGAATATTGCTGTACTTATCTTGCACTGTGTCTAGATGAACAAAAAGTTGGGGATTACTGGCCTATGGGTACAGAAAACAGTGAGATAGAGTAAGTCAAGCCAAAACAGCAAAAATAACAGTTGTTGGACTTTACTCAAGTTAAAAGGGCTTAAGAATAATGTATTAAAGGATTTCAGAGAAGCACATGGTCTGTGGTTCAGTTGAGTATTTTGTAGAACACAGTTTTTATCTGGAGTTGGATGTGCAGCCATCATGAAAAGAGTGCTCCAAGGACCTAGAACTGGACTTAGATCCCTGGCAAAGTAATGAAAATACATTGAAACTATAGAAAGCCAACTCAACAAGATAAGTGGTATTCAACGGGGTTCCTTATCTAAGCTCGGTATTTATAATTTTTTTATTTGTATGTCATTCATTCAATAAAATTCCTTAGTTTTTAGTAAAGGAGACTTTCTTATATTACATTATACTATATGAGTTCTTAAGAGTAGGGAATATGTCTTGATAATCTCTGTGTCTACTAATCTACTTCATAGATTCATAGAATCCATCCAGTATTTTAATTAAACTGAACTAAAGAATTGTTGAATAACTAAATGTGATGTGCTAGAGGCTCAGTATAAAGAACTTAGGCTTTAATATGGCAATGCAAAGTAACATAATACATAGTGTAGCAATAGAAGTCACTTAGCAATGAATGTAGAGGGCCATTTTTTCTTAAAATGCCTCTGTTAATTTTATTAATGTTAAGTAAAAATATCTGCTATTTTTAGTGAAAGATACATTGTCTTAAGGAAAATTTCTATGCGTAGATAAGTTATGTTGCTGTGAATTCTTGATTTCCTGGAAAGTCAGCTTTGTTTTAAATTCAAGCTCTCATTTTGACAATTATGAGGACAAGCTTAAAAAACAAGTCACTCTGACTTATTGTCTACCCTTTAAGAGGATAGCAACATAAAAAATAGACCACTGTTTGGGAGGCCAAGGCAGGCGGATCATGCGGTCAGGAGATGGAGACCATCCTGGCTAACATGGTGAAACCCCGTCTCTACTAAAAATACAAAAAATTAGCCGGGTGTGGTGGCAGGCGCCTGTAGTCCCAGCTACTGGAGAGGCTGAGGCAGGAGAATTGCTTGAACCAGGGAGGTGGAGGTTGCAGTGAGCCGAGATCGTGCCACTGCACTCCAGCCTGGGCGCCAGAGTAAGACACTGTCTCAAAAAAAAAAAAAAAAAAATAGACCACTGTTTTAGAAGTTGAAGTCAGTGGAAATTTAGCTTTCTAAATCACTGATTATTATCCATCTTGTTGTCAATAGCTATTTTATATTTACAGAAATTAAAGTAAACCCATTATTAAGCAGTTACAGCCTTTTTTTTTTTTTAGCTTCATAAAGTGAAATGTATAGTGACATAGGATTACAGTAGATAGGGGTTTTTTTCCTTAGTTTTTAATGCTTATATTGAAGGGCCTTAGATTGTATTTCTTTTTTAATTTCTTTCTTTTTTTTTCTTTTTTCTTTTTTTTTTTTTTTTGAGGCTGGATCTTACTCTTTCAGGCTGGAGTGCAGTGGCGTGATCACAGCTCACTGCAGCCTCAAACTCCTGGGCTCAAGTGATGCTCCTGTCTCAACCTTTGGAGTAGCTGGGACTACAGGCCTGTGCCACCATACCTGGCTAATTTTTTTTTTTTTTTTAAGACAGAGTATCACTCTGTTGCCCAGACTGGAGTGCAAGGGCGCTATCTCAGCTCACTGCAACCTCCGCCTCCCGGGTTAAGCATTCTCCTGGCTCAGCCTCCTGAGTAGCTGGGATTATAGGCACACACCACCACACCCTTGGCTAATTTTTGTATTTTTAGTAGAGATGGGGTTTCACCATGTTGGCTAGGCTGGTCTCGAACTCTTGACCTCAGGTGATCCGCCCACCTTGGCCTCCCAAAATGGTTGAGATTACAGGCATGAGCCACTGTGCCTGGCCCATACCTGGCTAATTTTTTAATTTTTAGTAGAGACAAGGTCTTACTATGTTGCCCAGGCTGGTCTCAAACTCTTGAGCTCAAGTGATCCTCCTGCCTCAGCTTCCCAAAGCGCTGGGATTACAGACATGAGCCACCATGCCTGGCTAGATTATATTTCTTTTTTTTTTTTTTTTCTTTTTTTTTGAGATGGAGTTTTGCTCTTGTTGCCCAGGCTGGAGTGCAATGGCACGACTTCTGCTCACCGCAACCTCTGCCTCCCAGATTCAAGCAATTCTCCTGCCTCAGCCTCCCGAGTAGCTGGGATTACAGGCATGTGCCACTATGCCCAGCTAATTTTGTATTTTTAGTAGAGACAGAGTTTCACCATGTTGGTCAGGCTGGTCTCAAACTCCCGACCTCAGGTGATCCGCCCACCTCAGCCTCCCAAAGTGCTGGGAATACAGGCACGAGTCACCGCGCCTAGATTATATTTCTTAAGCATTGACATCTTATTGATTTACCTGAACCAGGTCATCACACCTCATGGAGTTTGAGTTTAGCTTAAGAGTGTGTAAGTTTAGAGCAAAAAATCCAGGCTGGGTAAGAGAGAGAGGACAGCACTACACAGAACCAAGACAAGACAAGGAATACTGCTTATTGGGCCGTTAGAGTGAAATGCAGTGTAGGCTAAATCCCTTCACCAGCATGTCTTACAGTGCTGATGTAGCATTATAATACCTGTACTCATCTGAAAGGTTTCATATCTCTTATCTCCCTTTCATAACCTGGTTTCCCAATTCTAGCATGTTCACATAGGCCCAGAGCCCCTTGACCTTTACCCAAGCATGGGCATTGCCCAGTTTGAAGGAACCTCTGCTGAGGGTTTGTTCAATGTTTTAATATATGGTAGTTTTTCCTAGTAAGGGTTCCAGGAGCTTATATCATAAAAGCCGGAATGCTATCTCTATCAATTTCTCATTTCAATTACAGTTGACCCTCAAAGAATGTGTGTTCGAACTGTGCAGATCCACTCTTACATGGATTTTTTTTTTCAACCAAAAGCAGATTGAACATACCATATTTGCTCCCCTAAAACTATTGAAATAGTAATAGAAAGAGAGAGAAAGAGAGAAAGAAAGAAAAGAGGGAAGGGGGGAAGGAAGGGAGGGAGGAAGGGAGGAAGTACAGTATTAGCAAGATGTGAAACTTATGTATAGGGAAGGCCGACTGTTGGTATATGCAAGTTTGGCAGGGCCAACTATAGGACCTGAGTATGCACAGATTTTGGTACCTGTGGGTGGGCTTGGAACTAATGCCTCATATATAGCAAGAGACAACTGTACTGATTTTTTTATATCTGTAATTATTTTACAAATAATTGTAAAACTGTTGAACCATTTCAGAGCTTTCAAATCATGTGAATCAAGTGACTGCCTAGTAGGGAGATTCAGGGTGCCTGTAAGTCTACTAAAGCCTCTTAGCCACCATGGTCACTTTGGCCATATGCAGTTTAAATTTTTATTCATGTATTGTTTAATTCATCTTCGTTACATGTATAGATTATAGAGAGGAATCATAAGAAACATATGCTGAATTATATAGTTCAGAAGGAGCATAAAAATGATAGTTCTGCACATTTATATCCATCTGATCTCCTGATTTACAAATTACATTCATTGAATCAAAATTTTATTTTATTTTTTTTTGAGACGGAGTCTTGTGCAGTCGCCCAGGCTGGAGTGCAGTGGCGCGATCTCAGCTCACTGTAAGCTCCGCCTCCCGCATTCATGCCATTCTCCTGCCTCAGCCTCCAGAGTAGCTGGGGCTACAGGTGCACGCCACCGCGCCCGGCTAATTTTTTTGTATTTTTAGTGGAGACAGGGTTTCACCGTGTTAGTCAGGATGGTCTTAATCTCCTGACCTCGTGATCCACCCACCTCGGCCTCCCAAAGTGCTGGGATTACAGGTGTGAGCCACTGTACCTGGCCCAAAATTTTCTTTTTAATTAAATCTTGAAAGCAAGTTAAGATGGTTTTAATGTTTCTGAGCACTATGTTAAATGAGAAAATATAATTACAGTATTATTTAGTATAGACTTTAGCTTTCAAAATAATTTTATCTGTTTTTGGTTTTGCTGAGAAGTGCAGGGTAAAATTGTGTCTTAGCATTTTTAAATTAAAATAAATAAAAATAAATCAGTTGAGTTTTTTATTTTTATTGTTTAATATTTTTTGAGACAGGGTCTTGTTTGGTTGCCGAGGCTGGAGGAGTTTTTTAAAAACACAAAGTGGGAGATTTATCAGGTCATAAAAACTCTATTTAACCCACTTTTATACTGTATCCATTGATTACATTTTAATGTATATTTTAGGGCATGGTTTGTAATTTTGAATTTCTCAGCAAATTGTGTTTTATCTTACTTCAACATTCCTTTGTTATATACCATATAAAAATGATAAAATGAAAGTTTTAGGCCAGGTGTGGTGGCTCATGCCTATTATCTCAGCACTTTGGGAAGCTGAGGTGGGCAGATCACTTGAGGTCAAGAGTTCAAGACCAGCCTGGCCAACATAGTGAAACCCCATCTCTACTAAAAAAAAAAAAAATGCAAAAATACAAAAATTAGCCAGGCGTGATGGCGCACGCCTGTAGTCCCAGCTACTTGGGTGACTGAGGCAGGAGAACTGGTTGAACCCCGGAGGCAAAGATTACAGCGAACCAAGATTGTGCCACTGCACTCTAGCCTGGGTGACAGAGTGAGACTCTGTCTGAAAAGAAAAGAAAAGAAAAATTTAAAACCTAAGTAGTTTTTGAAGATTATATAAAATTATCAAAGGAATGTTTCAGTCTAAAACAAAATTAGGAAATGCTGTTCTGTGTTGTCAATTTTTGTATTTCTATATTTTGGGTATATTCTTTGATTATCAAATTATATTAAAACAAAAATGTACTTTAATTATATAGCTTGTGTTTGAGAGGAGCTAACCAGATCCATTTTATATAAACAAAACAATTCCATATTGAAATGTCTATGCCACTGAACAAACATGTCATTGAACTATAAAAAGACCATTGAAATACTATTCTTACAGCTGCTAAGATACCAGTGAATGTCAGATTTCCATTTTCTCTATTTGACCTTAGCTCAAATATATTTACATTTCACTTTGAGTGTCTACACTTTGAATCAGTTTTTGTGTTCATGAAATACCGCATTGGACACACCTACAACATTGGAACTATTCTATAGAATGTTTGGGATTTGATAGTCATGATTTAACTCATATCATGCATTTATATACTCTTCCCCTTGTTTATAGGCTAAGTCACTGTTTTTAAAATTACAAGTGATAATGCACAATTTAGTGACTCAGGACCAGCAAAGTTGTTTTGCTTTGCTTTCTTTTTTTTTTTTTTTTTTAATTTTAACTATATATTGTGAATGCATTTCTAGTAGTAAGTTTATTTCTCAGAATACTTGGTTTAGGTACATACACATAAATACAAGTGTGTGTGTATATGCTGGTTCACTATGTGAAATATTTCTCACTATGTGTTGCCATCAGAGAAGTATAAAAAGCTTTTGATGTCAGGTGCGGTGGCTCCTGACTATAATCCCAGCACTTTGGGAGGCCAAGGTGGGAGGATTGCTTGAGGCCAGGAGTTTAAGACCAGCTTGGGCAATATAGTAAGATCTTGTCTCTAGAAAAATAAAAGTTAAAAAATTAGCCAGGTGTGACAGCATGTGCCTGTACTCCCAGCTACTCAGGAGGCTGTGGCAGGAGGATCACCTGAGCCCAGGAGGTCGAGGCTGAAGTGATCCGTGATCACACCACTGCACCCCAGCCTGGGTGACAGAGTGAGACCCTGTCTCTCCAAAAAAATAAAAATTAAAAATAAAAAACTATTGCTCTATGAACTTCAGGCAGTGAAAATAAAATAAAGGCTATTATTGGTCTAAACTCCTTTGTTTTGTACAGTTTGAGGCCTAGGAGTGTAAAATTTATGCAATTTTAACTTTATTGTAATTTGGATCATGGCTCTCCTTTTTCATTTCTTAAATCCATGGAAAACTGAACTTCGCTTGAGTTACTAAAGTATTTTTATTTCAAAAGCATCATGACCCTAGGAACTAAACCAAATGATTTCACAGTCCAGCATTAGTCCTTGTACATGGCGTTCTGGCATTCATTTTTATATATCTTTTAATGTTCTTTTGGCTTCATTTTATTATCAGTTTTTTCTTTTTATTTGGATATTTTAACAATACGTGTAATTTATGTATGATACATATTGCTGCAATTATAATGAAATCATTTTCAATCAAGCTGTCTTAGTCCATTTTGCATTGCTATAATATAAAGGAATACTAGAGGCTGGGTAATTTATAAAGAAAAGAGGTTTGTTTGGCTCATGGTTCTGCAGGCTGTACAAGAAGTATGGCATCAGCATCTGCTTCTGGTAAGGACTTCAGAAAGCTTCCCCTCATGGTAGAAGGGAAAGAAGAACAAGCATCATATGACAAGAAAGGAGGAAAAAAAGAGAGGAGGAGGCGCCAGGCTATTTTTAACAATCAGATCTTATGGAAACTAATAGTGAGAAGTCAGTCATTACCATGAGGATGACATGAAGCCATTCATGAGAGTTCTGCCTCCATGACCGAAAACCTCCCACCAGGCCCTGCCTCTAACACTGGGGATTAAATTTCAACATGAGATTTGGAGGGGACAAATATTTAAACTGTAGCACAGGCCGAGGTCAAATAAACAACCACAACCAGTTACCACTTCAATACCCTATGATGGCTATATTCTAAAAGAGAATAACAAGTGTTGGTTAGCAGGTAGGGAAATTGGAACTCTCCTCCATATAAAATGGTGCAGCTGCTGTGGAACACAGTTTGGCAATACTACAAAATATTAAACAGAGTTATGTGACCCAAGAATTCCACTCCTAGGTATACACCCAAGAGAAATGAAAACAGACATTCCCACAAAAATATGCTTATAGCAACATTATTCATAGTAGCCAAAAGTGGAAATAACCCAATGTCTACCAAGTGATAAATGGATTTTTTAAAAGTGGTATATCCATATAATGGAATATTATTTAACCACAAAAAGGAATGAAGTACTGATACTTACTACAACGTGGATGAATCTTGAAAACATACTAAGTCACAGAAGCTGATTGCAGTCAACCACATACTGTATGATTCCATTTTATGTAAAATACCTAAAATGGGCAAATCTAGAGAGACAGAAAGTAGATAAGTGGTTGGTAGGGCTGGAGAGCAGGACTATTAGTGCCTACGTGTTTTCTTATTCAGGTGATGAAAGTATATTAAAATTGACTGGTGGTGGTTGTACAATTCTGTGAACATACCAAAAATGGATGAATGGGTGAGTTGTGTGGTATATGAGTTATATTCCAACAAAGCCATTTTTAAAAAGAACTATCACTACTCTTTCTAAAACTAATAATACTTTTAATAAAGTATATTTTAATAAAGTATAAAAAATACTTTATTAAAAGTATTACTAGTTTATGTTTTTGGACAATGTGTAATTTTGTGATAACAACTGAAAAGTTTGGGGAGAGCTAGTAAAGGAAGAGAGCTTTTGTTATTGAAGTTAACCTAGTATAAATTCAAATTAGGGTGTTATAACTTTAGGTTGCTAAATGTAACTAATAATAGGTTGCTAATAAACTTTAGGTTGCTAAATCCCCCACGGTAACCATAAGAAAATACCTAAAGGACATACACAAAAGGAAACGAGAAAGGAATTTAAATGTTTCACCACAAAAAAAAAAGAAAAAAAAATCAACTAAACACAAAAGAAGATAGTAGTGCAAGAAATAAGGGACAAAAAAGCGATAAGACACATGGAAAACAAATAGCAAGATGACAGAATTAAGTCCTGTCTTATAAGTAATTAAGTGTAAATGGATTAAACTTTCCAAAAGACAAAAATTGGCAGAGTGGATTTAAAAAACATGATTTGGCTGGGCGAGGTGGCTCGCACCTGTAATCCCAGCACTTTGGGAGGCTGAGGTGGGTGGATCATGAAGTCAGGAGATTGAGACCATCCTGCCTAACACCATGAAACCCCATGTCTACTAAAAAAAATACAAAAAAATTAGCTGGGCGTGGTGGCAGGTGCCTGTAGTCCCAGCTACTCGGGAGGCTGAGGCAGGAGAATGGTGAGAACCTGGGAGGCGGAGTTTGCAGTGAGCCAAGATCGCACCACTGCACTCCAGCCTGGGCGACAGGGTGAGACTCCATCTCATAAATAAAATTAATTAATTAATTAATTAAATAAGTAAATGATTCAACTATATGCTGTCTACAGGAGACTCACTTTAGATCCAGAGTTGAAAGTGAAAGGATGAAAAAGGATAGTATTCCGTGCAATGGTAACCAAAAGAGAGTTATGTTAATATGAGACAAAATAGACATGAAATTTAAAAAGATTACAAGAGACAAAGAAGGATATTACATATTAATAAAAGGCTCCATACAGCAACAAGTGATAGCAGCTATAAATATTAATCTACCTAATTCCTGATCATCAAAATATATGAAGCAAAAGTGGACTGAATTGAAGAGAGAAACAGAAAGTTCTACAATAATGGCTGGACACTTTAATACTCCACTCTCAATAGTGTATAGAAGAATCAAACAAGAAGTAAGGAAACAGAGGACTTGCATAGCACAATTAACAAGCTGGATCTAACAGACATATACAAGACACTCTACCTAACAACAACAGCATACACATTCTTCTTGAGTCCACATGGAATGTTTTCTAGGATGGACCATATTTTCAGCCACAAATTCAGTCTCAATGGATTTCAAAAGATAAATATACGAAGTATCTTCTCTGACCACAATGGGATGAAATTAGAAATCAACAACAGAAGTAAAACTGGAAATTTCACAAAATTGTGGAAATTAAAGCACTCTTAACCAGCAGATCAAAGAAGATATCACGTACCACGTAAATATACTTACTATGTACCCATGAAAATTAAAAATAAAAAGAAATCCCAGGGAAAATAGAAAATACCATTCTGGACATAGGGGCTGGCAAAGATTTCATGATGAAGATGCCAAAAGCAATTGCAACGAAAGCAAAAATTGACAAATGTTATCACTAGAGCTTTTGCACAGCAAAAGAAACATACCAACAGAGTGAACAGACAACCTACAGAATGGGAGAAAGTACTTGCAAACTATACATCTGACAAAGGCCTAATATCCAGAATCCATCAGGAACTTAAGACTTACAAACTGCTGGGCACAGTGGCTCACACCTGTAATCCCAGCACTTTGGGAGGCTGAGGTAGGCGGATCACCTGAGGTCCAGAGTTTGAGACCAGTCTGGCCAACATGGTGAAGCCCCATGTCTACTAAAATTACAAAAATTAGCTGGGCATGGTGGCACATGCCTGTAATCCCAGCTCTCGGGAGGCTGAGGCACAAGAATCACTTGAACCCAGGAGGTGAAGGTTGCAATGAGCTGAGATCGTGCCACTGCACTCCAGCCTGGGCGACAGAGTGAGACTCTGTCCCCAACCCTACCCTCCCCCCAAAAACAACTTTTACAACCAAAAAAACACCCCATGAAAAAGCAGGCAAAGACATGAACAGACACTCTTCAAAAGAAGATGTACATGCAGCCAACAGACGTATGAAAAAATGCTCAATATCACTAATCATAAGCAAAATGCAGCCGGGTGTGGTGGCTCACACCTGTAATCCCAGTGCTTTGGGAGACTGAGGCAGGCAAATCACAGGCTGTTCAAGAACAGCCTGGCCAACATGGTGAAACCACATCTCTCCTAAAAATACAAAAATTAGCTGGGCATGGTGGCAGGCGCCTGTAATCTCAGCTACTTGGGAGGCTGAGGCAGGAGAATCGCTTGAACCTGGGATGCGGAGGTTGCAGTGAACCGAGATCACTGCACTGCAACAGAGCGAGACTCTGTTTCCAAAAAAAAGTGGGGGAGCAAATTAAAACCACAATGGGATACCATCTCACACCAGTTAGAATGGCTAGCATTAAAAACCCAGGCCAGGCACAGTTGCTCACACCTGTAATCCCAGCACTTTGGGAGGCCAAAGTGGGGAGATTGCTTGAACTCAGGACTTTAAGACCACCCTGGGCAACAGGATGAGACCCCCTCTCTACCAAAAATACAAAAAATAGCCAGGCTTCGTGCCATGCGCCTATAGTCCCAGCTATTGGGGAGGCTGAGGCAGGAGGATCGCTTGAGCCTGGGCCTCGGTGGGGAGGGTGGGGTGGGGTGCATGCAGAGGTTGCAGCAAGCCAAGATTATGCCATTGCACTCCAGCCTGGATGACAGAGCAAGGCCCTGTCTCAAGTAAATAAATAGATAAATAATAAACAGATGCTGTGGTCAGGTTGTGGAGAAAAGGGAATGCTTATTTAGTGTTGGTAGGAGTGTAAATTAGTTAAACCATTGTAGAAAGTAGTGTGGCAGTTCCTCAAAGAACTTAAAACAACTAACATTCAACCCAGCAGTCTCACTACAGGGTGTATACCCAAAGGAATATAAATCATTCTCCCGTAAACACACATGCTGACATATCTTCATTGCAGCACTGTTCGCAATAGCAAAAACATGGAATCAACCTCAATGCCCATCAATGGACTGGGACTGGCTAAGGGAAATGTGGTACATATACATAATGGAATGCTATGAGGCCATAAAAAAGAATGAGATCATGTCCTTTGCAGGAACATGGATGGAGCTGGAGGCCATTGTCTTTAGCAAACTAATGCGGGAGCAGAAAACCAAATACCACATGTTCTCACTTATAAGTGGGAACAAAATAATGAGAACCAATGGGCACAACAGGGAGAACAACAGACACTGGGGATAACTAGAGCGGGAGGGAGAGAGAGGGGAAGGGGTTTCTAACTATCAGGTGCTATGCTACACTCAATACCTGGGTGACAGGATGAATCATACCCCAAACCCCAGCATGTTACAATACACCCATGTAACAAACCTGCACATGTACTCCCAAATCTAAAATAAAAGTTAAAATTATATCTAGGGAGGAGAGTGGGAGGAGGGAGAGGATTAGGAACAATAACTATCAGGTGCTATGCTTAGTACCTGGGTGATGAAATGGTCTGTACGTGAGACCCCTGTGACATGAGTTTGCCTTTGTTAACCTGCACATGTGCCCCAAACCTAAAATAAAAAATTAAGAATTTTAACCCAAATAAATCATAGACTTAAATGTAAAATGTAAAGTACTAAGACTTTTAGGAGAAAAAGGAGGGGAAAATCTTCAGGGGGATATGAAGAGAGGTTGATTAATGGGTCCAAATATACAGTTTGATAGATAAAAGTAAGATCTGTCTGACAAATCAGTAAGGTGACTATAGTTTACAATCATCAATCATGTATTTCAGAATAGCTAGAAGAGAATTGAAATGCTTCTACAATAAAAGAAAGATTTAAGGTGATGAATATACCGATTACACTGATATGATTTTTACAAATTATTTGAATATTACGTTACTGAATGTACCCTGAAAATTAAAAAAAAATAAAATGTATGATTAACAATTTTGAGCAAAAAATAAAATATAGATGAATGAAAACAAAAACACAAGGTACCAAAATTTACAGGACACAACAAATTCAGTGAAGCGATGCTAAGGGGGAAATTTATAGCTATAAACACATTTAAAAAACAAGAAACATCTCAAATCAACAGTCTAACTTTACACCTTATGGGATTAGAGAAAGAAAAATAAACTAAACCCAAAACTAGTAGAAGGAGGGAAATAATAAAGATTAGAGCAGATAATCAAAATAGATATTAGATAAACAGAGAATAGAAAAATGATAGAGAAAATCAACAAAACCAAAAGTTGGTTCTTTGAAAAGATCAGCAAAATCGACAAACCTTTAGCTAGATGGACTAAGAAAGAAAGAAGACTCAAATTACTAAAGTCAGAAATGAAAGTAGGAACATTACTACCAATTCCACAGAAATAAAGATTATAAGAGAGTACCATGGGCATTTGTACACCAACAAATTGGATAACCCAGATAAAATGTAAATTTCCCAACAAAGAAAAGCCCTGAACTGGATGGCTTCACTGGCAAATTCTACCAAACATTTAACAGCAATACTTCTCAAACTTTTCAAAAAGAAACTGAAGGAGGAATACTCCCTAACTCATTCTGTGAGACCAGCATTACCCTGATACCAAAGACAGACAAAGACACTACAAGGAAAGAAAACCACAGATCAATATCCTTTATGAACATTAATGCAAAAAGCTTCAAAAGATCCTAGAAAAATTAATTCAGCAGCATATTAAAAGGATTCTATACTATGACCAAGTGGGATATATTCCTAGAGTACAAGGATGGTTCAACATACAAAATCAATCAGTGTGATACACACTAACAGAATGAAGGAGAAACCCCACATGGTCATTTAAATCATCTAAAATGATCATGATGCAGAAAAAAGCGTTTGACAAAATTCAACATCCTTTCATCCTAAAAACAATAAACTAGAAATAAAGGAAACTACATCAACATAATAAAAGCTATATGTGAAAACCCACAGCAAACATCATTCTCAATAGTAAAAGACTGAAGTTTTTCATGTAACATAAGAAAGTAGGCAAGGATGCCTACTTTCACCACTTTTGTTCATCGTACTACTGGAAGTCTTAGAGCAATTAGGCAAGAAAAAGAAATTAAAGTCATCTACTTAGAAAGGAAGAGGTAAAATTATCTGTTCACAGATGATAGTGGTCTTATACATAGAAAACTCTGAAGATTCCACTGAGAATCTATTAGAACTAATAAGCAGATTCAGCAACTTAGCAGGATACAATACACAAAAATTAATTGCATTTCTGTATACTAGCAATGAATCCAAAAAGGGAATTACAAAAACAGTTCCATTTACAATAGCATCAGAAAGGATAAAATGCTTAGGAATTGACTGAAGAGATGAAAGATTTGTAGTACAATGAAAACTATAAAACATTTCTGAAAGAAATTAGAGAAGATATAAATAAATGGAAAGGCATTCTATGATCATGGATCAGAAGATGATACTAAGATGTCAATACCCAAAGCAATGTACAGATTTAATGCAATCCCTATCAAAATCCCAACAACGTTTTTCGCACAAGTAGAAAAACCCATCCTAAAATTAGAATTTCAGGGGACCTCAGATAGCCAAAACAATCCTGAAAAAGAAGAGCAAAGCTGGAGAACTCACGTTTCCTCACTTCAAAACTTACTACAAAGCTATAGTAAACAAAGCATTGTGATACTGGCATAAAAACAGACATATAGGCCAGGTGTGGTGACTCACTTCTGTAATCCCAGCACTTTGGGAGGCTGAAGCAGAAGGATTACTTGAGCCAACCAGCCCAGGCACTATAGTGAGACCCCCATCTCTATAAAAAGAAAAATACACAAGCATATAGACTAATGGAATATAATAGAGAATATAGCATTAAATCCTTGCATATATGGTCAGCTGGTTTTCAACAAGAATGCCAAGACCACTGAATGGGGAAAAGATAATCTTTTCAACAAATGGTACTGGGAAAACTGGCCACATGCAAAGGAATGAAGTTGGACACTGACTTATACTAAAATTAATTCAAAATGGATCTTTGACCAAAATGTAAGACATAAAACTCTTAGAAGAAAACATAGGGCAGAAGATTCATGACATTGGATTTGCCAGTGAATTCTTGGATATAACACCTAAAACACAGGCAGCAAAAGAAAAATAGACAAATTGGATTTCATGAACATTTTTAAAGTTTGTGCACTAAAAGACACTATCAGTAAAATGGCAACCCACAAAATGAGAGAAAATGTTTGCAACTCATATGTCTGATAAAGGAATTGATATCCAGAACAGATAGAGAACTCCTAAAACTCAACAACCAGCAAAAAACCCATTTCAAAAATGGGCAAAGGACTTGAATAGACATTTCTCCAAAGAAGGTATATAAATGGCCAATAAGCACATGAAAAGATACTCAACATCATTAATCACTACGGAAATGCAAATTAAAACTACAGTGAGGTACCTACTCACACCCATTAGAATGGCTACTGTCCAAAAAACAAAATAGCAAGGGTTGATGAGGGTGTGGAGAAACTGGAACTCTTGTGCACTGCTGGTGGAAATGTGAAATGGTGCAGCTGCTATGGAAAATGATACAGTGATTCCTCAAAAACTTAAATATAGATTTACCACAAAATTGAGAGCAGTGTCTCAAGTAGATATTTGTATACCCATGTTCATAGCAGCATTATTCACAATAGCCAAAAGGTAGAAGCAACCCAAGTGTCCATCAGTGGATGAATGGATAAGCAAAATTTGATATGCTTGTACAGTGGAATGTTAGCCTTAAAAAGGAAGGAATTCTGACACTGTCTACAATATATGAACCTTGAGGACATCGTGCTACATGAAATAAACCAGTCATAAAAAGACAAATGGTGTATGATTCTACTTACGTGAAGTACAAGGAGTAGTCAGATTCATAGAGACAGAAAATAGAACAGTGGTTGCCAGGGGCTGGAGGGAGGGAAAGGGGGCATTAGTGTTTAATGGGTACAGAGTTTGAGTTGTGCAAGATGAAAAGAGTTCTGAAGATTGATGGTGGTGATAGTTGCACAACAATGTTAATATACTTAATACCACTGAACTGTACACTTAAAAATGGTTAAGGGGCTGGGTGCAGTGGCTTATGCCTATAATCCCAGCACTTTGGGAGGCTGAGGCAGCAGGATCACTTGAGCTTAGGAGTTCAAGATCAGCATGGGCAACATGACAAGACCCTGCCTCTAAGAAAAAAAAAAAAAAAATTAATTAGCCAAGCTAATTAGCCAGGCATGATCACACCACTGCACTCTAACCTGGGCAACAGAGTAAGACTCTGTCTTTAAAAAAAGAAAAAAATAATTAGGTTAGGAAAAATATATTAGTGATTACTAACTAGTATTTACTTGTTTATAGGTAATTTCATTTTTTATAAAATCAGCATTTTAAAAAAAGTTTTTGCTTAGTAGAGGTTAAACATTCTGGCTTACTTGGTATTTTACTATGGAATAAATATGAGATTTCTCTATTTCTTTTATCTCAATAGTAATTAATTGGACTCACCATTGAAAACAAAGGCTCTGAATTTTTAAATGTCTGTGATTATAAAATTAAGCTAAGAATTAAAATGATTTATGTGACAAATTCAGGCAGTAATGATCCTTTAAAAATCCAATAAAGTATTCTCATTTAGAGAGTAATTTAGAACTTTATTTCTGACCTAAAGTATGGTTAGACAAGGTAACTATGTGTTTCCACATTAATCAGGAAGGTATTCTTTTCTGTTTGCCTTATGGTTTAATTTATAGTCAAATGTCATGCTGTCTAGTGATCTCACTGTGATGACATTCAGATTAAGTACACATTATATAATAAAAGACTCATCTTTCCCTCATGGGGGTAATAGGATAATGGGGGACATAAGACATGTAGAGATAAATTATTATACAAACAGGCTGTGATTGGTCCAAAAAGGAATACTGAATAAGTATTACAGCCAATCACAGGACATATATTAGGGAGCTCAGAAAGATTTTCAAGTAAATCTAGCTCTTGGCTTACTTCCAGTTTTCATAGTTTTTGCTTGATATGGGAACAGATCATTCAAAGTTGTTTAATGGGAATCCTTATTGCCACATTCATTTTTCTCTAGACTATTGGAATAACTTCCTAAGGATCTTTCTACCACCAGTTTCTCTTCCCTGCAACCTAGATTCTACATTCCTTCTATATTCCCAACTTTACCAAAGGCTTTGATCACATCATTCCCCTTAATAGCTCATGCATTATTTAGAGGAGATCCCAGTTGGTAGCCTGCAAATACAGGCATTTATTAAATTTCATGGAGCTTGATAAATAAGAAAATACTGATAGACACATTTTTAGGAATTTTTGGAAGACAGAAAGCAGATGAGCTCAGAACTGTGGAGAAACAAGCCAGCCAGAATGCCTGCTATCACCTCTACAATGTATTTGTCCTGGAGAGTCCAACCAATGTATAATAAGAAACAGAAATGGGACATGTAAATGTTGGAAAGGCAGAGATACATTTGCACTACTTAGGATTGTCACTAAGAAAATCAAATGGAATTTTATTAGTCAAGAGTTTTTGATTGCCAATGAAAGAAACCAGCTCTATCTAATGTAAATAGAAAATAAATTACAAGGATATGAAGTCTCTTGTCATATTTACAGAATATTGGAGGACATGGTTGAGAAAATGTCCTGATAGGTATGAGCTAAGAGAGACTCTCACTTTACTGTAGATGCTTTTGTGCAGAGTGTTTTACCCTAAGAAATAGATCCATATACTTATTTAAATTGTTTTAAAGAAAAATAAGGGACTGCTGATCCTGAAAAAGTTAAGGAGCATAAAAAATAATTTTGAAAGGCTGGGTGCGGTGGCTCACACCTGTAATCCCAGCACTTGTGAGAGGCCGAGGCGGGCAGATCATGAGGTCAGGAGATCAAGACCATCCTGGCGAACACGGTGAAACCCCGTCTCTACTAAAAATACAAAAAACACTAGCTGGGCATGGTGGTGGGTGCCTGTAGTCCCAGCTACGCAGGAGGCTAAGGCAGGAGAATGGCATGAATCCAGGGGGCAGAGCTTGCAGTGAGCCAAGATCACACCACTGCACTCCAGCCTGGGCAACAGAGCAAGACTCCGTCTCAAAAAAAAAAAAAAAATCTGAAAATTTGTCTCTGATTACTTTCACCTGACAGTTGCATTGATAGTTGCATTGATTTGATCACAATTCAGAAACACAAGATGGTGTCTCTTATACATAAGCACCAAAACTAAAAAGAAAATGCTTTTGTTGACTTTATTTTCAGTTTTGTTTTTCACATATTCAAGAATAAAGACATTCTCTACAATTATTTTTTTTTTCTCCAGAGAAATGCTTACAAACAGTAGCCAGCAACTTACACTTTCTTTTTTTTAAGCTATTTTTTAATTTTAATTTTGACATAATTTCAGACCCACAGAAAATTGGCAGGAATAGGGCCAGGCAAACTGGCTCACACCTATAATCCCAGCTACTCAAGAGGTTGAGACAGAAGAATCACTTGAGCCCGGGAGGCGAAGGTTGCAGTGAGCTGAGATTGCACCACTGTCCATCAGCCTGGGCAACAGAGCCAGAAGCTGGGGAAAAAAAAAAAAAAAACACTTTAAAATTAGCCACACCTGTAGTTCTTTCGCCTCCTGAGGCCAAGTAGGAGGATTGCTTGAGCCCAGGAGTTCAAAGTTACAGTGAGCTATTGATGGCAGCAGCAGCCCCATCTGGAGCAGCCACTGCTAAGACACTGGCTGCAGCAGGAGAGAGGTGGCCAGGGCTGCATGCTCTTCAGAGCTGGTGTGGGCTGGGAACAGGCGGGAGCCCTGCCTCCTACTGAATTGGTAGGGTGGGAGCCACATGCTCCCTGGCGCAGCTGCAGCTGCCCAGCCACCCACTCTGGACTGGGACATCTCTGGGCTCTCAGGGGCCTGGGAACCCCCGCCCCTGCCAGCTCAGAAGTACCTGCTCCCACTCCCTGGCCTCTCCCAACTCCCAGTGCCTGCTCAGGTGCAGAGCAAAGTTGTAGCAGAGCCTGGGTGCTGTCACAACCTGGCCAGGGTGGTGCTGACACACCAGCCCCCTGCTGTCTCTGTCCCCTCTGGACTTTGGGTGCTGATGAGCATGGGAGGGAGGCATGGTGAGGGTGGCTGAGGGCAGCTTGGCCCAGGCCTGCAGGTGCCCCTCAGCACAAACAGCCTGGGCACCGTGGATGGCATGCTGATGGCGGGAGGCAGATAGGTTTCTGGGCAGAAAGGGCCAGGGCCCTGATGAAACGCCACCTTCAAGCCAGGAACAGCCTGAAGTGTGGGGACTGGGCTGCCAGTTCCAGGTGAAGTCCGTGGCCCAGAGTAAAGACTTCATTGATGACGGTTCGGCCAATTGGATGGTGCTTTTTCCAGGCCCACCAGGAAAAAACTTTCTGAGCACATAAAAACCCTGAACTCAGCCAGACTCATGCCAACATTGGGACTACCAGCTGCAGGAAGGAGTTACCCACTTCAGGTCCCCTCAATGTTGAGACAGCCTGCCTGTGAAAAGGAGCTACCCACTGTGTGTCTCTTCTCTGCTGAGAGCTGGACACTCGTGGGGACCACCTGCCTGCAGAAAGGAGCTACCTCAGGTCTCCTGAGAGCTGTTCTGTCACTCACTGAAGCTCCTCTCTGACTTGCTCATCCTCCAGTTGTCCACATACCTCATTCTTCCTGGACATGGGACAAGAACTTGTGAACACCTAATGGTGGGACTTAAAGAGCTGTAACACAAACAGAGCTGAAACACGCCCTCTGCTCACCACATTATAAGTGACGAGAGAAAAGCTGGAGCCCTTCGGGGAGGCCAGACCTAGGGGCTCCCCAAGCCAGGGCTGTGACACCCACTTTGGGGCCCTGTGGTTTCTGGTGTCTCCAAGCTTCCAGGAACCACCACGTTCCTCAGTTCCCACAGTGGTACGCCTCGTCATCTGCAGCCTTGCATGGAGCCAGCGCCTGTGCTGGTACATGGGTTTGCCTGCTCCACTGCAGTCAGCACACCTGGCTGTGCACACTGGCTGGACCCTGCGTTCACTCACACACCCCTTGCCACTCTGTGCCTGGCTGGCCCTTGGCAGACGTGGGATCTGGGCCAGTAGTGTGAGCGGAGTGCAGCCTGCCAGGCAAAGTGGGCAGAATGAGCCCAGTGGGCCTGAGCCAAACTCAGGCAAGGACACTACCAACCACAGAGGTTTCCAGCTGGAAAAGCGACACCCCAAGGATCCCGTGACACTATGATTGTGCTGTTGTACTCCAGCCTGGGCAATAGAGCAAGTCCCTGTCTCTAAAATAAAAAAGGTAGAGACTAAAATAAAAAAAAGAAAGAAAATTTGTAGAAATAATATAAAGAAGTCCCATGTAATTTCCACCCAAATTCCTCAAATGTTAACTTTGTACTACATTTGCTTTATCATTTTATATATATATTTAAATATTGAAATTATGTATGTATATTTACACACATTTTTTCTCTAAACCATTTGAATAAGTTGCAGCCACAATGTCCCTTTACCCCTGAATACCTAGGTTGTACATTTTTTAAATATAAAAACATTATCTTGGAAAATAATAAAAATTAAAAAGTTAACACTTATGACAATACTGTTAGCTAACCCTGAGATGTTATTCAAATGTCACTCATTTTCTGAGCACTGCCCTTTATTAGGAAAAGAAAATCCCAAATCATGAGCCACATTTGGTTGTCAAATCTCTTTAGTCTTTTTTAATCTGGAACAGTTCCTCAGTGTTTTCTTGTCTTTCATTACCCTGATGAATACAAGCCAATTATTTTGTAGAATGTCTTACCATTTGTTTATCTGATGTTTCCTCATAATTACAGTCAAGAGTTTTTCACAGGCCTACCCCAGAAGTGATGTTGTGGTGTTTTCAGTGGATTATGTAGGAGGCATGTGATGTTTATGTAACCCATTACTAATGATACTAATTTCTTCCAGGAAGTTATGATTTTTTTTCCTTTAATTAGCTTCTGTTAAGGAGATATTTAGGGCTATATAAATATTCTTTTACTCCTTAGATTTTTACTACCTCACTTGCTCTAATATTCATTGATGATTCTTGCTTGAATCACATATTACTCTGCTGGTTGCCACATGTTGATTTCTTCATTTCATCGTCTCTTCATATGGGGACTATATGAAGTGCCTATGTCCCCATCTTTCCTATTATTCTCTTATTTTCTGGTTCACCAAGTTGATCCAGGTTCATCTGTACTGTTCCTGTTCCAAAGTTTGATTCAGTTTTGCTGGGAAGCTCTGGCTCTTTCTAGTAGGGATTGGTTTATAGACACCAACATCTCAGTGCTACATGTGCTCAGTTACTACTAATCCTCTCAGTGGCCAGAGCCAGGAAATATGTATCTTTATATCTGTATATATTAAAAACCATGGCCAGGCGCGGTGGCTCACGCCTGTAATCCCAACACTTTGGGAGGCCAAGGTGGGTGGATCACGAGGTCAGGAGTTCAAGACCAGTCTGGCCAATATGGTGAAGCCCCGTCTTTACTAATAATACAAAAATTAGCCAGGCATGGTGGTGCCCACCTGTAGTCCCAGCTACTCAGGAGGCTGAGGCAGAAGAATCACTCTAACCTGGGAGGCGGAGGTTGCAGTGAGCTGAGATCATGCCACTGCACTCCAGCCTGGGTGACACAGTGAGACTCCGTCTCAAAAAATAATAATAATAAAAACAAAAACCATGTTGAGAGTCTTTGTTTTTACTTCAGTTTTTAGAAACAAAAAACAAATATTGTTAAGCTAGACCAGTTGATTTTTATACATTAAATGTAAGAATTCCAAAAATCAATTCATGAATCTATAAGATCATATTTGAATCTATGTTTCAAAACATTTGGGCCCCAAACCAAACATAGTGTATCATTTGATAATTCATATGTCAATAAATCGTGCTTTCTCTTACATGATTTTAAGTAAGTTGAACAATATGTATTACTTAATAAGTGTGGAAAAGTTGGAAAATTGTAATGCTATATCCAATAGTAGTGATATAAATTAAGATATATTTACCTGCTTAATCACATGCCATGCAGAAGTGACAAAATGTTTACCAGTATTCTTAAAGAGGGTATAGGAAGGATTATTAATTGCTATGCAACGTCAGTGAATTTAAAAAAACCCATTGAACACTTTCACCTAGAGGATAAACTTCCAATTCCCTTTCTCAGTGTGTAAGACCCTTCATGGTCTGACCCCACTTTACCTGTCGTCCCTCTCCAGTCTCTTATGCCCTTCTCTCCCTCTAAGCATCCTGTCATCTGAGCATATTGGCTCATCTCATAGATCTTTGTGCACTATTATGATAGACATGCCATTCTCTCTCACCTACCTGGAAAGATCTGATACATCTTTTGGGTTCCAGATCACATACTACCTGTTCGACAGAATCTTCCAGGAAGAATTACTTCTTCTTTTCTCATACTAGTTCTTCTATTCTAATTGCTTATCTCTATATTCCTTATTAAATGTGTCTTCCTTTAAAACAAGGACTTTATCTTCCTTGTAATTCCAACACAACACAATGTCAGGCATTCAGGATAAATGTTTAATAGATGCATAATGATTTGTCAGTTTCAATATTCTAAACTTGATAATTTTTAAATGCTTTAGATCACAACATCTAAAACATATAAAGTGACTATTAAGGAACCCAGTGCTCCCTTCAGTAGTACATATACTAAAAATGGAATGAGGCCAGGTATAGTGACTCACACCTTTAATGCCAGCACTTTGGGTTGCCAATGCGGGAAGATCACTTGAGCCCAGGAGTTGAAGACCAGTTTGGGCAACAGAGCAAGACCTCATCTCTACAAATAATAATTTTTAAAAATTAGGTGGGCATGGTAGCACATGCTTGTAGTCCCAGCTACTAGAGAGGCTAAGGCTAGAGGATCACTTGAGCCCAGGAGGTCGAGACTGCAGTGAGCCATGATCACACCAATCTATTCTAGCCTGGGCAACATAGTTAGACCCCATCTCAAAAAAATTGGAACAATACAGAGAAGATTAGCATAGCCAGTTAAAAAAAATTTTTTTAAGAAAAAATGGCCAGGCATGGTGGCTCATGCCTATAATCCTAGCATTTTGGCAGGCCAAGGCAGGAGAATCACTTGAGCACAGAAGTTTGGGGCCAGCCTGGGCACCAAAGTGAGACCTAGTCTGTACAAAAAAATAAGAAGAAGAAAGGGAACCTCTGGTTTTCCTGGAGTTTTCTGTTGGATAGTAATGCCTAGGGCCCACTCCCTACCACCTTGTTTTGGAATCTGAAATGTTCCCCTCAGCCCAGAGTCACTTTACCATTCTATCCCCACTCCCTCACCACCCACTCCTGCAGCAGCTCATCAGCCTCCCAGGACTCCATCCAGGTCACTCATTTCTCTGGACTTCCCTTGGGTAGCCAGTGACCCTGAGCACTAACAAGCACCCTTGTGTCATGATTATAGCACCAAGTGAGAGACGGTTTCTACAGAGGTGGTGCTGCTTTCTAGAAGGCCACACAGGCTTTCAGCTGTTTTCTGAAAGCTATCTTCTAACTTTAAAGTTTTTTTTTTTTTTTTTTTTTTAATTTTTGGATGGAGTCTTACTCTGTCACCCAAGCTCTGGAGTGCAGTGGCGTGATCTCAGCTCACTGCAACCTCCGCCTCCCGGTTCAAGCGATTCTCCTGCCTCAGCCTCCTAAGTAGCTGGGATTACAGGTGCACGCCAACACACCAGGCTAATTTTTTGTATTTTTTAGTAGATACGAGGTTTCACCACGTTGGCCAGGCTGGTCTCGAACTCCTGACCTCATGATCTGCCCACCTCAGCCTCCCAAAGTGCTGGGATCACAGACTTGAGCCATCACACCCAGCCAAAGCATTTTTGATATTTAGTTCTTGTAAGACTATTGAGGTAAACATTCTAAGAAATACAGGTTTAGAGAACATCTTTCTGCTGAGCTGATTATAGAGTTGATATAGTTGAGATGAGACTGAAACTGGACATTTGGTTGGGTGGAAAGGAATGGAGGTGTCACTGAGCACCAGGGTAGTGAAGAGGCCCTCCTGGAAGGAGGGTGTGGCAAAATGACTAGATTGGTAAGGTCTGACCAGTCAGAGGGACTAGGTTACAGGGATGAGGGAATAAGCATTGGGAGCTCAGGGTAGTAATATCCAAGACTAAAATAAAGGGAGAAACTGGAGTCCACCCAGCTAGAATCCACAAAGTAATCTTTTCATATTCCTTCATCAGGACCCATTGCCTCTTAATTGTCACTAGTCCCATCAGATATGTCTGTTGAGTTTGACTTTTACACCTTTTTAGCTCTATTATAATATTTGGTCACTTACTCCATAATTAGTATTAGTTCTACCCTCCCATATGTGTATGACTGACATCAGTGAAGATCTAGTATAGCTTACTGAAGGTAGTAATAAACACACTTTGAAGTATTTTTAATTAAAAAAAATTATATCTAGAAATCTAGTGACAGGTTTGATATAATTAAAATTTAATTTTTTAATATGCAAAGGAAGTTGTCATAACTAGAATATGATTTGACAGGTGTTAGCAGTTCTCCAAGCAACTTATTTTAAAAGTAGATATTTCTGAAAAAGAATAGGTAGAAGTAAAGGTTTGAATGAAAACTCAGTTTAACATTGGGGCTGCTTTAAGGTAATGTATGTGTCCTTTTTTTTTTGAGTACAATTTTTTTTAACTTTTAGGTTCAGCGGTACATGTGTATATATAAATAAATAAATAAATAAAGTTTGTTATATAAATAAACTCTCATCATAGGGGTTTGTTGTACAGTTAATTTTGTTACCTAGGTACTAAGCCTAGTACCCTATAGTTGTTTTTACTGATCCTGTCTTCTATCCTCTACCTTCAAGTGGGCCCCAGTGTCTGTTGTTCCCCTCTTTGTGTCCATGTGGTCTCATCATTTAGCTCCTGTTTATAAGTGAGAACATGCAGTATTTGGTTTTCTGTTCCTGTGTTAGTTTGCTAAGGATGATAGCCTCCAGCTTCATCCATGTTCCCATGAAATACAAGAACTCATTCTTTTTTATGGCTGCATAGTATTCCATCATATATATATATACCACATTTTCTTTATCCAATATATTGATTAGGTTGATTCCAAGTCTTTGCTATTGTGAATATGCAAGTGCATGCATGTGTCTTTTAATAGTAGAAATACTTATATTATGGTTAGTATTAAAGTGTGTGTGTGTATATATATATACACATATATATATATATCTCCCCCTCTCTCTCTCTTCCTTCTAGATCCTGGTTAGATAACAATGGGAAAAGTGCTGTTAAAAACCTAAAGAACAGTTTGCCACTTAGAAAAGAACTAGATCGTTTAAAAGATGAACTGTCTCATCAATTGCAACTGTCAGATATCAGGTAATCAAGAAGAGAGAACCTAATTTAGAAATTAAAATGAATATGAATTACCAACTGATAAGCTTTTCAGCAGCTAAATATTTGCATCTTTAACTTTAATGGCTCTGATAACTGAGTACTCTTCAATTATCTTTATGAACATCATGAAATGTTCATCTGTGTAAGAAAACTCTTAGTAATTTCTTATTTTAAATATTGAAGTAAGGCTGTACACAGTGCCTCTTGCCTGTAATCCGAGCACTTTGGGAGGCCAAGGTGGGAGGATCACTTGAGCCCAGGAGTTCAAGACTAGCCTGGGCAACAGGCTAGTAGACCCTATCTCCACAAAACTTAAAAAAAAAAATTAGCTAGGCACGGTGGCCTGCACCTGTAGTCTCAGCTACTTGGAAGGATGAGGCAAGAGGATCACTTAAGCCCAGGAGCTTGAGGCTGCAGTGAGCTATAATTGCATCACTGCACTGCAGCCTAGGTGATAGAGCAAGACTTCGTCTCAATTTATATATATGTTACTTCTTTCTTCTATATATAGATAAAGAAGTAAGGCTTAAGTACTGACATTTTTGGCATAATAAACTTTTTTGCATAATAAGTTTGTAAGAAAAATACCCTATTCCATATACACAAAATATATAAAAAATAATTATGCCCCCATCTTATAAGATATTTAAGGCCAGGCACAGTGACTCATACCTCTAGCACTTTGGGAGGTCAAGGCAGGAGAATCACTTGAGGCCAGGAGTTTGAGACCAGCCTGGGAAACATAGCAAGACCCCATCTCTAAATAATAATAAGTGTTTTAAAAGATTAGTATTTGAGTTTAAAAAGAGGAGGGGAGGGAGAAAATGGATGTTGTATTCTTGGTTCTATATTACATTGCGGAACTTTTTAAGTAAGTTTTCATAAACTTGAAAATTGCAGTTATATAAAGATCCATGCTGAAATTTATTGTGGAACAGATTTAACAGTTCTTAAAACTGTAAGGAAGGGAAAAGGAGGAGTCAGGTCATTCAGTCATTGGACTTCCCATCACTAGAACTCAGAAAAATCGTCATCTAGTCTTCATGTTTAAACATCTTTGTTACTTTTTGCTATAGCCTGTTTTGTTGTTTTCAATTCTCATTATTAGGACTTTTTTTTCTTATATTAAAACAAATGACTATTTGGGTACCATAAAAACACCTTTTTTTCCTGTGTTTACAGAGTACAGATAGTATTTACATGTTCTGTTCTTGTATAATCAAATCATCATAAGATAATTCAGAATTTCAAAGCATTCTTTTAGACTTCCATGTGTGAAATGTTTGAATGTGTGCATATATCTGTTATTTTATCATCACACTAATCATTTTCAGATTAAACTTTATTATAGGGGGTTCTTCCCATTCCATAGTCTATTAGCATAAACTTTTCTAACTAAAAATAGTAAGATTATTTTTAAAAGTTTATAAGGTAAATAAATTAATGTGCATGCAAATAACTTTTTCTAATAGAAATTTTAAAAGATCTGTCAAAGCAGACTGGGTTAAGAAAATGAAAGGATTTCTTGGCCGGGCGCGGTGGCTCAAGCCTGTAATCCCAGCACTTTGGGAGGCCGAGACGGGTGGATCACGAGGTCAGGAGATTGAGACCATCCTGGCTAACACGGTGAAACCCCGTCTCTACTAAAAAATACAAAAAGAAAAAAACTAGCCAGGCGAGGTGGCGGGCGCCTGTAGTCCCAGCTACTCCGGAGGCTGAGGCAGGAGAATGGCGTAAACCCAGGAGGCAGAGCTTGCAGTGAGCTGAGATCCGGCCACTGCACTCCATCCAGCCTGGGCGACAGCGAGACTCTGTCTCAAAAAAAAAAAAAGAAAATGAAAGGATTTCTTAAACAGAAAAAAAAGAAATAAACATTATTTTACAGTATTATGGAGAAATTTCTCAGCTTTAATTTATATTATGGTAAATGTCAATAGATATAACCTGGCCGGGTACGGTGGCTAACGCCTGTAATCCTAGCACTTTGGGAGGCCAAGGCAGGCAGATGACGAGGTCAGGAGTTCGAGACCAGCCTGACCAACATGGTGAAACCCCGTCTCTACTAAACATACAAAAATTAGCCAAGCCTGGTGGTGCATGCCTGTAATCCCAGCTACTCAGGAGGCTGAGGCAGGAGAATTACTTGAACCCAGGAGATGGAGGTTGCGGTGAACCAAGAGCACACCACTGCACTCCAGCCTGGGTGACACAGTAAGACTCTGTCTCACAAAAAAAAATATATATATATATATATCCCACATAAGCAAAAACTCCTTGGAGTTTTCAATTTTTAAGAGTATAAAAGGGCCCCTGAGACCATAACATTTGAGGACTATGGGCATGAGGGCTTCTTTACTTGCTAAAAATTAGCCAAAACTCCAGCAAACAGAAACATTAACTAATGACATTGTTTTTCATTCTAAACAGCCTATATAGAACACCATTTTTAACAAAAACAGCATTTACTACTTTTGTCACTTAAATTTTTTAATGTCAAATAATCAAAAATTAATATTCTTTGAAATTATATTTTACTTTTTAAATTGTAGTTTAAAGAAAAAAATTTTTAAATAAGTTTTCATTTTATCAGAAATGACATTCATCAAAATCAGTATTAGGATAAAAGAAGAACCTGTGTTTCTTGAGAGCCTGTTTTGAATGCCTGGACTCCTTCACACACATTACCTCATTTGATGTCTACTACCTATGTAGCAGGAAATATCCTCACTTTGCATGCATGAAAGTGAAAACCTTAGGAAGGCTAAAAGCAGCTTGTTCAAGGTTACAGAGCTAGTAAACCACCTTAGAACTCCAAGGTGGGTTTTCTGACACCACTCAAGACCAGTGCTCTTCACAGTTACACAGCAGGGCCTCTGACATCGTGTCAATGTCAGGTTCCATGTGTCACTGGGGTTTAATATTAATTTATGAAATGAGCAGATATACGTGATTTCATCAAAATCACTTTCTCTAGAATGAGATAAAAAGAACCTGAGGTCAGGTACGGTGGCTCACGCCTGTAATCCCAACATTCTGGGAGGCCGAGGCAGTGGATCACTTGAGTCCAGGTGTTCAAGACCAGCCTGAGCAACATGGTGAAACCCTATCTCTACAAAAAAAATTTTTGAAGTAGCCAGCCATGGTGGCGCATGCCTTTAGTCCTAGCTACTCGTGAGGCTGAGGTAGGAGGATCTCTTGAGCAGAGGAGGTCAAGGCTGCAGTGAGCCATGACTGCACCACTGCATTCCCGCCTGGGCGACCAAGTGAGACCCTGTCTCAAAAACAGAAAAGAGAACCTGATAAACCTAACTGGAATTCCTAGTTGGAACTTGAATCTAAAACAAAACCATCATCATTATAACAATGTGAAAAAGAAAAATACTTTTTTCAAAGTTTTCCCATTTCATCATCTTATTTTTAAATAGAAACATCATATATTTGCTTTTTTTAAATCTTTGGATACCTGAGCATAGTAGTAATATTTCTGCCCTCTGGTAAACAATTCATTTTCCATGTGGTTGCTTATTTAAAAATTAACTAGCTTAGAAACATATGATCAATCTAAACATGTGATGTGCCAGCTTCAGAAAGAGACTCATTGGCTTCCCAAGGACTCGAGTAGTTGTGGTGAGTGCTTGCTCCTTCTTCGGGGTGCCACTTGTTAACATGCTTGTGTGCTCTGTTGGCCTAGGTGGCAGAGGAGCTGGGGCGTCGCCCACCGCTGTAGCCAGCTGCATAGTTTAAGCCGCTTAGCACAGCAGAATTTGGAAACACTTAAAAAAGCAAAAGGTAAACATTTTCCATTTTCTTTTAAAAAATCACCTAGCTGCTATGTACATCTATAAATTTTAGTGGAAAAACCAAGTAACTTTTATCATAGCTGAACTTTTAAACCTGTTCTTTGAATAAAGCAGTGGCATAAAATTAGCCTTTAAGCTTGTACTGAATTTAATCCTGAGTTTATACACTATTGGCACAATGCAGAAAGAATGAAGCACCTTGACCATGACCAAAGGTTTTGTGTTTTATCATCAGGGTGTACAATCATATTTACAGACCGTTCTGGCATGAGTGCAGTGGGCCATGTGATGCTAGGAACAATGGATGTCCATCATCACTGGACAAAAGTAAGAAAGAGCCTTAAAATTAAAAACTTCTTGTCATTCATATACTTTCATTTCCAACAATGCTATAATGTTAATGAACCAAAAAAAAATTGTGTTCTGTTTTTGTTTTGGTTTTTTAGTGTTTTTAATCATAGTGTCAGCTGTTTTCAGATCAGATGCTGAAATATCATATACTTAAAATACTTAAGAAGGAAGACTGATTTTTAAGGCAGTTTTTGTCTGGTAATACTGCATTCTTTTCTGAAGCACAGCCTGAAAGCCTATATTCTGTTGTTTTGTTTTACTTGTTCTTAACAGATTTATTGAGGTATAACTGACATTTAATAAACTGCACATGTTTCTTGTGTGTTGTTTGGTATTTTGACATATATGTATGCCCATGAAGCCATTATCACAGTCAAGATAGCAAACGTATCCAACACCTGGGCATATACGTGAGCATATGGCCCTTTGTAAACACTCCATCCCATCCCACCACCCTCTCCAAGCAACCACTGGTCTGCTTTCTGTCACTATAGCTTAGTTTTGGAGTTTTATGTAAGTGGAATCATAGGGCTTGCAAACTTTTGTGTCTGGTTTCTTTCACTGTCTCATTTTGAGATTCATCCATGCTGTTGCATGTATTGAGAGTTTATTCCTTTTTATTACTATGTACTATTTCATTGTATCAAATACCACAGTTTGTTTATTCATTCACCTGTTGATGGACATAGGGTCGTATCACTTTGTGACTATTACAAATAAAGCTGCTATGAACATTTGTGTACAAATATATGGACGTCTATTTCCTTTCTCTTTGCTAAATACCTAAAATAGAATGGCTGGATCACATGGTAGAGTATTTTAACTTTTTAAAAAACTGCCAACACTTAACTATGGTCATCTTTTTAATTTTAGTCAGTCTAATAGCTCTGTGGTACAATCTCATTCAATGTTTAATTTGCATTTCTCTAATAATAAATAATGGTGAGCATCTTTTCATGTGCTTATGTGTCATCCACATATCTTCTTTAGTGAAGCGTCTGTTCAAATCAAATACTTATTTCGTAGAAAATACTTACAAACCACATATCTGACAAAGATATTATATCTAGAATATATTTCAAAACTCTTAAATTTCAGCAGGAAAAGAAAAAACCAATCCAACTAAAAAGGGGCAATCTAAAACTCTCAAAATTCAACAGTTAAAAAAAAAAACCACTAAAAAGGGCTACTAAAAAAACCAGTCCAACCAAAAACGGTGACATGAAATGACATGTCACCAAAGAGAATGTACAGATGACATGTAAGCACATAAAAACATATTCATTGGCTGGGCACTGTGGCTCACACCTGTAATCCCAGTGCTTTGGGAGGCCAAGACAGGTGGATCACGAGGTCAGGAGTTCAAGACCAACCTGGTAAACACAGTGAAACCCCGTCTCTACTAAAAATAAAAAAAAAAAAAAAAATTAGCTGGGCATGGTGGCAGGCGCCTATAGTCCCAGCTACTTGGGAGGCTGAGGCAGGAGAATCACTTGAACCCGGGAGGCGGAAGTTGCAGTAAGCCAAGATTGTGCCACTGCACTCCAGCCTGGGCAACACAGCGAGACTCTGTCTCAAAATAAATAGATAGAAAGATAGAAAGATAGATTAGACAGACAGACAGACAGATAGATAAAACCACAGTGCATTATCACTACACACTTACCAGGATGGCTAAAATGAAAAATAGTTACATGCTGGTGAGAATGCAGAGAAAATAGGTCATTCATGCATTGCTGATGGGAATGTAAAATGGTACAGGCATTCTGGAAAAAGACTATAATGGTTTCTTAGAAAACTAAACATGACCCAGCAGTCACCCTCAGGTATTTACAGCAGAGAAATGAAAACTTATGTTCACACAAACACCTGTACATGAATGTTTATAATAGCCAAAAACTAGGAAAAACATGAATGTTCTTCAGTGTGTGAATAGCTAAACAAACTGGTACATCCCTACCATAGGATTCTACTCAGCAATGAAAAGGAGTGAGCTATTGATACATGCAGCAACTGGATGGATCTTAAGGGCATTGTGCTGAGTGAAAAAGTCAGTCTCAAAAGGTTACAAACTGTTTGATTCTATTTATATAACATCCTTGGAATAATAAAATGATAGGAAGAAAAGATTCGTGGTTGCCAGGAAGTAGAGAGAGGGGAGCAGAGGTGTCAGTGCTATAAACGGGATCCCTGTGATGGAATTCCTGTGTGTTTTGACTGTGGCAGTGTCACATGGCTCCATACACATATAATACAGTAAATACACATGTGAAAAATACACAAACGCATGCAAGTAAAACTGATGACCTCTGAGTAAGATTAATGAATTGTATCAATGTCAATTTCCTGGTTGTGATATTATACCAATAATTGTATAAGATGTACTGTTAAGTGAAAGGTATATGAACCTACAATTATCTCAAAACAAAAAGTTTTTAAAATGTAGTTACCATATATACATGAGTAACCCATAGAAAAATTGAAAAATAGGGAGTAAAATTATTTTCCACAAGATGTTAAAAGTAGATTATAAATAATTTGTAGAATTTTTACACAGCTATTGCTTTTATTATAGCAGGCTTCCAACTCTTCTAAAATACCTTGGCTTTTAATAGAAAATCTTAAGTCCTTAGTGGTCCTTCCCTGACCCAGCCCCTACGTCCCCCTTGAGCCCTTCTCTTTCCTTTCCCTCGCAGCAGGTCACATGCCAGCCATACCAAACTCCTTATTGTTTCCAAACATGTTGCTCCTTTTCATGGTTCCATATTTGCACATGCTCTTTTTCCTTCCCCCAAAACAGCCCTTACATTCACGTGCCATTTCTAAATCTTACTTAATGTTTAAGATTGATCGAATTAGACTCCCTTAGAAACCTTTGCCTGAACCTCCTCTGTATCCACTCACCCTGATTTGGCATTTAGTATGCTAAATTCGGATTTTTGTTTCCTTGTACCCCAACTGTGAGTGCCAACCAAACAGGGACAAACTCTTACAATCTGTACCCTTCAAGTGCCCAACTCTTGGAGTATATGGTAGGTACGCAATCATATTTATTGCACTTAATTGAGTTTAGTTACTTTAAAGTAAATTTTGAAGGAATAGACTGAGTTGAAATACATACACTTTATTTCTAAAACCTTTATTATACCATTTAATAATTCTAAACTAATTGAAGATTCTTACCTAAATATTTAAATAATAGTGCTTAGGATTAGGACTTACTTTTATTTGGAGCATATTTTATTTTGGAACCTTACAAATTCCCATCTAAAAATCCCAAAGATTTACAGTGGCTTGTTTTGAATATTAATATTTCCAGAATTCAATTAAGGGTTTTTTTTATCTCTTACTTGAACTTTCTTTCAATGAAAATCATTTTCTTGTTAAAAATGTCTTAATGCCATTTATTGGAATTCTAAAATTAAATTATAGTAACATAAAGCTAATTGTTTCTTTCCCTTTGTTAACACTGTAGCTTTTTGAAAGATTGCCAAGTTATTTTGACCTTCAGAGGAGGCTGATGATTTTAGAAGACCAAATAAGCTATCTTTTAGGTGGCATACAAGTTGTTTATATTGAAGAATTACAGCCAGTATTGACACTTGAAGAATATTACTCTCTTCTTGATGTGTTTTATAATAGACTGTTGAAAAGTAGAATACCATTTCACCCTCGAAGTTTGCGTGGTTTACAAATGATCCTTAACAGGTAAATATCTAAGATAGAAGGATTACTTTTATTCCTTCGTCTAGGTGGGTTGTGTGTGTAAATGCATTAAATTGTTTTGTATTTCAATGGGTAGTTCTTAAGAATTAAAGAAGAAAATGCCACTACTTGTGTTAGGAACCCTCTTCTACACTCTAGAAAAGCCAGTATGGGAGGATTGAAGGATTTAATGTCTAGAACATTCTTTGAATATATTGCTGAGCAGATTTACTGGGCAAAGTCAATCCAATGGAAAATATTATAAGATTAAACTAATAGTAAATCAGTAGCCAACATTTGTGGTGTATACACTGTTTGCTGAGCATTGTGTTGGGTAAAACTTATATGCATTCTGTCTTTAGCTCTGACAACCTCACTGTGCAGCAGGTCACCCCTTGCATGTGACAGATAAGGAAGGTCAGAGGGCTTGCAAGTAGGTCGTGATCCTGAAGAAGTGTGTCTTTGGGGGCAGCAAAGCTTTAAGTTGCTGCACTTTTGAGGTGGCTTTTCTTGATGATTTTTTTTATTTTCCTGAAGACTAATAAAACATTTTCTCTGGTGGGGGAGAAGAGAGGGTCAGTGGTTTTTCCTTTAACGTATATTTTATTGCAGTGACAGATATGCTCCAAGCTTGCATGAACTCGGGCATTTTAATATTCCAACACTCTGTGATCCAGCAAATCTCCAGTGGTTTATTCTCACCAAAGCTCAGCAGGCAAGAGAGAACATGAAAAGAAAGGAAGAGTAAGTACTGCCAGTCCTCTGTAAAGTCAGATCATTAAGTCTAACTGACAACTTCAGATATTTGGAACTCATAAATATGGGACCTGGAAACAGTATGAAGCTTAGGAAATTGACTAATTTGTAGATATTCCATATTTATTTATTCCCTACCTAAATTATGTTACCACCATGGACCTCAGTTTGAGAAGTTCAGCTTCTTAAAAGTCAATTCAGAAGCAGAATGAAAAATAAGAATATCAGCAAAGAATTTTCCAGATGGAAAAGACTGGCAACAAGGAAAAGTATTGATTATTTCTTGATTAATAAGAATCTTTATTGTTTAAAATTTTTCAAACTGTTGATATAAAAAGAACTTTATCTGGATCTTAATTAAGTTGAGAAGAAACCTTAAAGTAAAAAAATCGTCTTAAGCCGGGCACAGTGGCTCAGGCCTGTAATCCCAGCACTTTGGGAGGCCGAGGCAGGCAGATCACTTGTGAGGTCAGGAGTTTGAGACCAGCCTGGCCAACATGGTGAAACCCCATCTCTACTAAAAATACAAAAATTATCCAGGTGTTGTGGCGGTCACCTCTAGTCCCAGCTACTCAGGAGGCCAAGACAGGAGAATGGCTTGAACCCAGGAGGCGGAGTTTGCAGTGAGCCGAGATCACGCCACTGCACTCCAGCCTGGATGACAGAGAGAGATAAAGATAATAAACCTTTTAACTGTTGATATAAAGAAAACTTTATCTGCATTTTAATTAAGTTGAGAAGAAACCTTAAAAAATCATTTTAGGCCGGGCACAGTGGCTCAAGCCTGTAATCCCAGCACTTTAGGTGGCCGAGGCAAGGAGATCACTTGAGCCCAGGAGTTCAAGACCAGGCTAGGCAACATGGTGAAACCCTGGGCAATATGGTGGGAGAAAAAAAAAAAAATTAGCCAGGCATGGTGGCACTTGCTTGTGTCCCAGCTACTCAGGAGGCTGAGGTGGGAGGATTGATTGAGCCTGGGTGGCCAAGGCTGCAGTGAGCTGTGATCGCACCCCTGCACTCCAGCCTGGGTGACATAATGAAATCCTTTCTCAAAAAAAATATGTATCATTTTAGTTCCTAAGCAGTGTTGTTTTTATGTTGTTTGTGTCTTTGAAGGAGTCCTATTATAGCCAACAGTTTCCTGTTTTGTAGGTGGTAAGATATTGCTTGATACTGTTTTATGTTATCACCTGTGAAGAAATGAGGTCATTTACTTAGCCATCATTTACTATGACTGTTACGTGCCCAAAGCTGAGATCAATGCCATTGATAGAAAGACTAAGACATGATCTCTGCCTCCTGGAATTGTTTCTAGTAGGAGATGTGAGTGCTGTAAATTTCCCAGTGGTAGCTGCAGCACAATCCAGTGGGAAGAGCCAAAGCTGACACCCTGGGAGCATAGGGGACAAGGGAAGGCAACGGCAGGGAACAGGATGGAAGCTGGAGAGAATGCCAATCCACATGTCCATGGAGGAAAGTTTCAAGGAGAAGAGAGGAGGACAGGGTAATGGGACCTGGTTGTTTAGCAGGGTGCCAGTGGAAGCAGTTCTCCTGCCTTACTGTTCATTTGAGATTCAGTTTCCACAAAGTGCTCTTTTTAAAAGCCAGGAATTTTAAATATAGAGAGAGGCTAGGTTTGGTGGCTCACACCTGTAATCTCAGAACTTTGGGAGGCCGAGGTGGGCAGATCACTTGAGGTGAAACCCCGTCTCCACTAAAAATATGGAAATTAGCCAGGCGTGGTGGTGCACACCTGTAATCCCAGCTACTCAGGAGGCTGAAGCAGGAGAATCACTTGAACCCAGGAGGCAGAGGTTGCAGTGAGCCGAGATCACACCATTGCACTCCAGCCTGGGTGACAGAGCGAGACTGTGTCTCAGAAAAATAAATAAATAGAAGGGATGGCAATTAACCATGGAAGCCATTCTTTGAGCAAGAGACAGCAAGATCATTTTATGTATAAAATAAATGAAGGAGCAGCATCTCTTGTTTTCCTTATGGAACTGATGACAACTCGGTAGGCCAGATCCTATCCCACCCTACCTCTTGATTGGCTGTTAAGTATTTGTTAGTGCTATTTCTTTTCTCAATTTTACGTCTGCTTTAACCCTCAAGAACAATTCTAGCCAACTGTTCATCATTAGGACTGATGATTTTGTTTGCTATAACCTATCAGCTGCTTTTTCTCTTTTTCTCTCTGACCATTTTATAGCTTTTGAGTAATGCTATTACATTGTGAGAGAGCAAAGTAAAAAGAAAAACATTCAAATAGGTCAATTTGTGAATGTTCCGTCCTACCAGTTGCTCAGGCGAATAAAAACCAGCGAGTCGTCTTGATTCCTCTCCCCTGTCTCACTCCCTGCCCCAGTCCACCTTCAGAGCAGACCCGGAAAGAAACTCTCCTCTTCTCTTTTCCTTTCCTGCTGCACCTGGTCTGAGCCTCCATCATTTTGTGATGGCCTCTTGTCTGGTCTTCAGGCTTCCACACTCAGCACCTCCCCAACCCGCAGTGGACTCTCGTCAGAGCAGCAGTGGGAACCTAGTCAGAGCTGTTACTCCTCTGCCCAGTGCCCACAGACCTCTGCCCACTCCCTTGCTTCTCTCAGCTCAGCTCCTGGGACTCTCCTCTCACTCGTTCTGCTGCAGCCTTTTTATCCTCCTCGAGCACTCTTGACATGTATCCGCTCCTAGGCCTGTGTGCTTTCCCCCAGCCTGAGGTCCTCCTTCCTCAGAAATCGCAGCTTCCTCAGGCCCTGCTCACATTCCACCTTCTCTGGCCACACAACTTGCAGCATGGAGCCCCCAGCCTCTGCTGCACTCTCCTCTCCACCTCAGCCGGCCTGCCTTTCTCCATCCACCTCAGCAAATTTGCTGTTTCCTTATTAATGTGTTCTCTCTCTCTCTCCTTCCCAAAAGAAGGTAAGCTCGCTGAGGGCAGACTTCAGTCTATTTTGTTCCCTCCGGTGCCAACTGCGATGGGTGCCTGGCGCACAGGGGGCCTTCAGGAAATACCCGTTGACCTTTCACCTGCTTCCTTAGCCTTTTTCTGGCTCTGGGCCCCAGAGTCCTCATCCCTATACTTAGCCCCCAAGGAGAGGAAGCACTTGCTGCTGGTCCCAGCCTTCCTTCCTGCTCAGTCATCATCCTTGTGCCCCTGACTCTGGGCCCCGGAGCCTCTCCTCGCCTTTGCTGTCTTTCCCTCCTTAGCTCTGCTGTCCCTGTCCTAGTAAGACACCTTCATTATATTCGCAGAGCAGTGATGCAGACTAACTTCTTTCCTTCCGTGAAGCATGTTCCTAGAGAGTGGTTTTCAGATACTTTTTAACTTATAAGGTAGATTCTTAAGTGGAAACGTAGTTTATTTTATTAGGTTCGTGCAAAAGTAATTGCAGTTTTTTGCCTTTAAAAAAAAGTGGCAAAAACTGCAATTCCTTTTACACCAACCTAATAAAAAAGAGTAAAGCTCTCAGTTGTTCTGGTTCAAAAGAAAAGGAGCCAGAGGCCACCCATGCTCACAGGGTCCTCAGAGTAGCAGCTCTGCAGGACCCTCAGCTTGCTGAACAGTTAAAAAAAAAGGGGGGGGGTGGGGGGGAAGCCCACACTATTCTAAGCTGGTATGTACAACCCAAAACTGTATGACTGGTCAGTCCTGTCTCTTGGCACTGCCTGACTGGCATGTAGACAGTGTTTGATGCCTGTGGAGCCCCCCATCCTTTGGAGGCTGGTGATGGCCTAGTTCACAGTTCTTCTGTAGGGTGGTAACAACCCAGAGCAACCTGCGCCTGAGAATCAGCCAGCTCTCCCTAGCAGGAGCATTCCCCACTTATGGTTTTTGTAGTAACCCACTCAGATGTTTCCTTTTACTCTATATCATATATTTCAAATTTTAAAATCACTTAGATAAGTTGGAAACAATCAAAATGTACAGTAATAGAAGAATGTTTAAGTAGTTCTGATGCATGTAGTAGAAAAGTAACTAAAGGCTGGGCATGGTGGCTCACACTTATAATCCCAGCACTTTGGCAGGCTAAGGCAGGAGGATCACTTGAGCCCAGGAGTTCAAGACCAGCCTGGGCTACATGGTGAGACCTCATCTCTACAAAAAATTTAAAAATTAGCTGGGTATGGTGGTGTGCACCTGTAGTCTCAGCTACTTGGGAAGCTGAGGCAGGTGGTTTGCCTAAGCCTGGGTGGTCAAGGCTGCAGTGAACCATGGTCACGACACTGATACTCCAGCCTGGGCAACAGCGAGACCCTATCTCAAGGCCAGGCACGGTGGCTCACACCTGTAATCCCAGCACTTTGGGAGGCTGAGCGTGGCGGATCACCTAAGGTCACGAGTTCAAGACCAGCCTGGCCAACATGGCGAAACCCTGCCTCTACTAAAAATACAAAAAATAGCCAGGCGTGGTGGTGCATGCATGTAATCCCAGCTACTTGGGAGGCTGAGGCAGGATAATCGCTTGAACCTGGGAGGCAGAGGTTACAGTGAACCAAGATCACGCCACTGCACTCCAGCCTGGGCAACAGAGCAAGACTCCATCTCAGGAAAAAAAAAAAAAAATTCCTGCTGACTGTAGAGGCACACAAGGATGAGGAAAGGCTCGTACACGTTATTTCCCTGTTGAGGGGACAGCCCTGGGGAACCTTAACAAGGGCTGCCTTCTCAATGCTTTTCTAAGATTGCGCCTCAGAAGAACTGATGGGTTCTCCTATATAAAGCTTGTGACCCATGGGTCTGGGAAACCCTGGGATGAGACTGTAAGCTTCTAAAAGGAATGAGAATGAGAGTCTTGCCCAGATTTTAAAGATGTATTGTTGGAGAACTATGCAGTAACATGGTCACACTGCAAGGCTTCTCATTTCTAAGCATAGTTGTTAATGTCTTTTCTTGACAAGTGAAAAATACTTTTACAGAAAAAGTCACTCATCCCCTCCTATTGATAGAAGTTTAAGGGTTCTTTCTGTCTAATCCTGGAGAGATTAGAAGCAGGCCCAGCTGTGAAACATTTTCAGAACCATCAGCCCTGACTGCTGTCTGTCTGCTTGAATCTCTAAGAAGCACTGTGTAGGAGAGTAATCTTACAGAAAAAGCAAACAGCACTTAAGAAAGTGATCAGTATTATAGGCCAGGATAACTAACTGCTATGACCATTTCTGTTTTTACTGTCTAGTTCATGGAAATTCTATAGTAACTACTTTTCTATGCAGAGTTTAAGGGTGATTAAATGTAAGATATTTGGACATTTTAAACCAATGAAGTATTTTAAATAGACTGGCTCAGGGACACGACCATGGCAGTTTTGCTTTATTCACGTTGTTAAATGGGCTTGCTGAGTAACTCATGTGTTGGTCTAGATGTAGCACATTGAATCCACTTATCAAAACACCATATCCCTAAGCACTTGCCACCTGTGGGAGAAAGTATTTGAGACACTGAGTTCTGCCTAGAATTGTATACTTTGTAGACCTGAACTGAAGCCCCTGATGGAATAAGAGAGTTGTAACCTCAGGCAGAGGGGAGGGAACAGACGGGGGAGCTGGTGAGGTAGGAGAGTAAGAGGGAAGAGAACCTGTCCTCCTCAGGATCCTGGTTTTCCGTGAGTCTGCTTTTATCTGGGAAATCTTTAGACAGCGTTACTGCCCAAGGTTTAAACTTTAGGTGGGTCCTAAAACTAGGGGTTTTATATTCTTCATTTTCTGCTTCCTTCAGTCACTAACAGCTGCTAGGTAAGGCAATATAAGAGCTTTTTAAATTTTATGTTATTTTTAGCCCTTTACTGCTAAAGACATTACCAAATACTTTTAGAGATCCATGTGACAGAAACTCAAAAGATTTAACACATGATGGCTATTGGCATGTCTTCCAAACGTATAATTTGGCCTTTGTGGGTGGCATTTTCGGTGTTGTGAGTGCAGAGTTATGGCCCCAATATGTAAGAATATATTTACATTGTGTGTTCTTTTATTTGGTTATAGCTTATGACAATATTTTTATTTTCTATATAATAGGTTAAAGGTTATTGAAAATGAATTGATACAGGCATCAACAAAGAAATTTTCTTTGGAGAAGTTATATAAAGAGCCCAGCATTTCTAGTATACAAATGGTGGATTGTTGTAAGAGACTTCTAGAACAATCACTGCCTTACCTACATGGGATGCACCTCTGCATTTCACATTTTTACTCTGTTATGCAAGATGGAGACCTTTGTATTCCTTGGAATTGGAAGAATGGAGAAGCCATTAAGTAACACAGAAATCTGTTTTATTTTTTTAAGAGATAAGAAAGGAACTTAAATTAAAAATATTTAAATCCACAATTTGATATAACAGTATTATTTACATATCCATATCATAAGAACAAAGTTTCTAACTGCTGCTTTAAAAGTAGACTTTTAAAAAAAAAAAGTTAATTTCTGCTAGGAAATGTATTTTAAAAAGGTTTTATAGGCCAGGCGTGGTGGCTCCTTCTCGTGGTCCCAGCTACTTAGGGAGGTTAAGATAGGATCACTTGAGCCCAGGAGGCCAAGGTTGCAGCGAGCCCAGATGGCACCATTGCCCTCCAGCCTGAGCAACAGAACAAGACCCTGTCCCAAAAAATAATAATAATAATTTAAAATAAATAAGTAACTAATAAAAAGATTTTATATCCCAGTCTTACGATGTTGGTTGACAAGGCTAGATAAAAAGATGTTAGAATGAAAGAACGTATTTTTAGTGATATGTAAATGAAGGATTCTACAATAGTCATATATTTTTATATGAATGAGTGTTGGGTTGGGCTGGAGAGGTATGTGTGTATAAATACAAAGGTCTCACATTCAGAGTATAGCTCTGAAATAATGGAACTCTGGTCTGCAATTCAACGTGCATCTGTATAGTTACATCTCATGTAAATATACACACACATATTTTGCAGCCAGTAATTGACAGTTAATGTCCAAAACAGATGATTGATAGGTAGCAAAAATTAGATAACCACCAATTTTGCCCAAGAGAAAGACTGGAAGGACTAAAAGCAGTTGAATATATGGTACTGACATTGTCATAAGCGGTCTGATAACCAGTTTATTAAAACATGTGCATTAACGGAGAATTTAATTTTAAACCCATAATTTATCCTATCCATTAAAATATTATAATTGTTAGTAGTATGAAACCAACAGGAAATGTTTTTGAATCATTTAGCGAGATGACTCATTTGTTTCATGGGCAAACACTATCCAGGAAAATCCTTGCCTGTTTCCCAAAGAGCTCTAAGAAATAGAATCAAGTGTAAAATGGTTCAGACTATTCAGGATTTCTTGTCACTCTTCTCAACCCTGATCTTCCTGTTCTTACTGATGTTTGAAACCCTTTCATTAGCCCCGGCCTGGTTAAAGCCCCTCAGAGTCACCTCTCATTCATCGCAATACAATTTAACCCCAAGTGGTTGATGGTGTCCCCAGCACGGCCGAGAGACCTGATCTCTGGATTCAGTGCTTTTAGCTCTTCGGGTTGACCCTCAGATTCCATCGGGCAATATTTTTAACCAATCCAAAAGCTCTTCAGGTCATTTCTGAAGAGGACAAGGTGGATCCTGGCTTGGAACACCATTTTGGGGCTCTTGCTGCTGAATGAATCAGAAAGGAATTTTTTCTGAAAAGCATTAGAAAGTAAAGGGGATGTTAAAATCAGTTCTTGCAGTATGTTTTATATTTATCTAAGACACTGATTATTTTAAAAGCTTTTACATTCAAATGTGTATTCAAAAGAAGTACTGATTTGTAATTATTACAGTTTGTGTATATCATCCCGTTTAACTGTGCCTAACAACTCTAATTAAATTTTGATTTCTAGTGTAACAAATGTTTCCTGTAAAGATTTTCCAGAGCCAAATAATGGGAGTGAAAAATTCCTTAAGTGTTGTATAAGAAAATATATTAGAAAATCAGGTTTGGATTATACCATTTCCAAAATATACTAATATGGAATCCTCAGTAATATGTTTTGAATTGGATTTTGTCTCAGAAATAATTGTTACATAATAAAGAATACATCAACCAGATAACTGTTTTTTTCTTGTTACCCAACTGTTAGTGGTTTTAGAACTATTGCAGTATAATAGGAAATTAGAAGAAATTGGTACTTGTATATGCCTGTTTGACGTCCTCTCCCACTCTAACATGAAAGAGAAAATTCTGTCCCACCACTGAAAGCTGGCACAGGAGCAGGCCCCTCTCACTGTTTCTACAAAGTCTTGGGTGAGAAGTGGTCTCCAAAGGGACCTGAGCTCTAGCTCAGGCCTGTTCCCACGGGAGAAACAGGCCTGCACTCCCCTGCCCAGGCTGTCGCGGCAGGAAGGCATATGTGCGTCCCTAGGACAGGTTCTTACCAGGCCCTACTTCCTCCTTTCTCTTAAAGGATTCCACCTCCAGGCAGCCTTCCTGAGCTAATGAGAGGGTGGTGGGCTTTCAGAAGTGGCCAGGTGGGACAAAAGGGACCAGGGCTGTCTCAAGGGCCAGCTCGCCTTTGGCATCTCTAGGGAGTAAGTGTTTATCACAGACAGAGGTCCCTGGAGTTAACCCCCTCCAGCTTAGGTCACTGTCCCAGCAACCTGATGCCCCTGCATCCCCCATGCTAACTTGACCTCTTTCATGGAGCCTGCCGCCCCAACCCCTGCTGCCCTGGAGAATTCTGCCCAGGCTTCCCTGGAACAAACCAAGCAGATCAAATCAATCCCATGGAGACTGATGGGCCCCAAGGCTGCAGGCTCCTCTGTAGGGGACCATGGTCCTGGCAACCTCCCACCCACAGGCCAAGGTACAGGAGCCACAGAGGCATCCAGTGAGGCCTGGCAACTGGCTAACCATGAAGTGCCCACCCTGTTCCAAGGCCACCCTCCTACCTGTGCCACCTGGCCAAAGACCCCTACCGCAGGCCCTCTGACATGGCACGGTCACAACAGGTCCCATCCATGGGTAAAAACTGACCCCCATACAGAGTCCCAGTGGCTGCAGATGCTAAGTGACCCCGGGTGCAAGACCCACCCCTCACTTGTCCTCAGTCTCCCCACCTATAAAAGGAGGCACCAAGGCATATTCTTGCCACCCTGAGCAAATCTGTCCCAGGAAGCCAGACTGCTCCCATGGGTGGTCCTTGGCCAGCCTAAGTACCCCTTATTCCATAGCAGTTGGGCAAGAACATGAAGAAAGAAATGGAGCAGCCAGTGCCCCAGACAGATCAGACCTGCTTCGGTGCTGTGGGACCCTTTTCCCCCAAGTCTTGGCTACGACAACCTGGTTCTCTTGACTGCTCAAAACCCTTCCCTCAGGCCAGGTGCAGTGGCTCACACCTGTAATCCCAACTACTTGGGAGGCTGAGACAGGAGAATCACTTGAACCCAGGAGGCAGAGGTTGCAGTGAGCCACTATCGCACCATTGCACTCCAGCTTGGGTGACACAGCAAGACTCCATCTCCAAAACAAAACAAAACAAAAAACGCTTTCCCTCATGGGAACTGTTACGGAGCGTTTTAGGGATTTTCTTCCCTAAGCTGACAGATACTACATATCGGAGGACTGAGGCCCAGACTAGGGAAGAGACTTGTCCAGGGCCCTTCTGCCTGCTGCAGGCAGGAGAGGTGAGATTAGAATCCAGGTGTCCCAGGATCTGAGCAGGCAGAAGCACCCCCGACTCTGGGCAAGCCCACCATGAGGTCAGCACAGGTCTAGGGTCACCACCACGTGAGCCCTCAGAGCAGCACTGCTCCATCTGGGAGGAGGGTAGGCTCACAGCAGAGAAGGACACACAGGGACCTTAGATGTTCCCTGGGTGGCCAGGCACGTCAGTCCTGGCACGATGGTAGGAATGAATGAGCCGGCAGCTGAGAGGGCCTAACTTGCTTCTACAGAACTGCCGTGCAGTTTGGGTCAGGGTAGCACCCTGCAGCTCTGCTCCCCACTGCTCCCATGGGAATTCCGGCAGGCCTCGCCCCTCACACTTCCCACCGGCTAAACTGCTCAGGGAGCCCCATTCTCCCTCTGCTCCAGCCAGGGCACGGGGCGCACTGGGACCACAAACGTGCCTAAGAGTGTCATGCTCGGGGTGATGTTTGCACACCTCTGCCCCAAAGTGCCCACCACCAGGCTGAGCAACATAGTGAGACCCCTTGTCTACTAAAAATAAGAAAAATTAGCCAGGCATGGTGGCACGTGCCTGTAATCCCAGCTACTAGGGAGGCTGAGGCAGGAGGATCACTCGAGCCCAGAAGGTCTAGGCTGCAGTGAGCTATGATTGCACCACTGCACTCCAACCTGGGCGACAGAGTGAGACCCTGTCTCAAAAAGTCCCCACCACGCCACTCATCTGGGGGGAAGTGGCTCAGCAGAGTGTGCTGCCCAAACTAAAAGGGTCATCAGATTTTCACCCTCACAATCTTCAGAAGTGGGAAGCGGTCCGTTTTTCTTTTTCATTTTCTCATTTGTCACTACCACGGGCACTGGCCTAGACCTGTTGGCCGCCTGCATGAGCCAGAGACTTCTAGGTCAGCAGGACAGCAGAGATGCCTCAGGAGGGGCCGTGTGATTATAGGAGGCAGGGATAATCTGTGTAGGTGCCAGCCCTGGCGCCTCACTTTTATCCCCACCCAGAAGTGCAGGATGTTTTTTGTTTTTTGGTTTTTGGTTTTGGTTTTGGGTTTTTTGTTTGTTTGTTTGTTTGTTTTCGAGATAAGGTCCCCCTCTGTCGCCCAGAATGGAGTACAACGGCACTATCTCACCCACTGCAACCTCTGCCTCCTGGGCTCAAGCAGTCCTCCCACCTCAGCCTCCTGAGTAGCTCATACTACCGGTATATGCCACCACGGCCAGCTAATTTTTGTATTTTTAGTAGGATCGGAGTCACTATGTTGGCCAGGCTGGCCTCAACTCCTGGGCTCAAGCAGTCCACCTGCCTTGGCCTCCCAAAATGCTGGGATTAGAGGTGTGAGCCCCTGTGCCCAGCCCATGAAGTGCAGGATTTTTAAGCCTTGGGGTAAAATTTTTGGTCTTTTCCTTTCTTGTCAGTCATCCCATAAACACTGAGGGAGCGCCTCCTGTGTGCAAGCCCTGGCTGGGGCACTGAGGACACAGCAAGGACAAACACACTGCCCTTGAGGAGCTGGCACCGCAGACGCTGACTGTCGCGCAGGCTTCCCTCAGTGCACTGGTTTCCTGTGGCTGACCTAAGTCATCCACTTGGTGGTTTAACACAATAGAAATGGATTCCCTCACAGCTCTGGGGGCCATGCATCTGACATCAAGGTGTCAGCGGGGCTGCTGACCCTCCTCGGGCTCTGGGTGAGATCCCTTCCTTTGCTTCTTGCCCCCAGTTCCTAGTAGCTGTTGGCACTCCCTTACTTGCAGCTGCATTTCCCCTGGCTCTGTCTCTGGTGACATAGCCACCACCTCTTCACAGTGTCCTCCCTGTGTCTCTGCCGGTCTCTTATGAGAACATGTGTGGCTGCCTGTGACCCACCAGATCACCCATGACAAGCTTCACTGGAGCTTAACTCCCAAGAGCCTTAACTGGATCATATACTTTCCTACATGAAGTGATATCAAGGTTCTAGTGGTTAGCAAATGAATGGATGAGTTTGAGAGCCACCACTCTCAACCCTCTACACTTGGTGGCTTGGCCTCAAGAGGGGCCCTGGAGAGGGGACTCCCTTCTAACCTTCCTTTTTTTTTGGAGACAAAGTCTTGCTCTGTCGTCCAGGCTGGAGTGCAGTGGCATAATCTCTGCTCACTGCAACCTCCGCCTCCCGGGTTCAAGCGATTCTCCTGCCTCAGCCTCCCGAGTAGCTGGAATTACAGGCACGCACCACCACACCTGGCTGATTTTTGTATTTTTAGTAGAGACGGGTTTCACCATGTTGGCCAGGCTGGTTTCGAACTCCCGACCTCAGGTGATCCGCCTGCCTCGGCCTCCCAAAGTGCTGGAATTGCAGGCGTGAGCCACACGTCTGGCCTTACCTTCCTTTCCTGGGGGCTCTCCAGCAGCCCTGTGTGCAATATTGAGATTGTCTACATCCTTTAACAATTATTTAACATAATTTAACAATATTTATATTAAACTTCTCATGCTTGTGTTTTTTTTAATTTTTTGAGACAGGATCTGGCTCTGTCACCCGAGCAGGAGAGTGGTGGCACCATCACGACTCACTGCAGCCTTGACCTCCTGGCCTCACGCCATCCTCTCACCTCAGCTTCCCAAGTAGCTGGGACTACAGGTACACGCCACTAGGCCCAGCTAATTTTTGTATTTTTTGTGGGGACGGAGTTTCACCATGTTGCCCACGCTGGTGTCAAACTCCTGGAATCAAGTGATCCACACACCTCAGCCTCCCAAAGTACTGGGATTACAGGCGTAAGCCACCACGCCCTGCCTTAAACTTCTGTTTAAGCCACTGTGTGTTGGCTGGGCGTGGTGGCTCACGCCTGTAATCCCAGCACTTTGAGAGGCCGAGGCGGGTGAATCACCTGAGGTCAGGAGTTCGAGACCAGCCTGACCAACATGAAGAAACCCCGTCTCTACTAAAAATACAAAAATTAGTCGGGCATGGTGGCACATGCCTATAATCCCAGCTACTCAGGAGGCTGAGGCAGGAGAATTGCTTGAACCTGGGAGATGGAGGTTGTGGTGAGCCGAGATCAAGCCGCTGCACTCCAGCCTGGGCAACAAGAGTGAAACTCTGTGCCCCCCCCTCCAAAATAAATAAATAAATAAATAAATCACTGTGTGCTTCTGTTTTCTGATTGGACCCAGACTGATACACTGATTCAGCAATGCCCCCTGCCATGAGTGAGAGGCCAGGCTTGGCTCCTTCCTGGGCACTCCCCAGCTAGAGGCCTATGTGCCCTCAGCCTTTGAATTCCTGCTCGCATGTTGCTTGATCATTTAAAATGGAAAATGTAGTGACTGCTGTCATCCTCGGTGCTGAGAGATAGCAGCCTTGCTCCTCATGACCTTGGCCTTAGCCGCCCACCTCTTCCTCAAAGTAAGGTGCACAGGCTCTGCCTGCAGCTGACACTTCTCCCCAGTCGGGGTAACCCCGATGTGTTCCAGAGGGAAGAGTTGTACAGTCGTGTGGTCTGGATGGCTGGGGCCTCACTGTGTGTCCAGCCCAGCTATAAACCGGCAGGTGGGAAACACTTACGGCCCGGCTGCTGAGAAGAGGGTGTCTGTGGCGTGTGAGCTCTGCCGTGAAGTCGAGGGAGGTGATGGGCATACATGTGGAATGGAGCCAGCGGCCGTTCTTAACTGGGCCCTGCCATTCTCACTCCGCTGTCCCTAGAGTGACACCGTCGAGTGCTCTGCTCTGGGTGTGTCTCTGAGTCCCTTCTCAGTCAGAAGCAATGACAGTCACATTCTCCAGCCTACGGGGTGATGTCTGGCTCCACATGGTTCGAGGCACAGCTTATCTGGCTACCCCCTCGTCTCCCATTGTGCAACCTCAGGGCAGGGCCCATGTCCCATCCCAAGACTGCCTCCCCAGGTGCCCTTGTCTCCCACCGGCCAAAGTCCAAAGTCAGTCCAGGGAGGTGTCCTAGCCCATCCCCCATGTGGGCCTGGAACAGGAGATGGCACAGGCACTGGGCACAGGGAGGAGCTGCCCCCACTGAGTAGTCTCCTTGGGTCAGAGCAGCAGGTAACCCCCCATTTATGAGGGTCAGGGCAAGACCCACTCAGTCTCCCCAGATGTGTCTTAGCCAGAGGGCCAGGCAGAAGTCTCTGAGGGCTGGCTCCAGACATCTTGCCTGCCCATGCTGAGCCCATAGAGACTCTCAGCAGCAGAGGGAGGGAGGAGCAATGGCCCTCTTGGGCAGGTGGCCTCAGCCCCGCAGGGCTGCATACAGCAAGCCCCTAGCCCTAGGAATCTGTTTCCCTCCTCAGCCAGGGCTGGGCTCCCCTTAGGTACACCTCATTCCATGGAGTCTTTGCTGCAGCCTCCAGGGTGGGCACGGAGGAGGGACCACCCACCCATCCCCATCTTCAGCTTAGCTGGCCAGGAAGTGAAGAAGCCAGGCCCCAAATCAAGGCCTACTGGCTCCAGAACTCGATGCTCTGCTCACTAAGGACTGTACACCCAGCATGGCCCCAGGCAGGGAGGTCACCACAGGATGGAGGCCACATGTTCAAGGAAACCACAGAGGGTGTGGGGCCCTGTGTACCAGACCGGCAAGGCAACGGCGCACATATGACAGGGACTGGGCTGAGCCAGGGTTGTGTGCACTTCCCACATCCCTCAAACCCAGGGCCAGGGATCACTGCAAGAGGAGCCAGCCAGGGCCATCTGGTGTGTCCCAACCCAGGGCCCTCCCCATTGCCTGATCTGTAGGGCCAGCCCATCCGGGCCTGGGGCTCACTGGGGACCTCTGTCCCAGGCCATCACCTGGGATGGCTGGGACTCTCTGGTCTGACCAGAACCACTTCCCTGGGGAAAGGTGAGCTCAGCAGTGGGACAGCAGAGAACTTGGATGTTCATGAAGCCATCTTCCGCCAACAGCCTGAGGTTAGAAGGTCCTTCATCCTGAATGGTTGACCAGCTTCCCTAATGTTGGCTTAAGCCCAAGCAGGCAAGGCAGTGGTAAGACAGAAAGAACTTTCTGGCTACCAGAGGCCTCACCAGAGTCAGAATGTGGTAATCCCATCACTTGGGAGGCAAATCAGTCACCATAGAGCATCTCAGGGCCTTGATGGCCACCCAGCTGGACACATGAGGATGTCTCTGGCCTTATTTCTCCAGCATGTAGTAGGTTCTCAGTAAACATGTGAGACAGGTTCACACGATCAGTGTGCCTGAGGGCTGTGACAGGCTCCCAAGGGCCACTTGCCCTTGTCCATGAGGTTGGTATCCAAGTGGCTCGAGTTCATGGGTTCCCCTCCCCCCACCCCTCAACCCCCCATCCATATAGGTCACCGATGGGGACATGCAGGTCCAGGGAGCATGGCTCAGTGTCAGGCCATCACTAAAGCAAACTCCAGCCCACAGGGACCCGGCACAGGGTAGGAACAGGGGCCCTGGGGGTCAAAGGGGAGTCATGCCCTCTGGAGGGCCTTAACATCCTTTGTCAAGGACCCTCTGAATGTCTTCTCTTGGCTTGGCCCAGCAAGCATTGGAAGCCTCACTGGGGAATGGTCATGGGAGGGTCACGGGCACCTTCAATTTCTAGCAGAGAACCCAGAAGTGAGTTTCCCTGCCTTGCTGAGTTCATTTTCAGGGGGCAAGACCCAGTTCCATGCTGAGGGTGCTGACAGTCCTTAGGGTTAGCCCCTTAGGGGCTCCTGGCCCACTGTCCCTGTGCCCCTTCCTGGCCACCACCGGGCACCTGAACACCAGCTTCCCAGCAAAGCCCCCACCCACGGTAAAGAACACTCCGAGGTCTGCCCACCGTAGGCCACAGGGGTTTGGAGGACAGGGACCAGATCAGGTTCTAGCCACATTAATATTTTCCTCCACCAGAGCCTCAGTGTCAAAGGAGCTGCTGGAGGGTCTGTTCAAGAAGAGTGTAGCGACAGAAGCCAAGGAGACTGTCCCCAGCCCTGTCCATCCTGCTCCCTGCCCATCACTCCAGGCCTCCATGTCAGCTCTACCCCCACTTCCCGCCCTCTCTCCCCCACTCTATCTACCTGTGCAGATGGCCTGTCCCTGCAGATGTCTACACCATCTCAGCCCGTGAGCGCTCCCCTGCCCACGCTTCACACTTTCAGAACTGCACACCCTGCTCAAACACCCTCTGTGGCTCCCCAGGACGGAAGAAACAGTTGCAGCTCCTCAATGGGTCTCTTAAAAACCTCCCACTCCCACCTCACCTCTTCCTGCCCATATCTGCAGCCGGACCTGCTGGGCCAGCCAGCACCCTGACCTGCTCCATTTCAGCTTCTGGTCTCCATAGCTTTGCTCAAGCTGTTCCTGCCCTCCAGAATGCCCTCCCCATGCCTCAGCACCCAGTGGCTCCTCCTGTGCCCCACCTCAGCCCTCAGAGCTACGCACACAAACTCTGCAACTGCACTGCATGGAGCTCTGACCCAGGGGAACTTGTCCTTAGCTCCTGGCCTGCAAAGGAAAGCAAGAGGGAGCATTTCACATGGGAGAAGCCACTTGAGTGGCTGGGGGAGAGGCACGGAGCTGGGAAAGAGCAGATGTGAGAGTAGTCCTTGAGTCCGAAGGCACTAGAGATGGTGAGGGAGCAGATAAGGTGGCCGGGGGCAGAGGACTGGGTCTCTCCCTGAACGCCCTGTCCTTTAGCCACACCTGAAGACGCATACCCAGCAGCTGGGGGATTAAGGGAAGGACGGCGCCTGGATGCCCCTGGACAGAAGGGTGCTTGGCTCAGGCCACCCCCAGCCCTGGTAGGAGTATGTTGTCAGTAGGATCCTGTAGCCATCTGCAGCCTGGGAGGCCCTAGCAGGACTTGCCCAGACTCTGCTTGCATGCCTGCAGTGATGGAGCCCTCACTCACTTACCAGGCAGCTCACAAGGTGGGGTGCAGCTCTGAACAAGCAAAACCTCCTCTGAATGGAACTGAAATCTGCCCCTGGGGCTCCCATTGAGCTCCCCACTGACCCCACGGTCCCTGCGGGATAGCCCCTGCCAGACCCTGTGTCTCCTCCTCCAGACCTGGCAGCCTCAGGACACTCAGCTCTTCCCCAGGAATCACCTCCTTGGGGTACAACTCTCAGATGACCTTGATATGGTTTGGCTGTATCCACACCCAAATCTCATCTTGAATTGTCATTCCCATAATCACCATGCATTGTGGGAGGGACCAGGTGGGAGATAATTGCATCACAGGAGTGGTTTCCCCATATTGTTCTGTGGTAGTGAATAAGTCTCACAAGATCTGATGGTTTTATAAGGGGTTTCCCTTTTGCTTGGTTCTTATTCTCTCTTGTCTGCCACCATGTAAGATGTGCCTTTCCCCTTCCGCCATGATTGTGAGGCCTCCCCAGCCACGTGGAACTGTGAGTCCATTAAACATCTTTTTTTTTTTTTTTTGAGACGGAGTCTCGCTCTGTCGCCCGGGCTGGAGTGCAGTGGCCAGATCTCAGCTCACTGCAAGCTCCACCTCCCGGGTTTATGCCTTTCTCCTGCCTCAGCCTCCCAAGTAGCTTGGACTACAGGCGCCCGCCACCTCGCCTGGCTAGTTTTTTGTATTTTTTAGTAGAGACGGGGTTTCACTGTGTTAGCCAGGATGGTCTCCATCTCCTGACCTCGTGATCCGCCCGTCTCAGCCTCCCAAAGTGCTGGGATTACAGGATTGAGCCACCGCACCCGGCCTAAACATCTTTTAAATTACCCAGTGTTGGGTATGTCTTTATCAGCAGTGTGAAAACAGACTAATACAGACCTGGAACCCCCTCACCCTTCCCTCATCTCTGCCCCAAACAGGCCACCACCCCCTGACATAAATTCTGCCTGGAGACATGAAAACCTGAGATTTGGGCTTTACTCAAAACATCACCCTATCACAGCTACAATGCAGCAAGTTCAGCTCACCTGAGTGGGATCTCAGAACAAACCCCCAGGAGCAAGTCAGCTGAATGCATGGCCTGGGCACCCTCCCTGCCCAGGCCTGACAGCTTTTGTCTCTATGGTCTGTGATCCCCAAGGACACTCAACTCCCGAGATCCCCCCAGTTCCCACTCCTGCCACTGGGGGCAGAATGTGAATTCCATGACCAAATAGCCCGTCTCTTCACAGTTGTGTGGCTAAAGAGTCTCTCCACCTGTGACCCTCCATCTCCTCATCCTTTAGGGAGTGGAAGAATGAGATCACCCCCAGATCCCTACTCATCCCACTTCCATCCTCCCTACCCTTTCCCTACCACTCACACAAACATATTCTGGCCTGGGGAGAAGTTACTGTTTTATTAACTGCAAGGCCCCTGTCATCCAACACAGGGCACCAAGTCCACGTGAAGTGGGGCCACACCCACTGTCGGTTGTCTTTTCAAATTAGAGACCCTGAGAGCTCAAACTGATAACTGTCTTGGAAATGGGCAACAAGGTGAACTTTAATAGGAAACTGCTGCCCAGGTTTTTTCATACATCCACTGTCAGCAGAAGAGGCCCTGCCAGGCCACAGGGCAGAGCACTGAGCCATGCTGTCCCACAAAGGCTCTAGGTGGACTGTCCAGGGGATTTGTTGCCCTGGAGACTCTGCTGGTGTACACTGAGCCCTGATCTCCACCCCAGGGTGAACTCAGATTCCTGCTGCAGGCTGGGCTTGTATCCCTCTGGGCAGCTCTATGATACTTGCTGGGGCTCTTGTGGTTGGAGGAGCATGGGGCTTAAGAGCCCAAGCCAGGTTAGGACTGGAGGCCCTGGTCCTAGTCACTCTGCGCGAGAGACCCACAGCCCCTGCCCTGGCAACCTTTCCCTCCAAGGCCCAGGGCCCAGATGACCTTGCAGGCTCCGGCCCTCCCTCTGCCCTCCAGCCTGGCCTGATCTCCGTTGTTTGCTGACCACGTGGCCATGCACAGGTGGATGTCCTGGAGCACGTCATGAGTGCCCACCAACAGTGACACCAAGGACTTCATCAAGGCCACCCTGCAAAGGGCACAGGGAGTGCACACCAGTCCTCCTGCCCACCCTGTGGAGCTGTTGGGCCCTGCCCTCTGCCACCCTCAGAAGCAGCCAGGCCCTCGGGATCAGCCGACCTCAGCCCGGGGCTGACCTCCATGCTACCTCTTGTTCCCAGTGCTTTGTCACAGCCTGTAGGTTGAGCAGGCTTGACAGACTGGCTTGCTCACTCCCATATTGTGCAGGGAGGGAAACTGAGGCCAAGGTAGGCAGAATCCTGCCGAGGTCACAGGACGTAGTGGCTGCAGATTTGAGGCTGGATCCCAGGCCCGTGCCCCCAGCTCAGAAGGGTCAGGGTCCTCCATGGGCCTATGTCCTGGAATAATATAGAAGCCCTAGTCGGAAAGAGACATGGAGCCATCCTAACCTTTGACCTCTGACCTGCCCCACCTGGGATGAAAGGCTCTGGAGGCCTGGGTTCGGCCAAGAATCAGATGAAACCTGGGAGACACCTGCGTGTGATGATTGCAGGGCTGGGCTGGTGTAGCCTGCTGAGGGGCATGGACCCTCCCATGGGTTCATTAGGCACCCATGAACCAGGAGCACCAGGGTCTCCTCTTCTGGGTAGCTCTGCTCTTCCTCGCCCTCAGAAGTCCACTTCCTTGGTACCCAGCAACTCAAGCTCCTCGTGGCAGGGAACAGTGCTCCACTGGCAAAGCCAAGGATGCACTGCAAGGCTGGCTAAGGCTCAGCTGCACGTCAGATTCTGGCTGCACCCACCTGGCATTGCTCTGCATGCCCCACTCCCCTCCGGTGTTCCTGGTGTACTTCAAGTCCATCCTGATGACACGTTTCACCTGGAGCTGCTCCGGTACAACTTGGAGCCACCCAGCACCTGTTCAGGGACACTAGTGGGGCTTTTCCAGCAGCTTCTCCTCAAACCAGGTTCTTTCTGTGTCCCCAGGTCAAGTCTGTGTCCTTCCCCCAGGACGCACTCCTGTACCCGCAAGGCTTCCTCCAGCACTTGGCCAGCCTGATGAAGGAGGGCCAGATCTGTGATGGGGCTGCTTCCCACACTGCCTGAGTCACTCCATGCCTGGAGGGCTGACAGGCAGTACCCAGAGAAAGCACAGAGCTGGGGACAGGGGTGACCCAGCCTAAAAGGGTGGTGTCCACTGCTGGCTTCCTCTAGCCTCAGGCTGTCTCAAAAGGGAGCTCCATGCAGGGCCCCAGCCCCTCCCTGCCCTGGATGCTGTCCTCAAGCCCAGGAGGTCCCAGGCTGTGCCCCAGGGACACTGGGCCTGCAGGTCCGTCATCCTGACTTGTTCCCATTCCCACCCAAGGAGGTCTGGCTCTGGCTGGAAACTAAACATATTGCTTTGACACCAATGTCGGAAGCCCAAAGAATTAAGAGTAAAATACCAAGACGGTTTGATATTTCAAAGGAAAGTAAAGGAAGCTCTAGGAAATGTTATGTCAAAATCTAAGTAAGATTTTACTGGGTTTGAAGGCATTGGGCACGTTCCTCTGAGACCCCCAGGGTGAGGACTGTGCTTCCAGGGAAGGCAGATGGGGCCCACAGAGCCTGGCCACGGGTGGCTCAGGAAGATGCTTAAAGAGTGTGGCCAAATTTTCTTAAGATTCAAAAGGAAAACCAGTTATTCCCAGTAAGGACATTTTTCAGCTTGCAGGTGAAGTCTCAGGGTGCAGAAGGGCTGAGAGGAGAGGTTGAGACCAGTGGCTGAGGGGCTGGTCCCAGGGGCCCGAGTATGGGCAGAGTCACTCCTGGTGATGAGATAGTGACAGGGATTGCTGAGAACAGTGGGGGGCTCCTCACTCCTCCGGCTTTGGCCTGGCCCCAGGTCGGTGCAGATGGGCGGAGGTTACCTGAGCCTGAGTCTTTCAGAGAAGCCTTAGATGGAGGTGCAGAGGCAGGCCTCTGTGCAGGCGGGCCCTGGGGACTGCAAGGAGCCCCCTGCATGCTCCTGGGCCGAGATGGGGGCTTCTCTTGTGGGCTCCCAGGAGAAACAGCAGGTGCATCTGCCTTCTGCGGGGGGTAGGTGATTTCTCCGCTTATCTCGTTCACCCAGAAAAACATGTCTAGAGGTTTCTGCCCCTGTCCAAACTGACTTCTAGACATACCTAAAAGGGAGAAAAGCGAGACAACACAGGTGGGCCTTCCAGCCTCCAGATGTCGGGTGGAGGGTCAGGGGGAACTGCCAGGGCCTGGGCTTCCCTCAGCCTGAACCTCTTACTAGGGGACTCACTCTCTCTCCTGGAGCACCAAGCCTTTCTGGGACAGGGACAGGCCTAACTCGAGGCTCCAGATGAATTCTAGGGTCATTTTCTTCTTAAATGGTCTTTTCAAAATGTTTTAATCTTAATGAAGTATATACTAAGTATACTTTACATCCTGACCTCGTTCAGAGATGTGTGTGTATACTAATAATTTCATGGAATGTAAATAGTTATGTACAATAGTGTCTGATATTTTCAATTCTTTTTTATGTAATTAAATCTACTATATTCCTTAAGAAAATGTGATTGCCATGCGAATTCGTTTTGTAAGGAAAGCAGCAATGATGAACCACAGCTTGAAAAACACAGTCTTCAATTAAGAGAAGGATGGAGAATCTGATACAAAAGACCAAAAAAAAAAAAAAAAAAAAAAATCACTCTTGCAAAGTTTACACAAACATGATCATGTGTGGTTAGCAGAATGGTCCCCCAAAGATGGCCCTGCCCTAATCCTTGGAACCCATAACTGTGTTTCATTATATGGCAAAAGGGACTTTGCAGATGTAATTAAAATTATGGACCTTAAACTAGGAATATTATCCTGGATTATCCACGTGGCCCAGTCTAATCACTTGAGCCCTAAAAGGCAGAGAGCTTTCTCTGACTGGCAGCACAGAGATGCAGCAGCAGGAGAAGTGAGAGAGATTCTAAGCATGAGAAGGACTCAACCCACTATTGTTGGCTTAACGATGGAAAGGGCTTAACGGAAACTCTGTCAACAAAATGAGCTTGGAAGTGGATGCTCCCCAGAGCTCCCAATAAAAGCTGGAGGTAGACAAAACCTTGATGTTAATCTTGTGAGACCCTAAGCAGAGCCACGCTTGCTGACTTAGGGACTTCAGTGGTATGAGACAATAAATGGGTGTTGTGGCTGGTTCGGTGGTTCATACCTATAATCCCAACACTGGGAGGTAGGAGGATTGCTTGAGCCCAGGAGTTCCAGATCAGCTTGGGCAACATAGGGAAACTCATCTCTACTACTACTACTACTAATAATAATAATAATATAAATAAATTAGCTAGGTGTGGTGGCATCCACCTGTGGTCCTAGCTACTCAGGAGGCTGAGGTAGGAGAATCCCTTGAGCCTGGGGTGGTCAAGGCTGCAGTAAGCTGAGATTGCACCACTACACTCCATCCATCCTGGATGTCAGAAGGAGACTTCATCTCTAAATAAATTAATAAATAAATAATAAATAAATGGGTGTTGTATTGAGCAGCTACACCTGTGGTCATTTGTAAGAATAAGTCATTTCCTGGCCGGGCGCGGTGGCTCATGCCTGTAATCCCACCACTTTGGGAGGCCGAGATGGGCGGATCATGAAACCCCATCTCTACTAAAAAATAGAAAAATAATTATCCGGGCGAGGTGGCGGGCGCCTGTAGTCCCAGCCACTTGGGAGGCTGAGGCAGGAGAATGGCATGAACCCAGGAGGCGGAGCTTACAGTGAGCCAAGATCACGTCACTGCACTCCAGCCTGGGCGGCAGAGCGAGGCTCCATCTCAAAAAAAAAAAAAAAAAAAAGAAGTCATTCATTTTCTGTTCTTACAAATGGCCACAAAAGGAAACTTCTATGCCATGTGAACACGTTCTCAAGATCAGTACAGGAGGCAGCCTGCAAGTCTGGGCAATTCTTCCTATTTTCTTTCCATCAAATTCCTTCACCTTCTTTAGAACGGACACAATGACTGTCAATCCTGAGAAACTTCAAGGTGCGCTACCTAGAATATCAACCAGCTCAACCAGAAGCTGATCCTGACACCTGCGTCCTACAGGAAGTTCTGATTTGCTCGGGCGGAGAGGATCTCCCCAGCATCCCCTGGTGGTTGGAAACAGGGGGCTCAGGGGCTCAACAGTTAGAGGCTGGCCAGGAGCTAGGGAACTGGATAGGTATGAAGGGTTTGAAGCTTACCTGTCGGAAGGTTCTGGGGTGGAGGAGCCTGTGGAGGGAGCTTCAGAGAGCAGGAGGAACATTAGAAGGCTGGGCCCTCTGCAATCTAATCTTTATTGTGTAATGCGTTTCCCGCCCTATCCCAGCCTAGCTTCTGCCTGGCGATCTCAGACCCCTGCAGGGAAGCTCCCCACTCACCCCTGCGCCATCCTCGCTGTCACAGTGCCTGATGCCCCCCACCTGGAAGTGTGTCTGCCAATTGCCTTTCCCTGCCTGATTTCCTGCAGTCCCATCACATGGCTCCAAAAACAGCATTGGGGTTTTCTTTCTAGAACCCAAATTTATAAACAAGGGCAACGTCCTCTGACAGGGTTGGTTTGTGTTCAGTATAGTGGAAGCCAGGGCCATCTGGATTAGGAACATCTTGTGATCTGCTCCCTACTCCCCTGGGTCTGGCTTGCTGGGCCTCACACCCTCTCCACACCCTGCTCTCCCTGAGAATTAGATGCAGCCCCCGTGTCACCAGCTGCTTACTGGGACCGCCCAGCCCAGGCCCACCTTGAATCCTCACCAGGTTCCCCACTCTGTGGACGCAGCGGCTGCTGTGTGTCCCATGGAGCCAGCGCATGGTGCTGGCAGAAGATGGAATGGTCGTCCTTCTGGGCTGGCCCCAGGTCACTCAAGCAGGCTTTTCTCCTCTCCTCACCTGCCTGGTGGTGCCCACCCGATGTGGGGCAGTCCATAGGGCTGCTGGAGCTGAGTGAGAAATGAATCCCTTCCCAGCCCCCAGGGGCTCGCCCAGCAGCCTTTCGCCGTTGGTGCTAGTAGCCTTGGGCCTTCCCAGAGACTGCTGCAGGCCTGTCCTTAGCATGAGGCCATTGCTAAGGGGAAGGAGCAGCCTCTGTCCCCTCTTCCCTCCCTGGCTCAGCTCGCCTACTCTGGCATTGTACTTGGTGAGGCCAGGTGTGCTTCCTCCCTTCCTCCCCGGGGCCTCTCCCCTTCAGTCCACACAGGGGCAGTTTCCCCAGGAAACTCTAACTCATTCCATTATGTTCCCCCAGTTGATCTTGGAAACCCCCTTGCTGTGAATACTGGCAAGCTTAGGAGCTTATTCCTCCCACCACGTCATCCAGCTCTTGATCAGTGTGCTCTGAGGACTTTGTCTTCCAAGCTTTTGACAACCCTGGATGCTGGTTAGTCTTTGGTTGGCTCCAAGACGCAGTGTCACACAAGTACCATCCTGTGGACACGCTGAAGTTCCCATGGTGTCTTTTCTATCGAAAACTCGGCCTCTTTCAGGCCAAACGCTGGCTCCCTTTTTGTGCATAGCTTTCTAACTGGCACAATTTCCCCAAAGATAATTGAGAATTATAGTGATCACTTTGGGGAAACTCCGATATAGACAAAACAAAAACAAAGCAAAATTCTGAATATCCAAAGGTCTGCTGTCTTTAATTGGTATGAGGAGGCTCCTAAATACAATTTGGACTCAAAAAGTGCCTCTCTAAAATATTCTTTAGCTATAACTAATATGACTAATATGAGCATCTTTTCCTTCATGAGAATCTTTTCTTTTTTTTTTTTTTTTTTGAGATGGAATCTCACTCTGTCGCCCAGGCTGGAGTGCAATGGCACCATCTCAGCTCACTGCAAACTCCCAGATTCAAGTGATTCTCCCACCTCAGCCTCCTGAGTAGCTGGGATTACAGGCATGTACCACCATGCCTGGCTAATTTTTGTATTTTTAGTAGAGACGGAGTTTCATGATGTTGGCCAGGCTGGTCTCGAACTCCTGACCTCAAGTAATCCACCCACCTCAGCCTCCCAAAGTGCTAGGATTACAGGCATGAGCCACCACGCCCAACCAAGCATCTTTAAATGTTGACATTTCCAATGCCCTTTCCACGTTTTGTGAAAGGCTTCAGGTCCAAAACTGTACCTATGTTGGGTAAACAAAAAAGTTGGCTGGCAAATCACTCTATCACATCAATATTTGGCTAAACTTTTTTTTTTCTTTTTTTTTTTTGAGATGGAATCTCACTCTGGTTGCCCAGGCTGAAGTGCAGTGGCGTGATGTCAGCTCACTGCAAGCTCTGCCTCCCAAGTTCATGCCATTCTCCTGCCTCAGCCTTCCCAGTAGCTGGGACTATAGGCGCCCGCCACCACTTCCAGCAATTTTTTTTTTTTTTTTTTTTTGTATTTTTAGTAGAGACGGGGCTTTACCATGTTAGCCAGGATGGTGTCGATCTCCTGACCTCGTGATCCAACGGCCTCAGCCTCCCAAAGTGCTGGGATTATAGGCGTGAGCCACCACGCCTGGCCTTGGCTAAACATTTTAAGGAGACTCTGGGTACCAAGAATAAAAGAACCCTCATGAGGAACATCTTTGTCTTGTTTGCCTAAATGACAGATCATTTTGTTTCACAGGGAGGCATCACTTCCTTCCTTTCCATATGCTGGAGATTAATACATTCTTTTTAAAAAATTGTATGGTTTGATAGAACTATCAAGAACTGAAATTATGTCAAAACCAGATATAGGACACTCTCGTGTGTGTATTGTATATATGTCTAAACTTTCATCCCTCTTCTTACAGAGAAAAATGATCAGTTATTTGTCTAAAGCCAGCTCCTTCTCATTTTTTTCTATCCCACTTCCTCTCCTTTTCCCTCTTTTGAAAACATGAAAGACTTAACAAAAATTATATTCAGCTGTTATGCATATATTCTAGGAATTTTTAGTTCAGGTAAAGTCTAAATTGCATAAAGAAAAAAGTTATTGAACTATTTTTTTATGGACACTAAAAAATGTATTTCCCTGATAACCTTTTAAACTAGCTATGACATAAGAAAAGACGTCAACTTCAAAATAAAGGAAAACGTTACCATGATTCACTCTTTAATTATTAGTTTATCTTTTTTTAAAAATGTTAGTACAATACTTTGGTTTATTCCAGACCAAAATTAGGTTTCTCATAATTCAAACTTCCTAAATTTCCTACATTAATTTTATGCACTTATTTATTTTTTGAGATGGAGCCTTACTCTGTCCCCAGGCTGGAGTGCAGTGGCACAATCTCGGCTCACCGCAACCTCCTCCTCTCAGGTTCAAGTGATTCTTCTGTCTCAGCCTCCTGAATAGCTGGGATTACAGGTGTGTGCCACCACGCCCGGCTAATTTTTGTATTTTTAGTAGAGATGGGTTTTTGCCATGTTGGCCAGGCTAGTCTCAAACTCTCGACCTCAAGTGATCCACCCGCCTTGGCCTCCCAAAGTGCTGGGATTACAGGCGGGAGCCACAGCACCGGCCTACATTTATTTTATAAATGAAATGTTTTCATCATTTCCATAATTTATTTAAAATAAAAAATTTTGGCCTGGCATGGTGGCTCACATTTGTAATCCCAGCACTTTGGGAGGCCGAAGCAGGTGGATCACTTCAGGCCAGGAATTCGAGACCAGCCTTGCCAATACAGTGAAACCCCATCTCTACAGCAAAAATACAAAACTTAGCTGGGTGTCGTGGCACACACCTGTAGTCCCAGCTACTCGGGAGGCTGAGGCACGAGAATTGTGTGAACCCAGGAGGCAGAAGCTTCAGTGAGCTGAGACCGTACCACTGCACTCCAGCCTGGATGACAGAGCGAGACCCTTTCTCAAAAATCAATAAATAAAATAAAATAAAATAAAATAATAGATATAAATTCACCCTTAAAATATAGAGCACTCTCAAAAACTGAATTGACTTCACTCTCCCAGAAATTGAAGCACATATGACTAAAATAATTGCCCTCACCCAGGCATGCCAACTTGTGAAAGTGAAGTATGTAGTTATGCTGTTGGTAAAGGGGCTTTTGTCCACAAATTCAGAATGCTTAGAGAACCCCAGGGGAGGAGCTCAGTGGGTGGAGTCTCCAGGGATTTGTTGGAAGCTGTTGGGAGAGCAGGAGTGAGCGCTGTGATTGGCTGGGATCTCAGTGTCACAAAGGTCAGGGGCAGCTGCCAGAGAATGAAGCAGAGGGCTGTGGGGTGAAGGAACTGCCAGTCTTCCGCCACTCCTTTTCGTGGTCTTTCCCTTCACTGCCTTCCTTCTCCCAGACACACTGGGCATCCAGTTCCAATCCAAAGACTGCCCCTTTGACCAGGCCCATCTCCTCCACCTCACATCAGACGGTCAACCAGCTGCTCAGACCTCTAAACCTCAGTAACCTAGCAGGTAAGGACTTTCAGATTTCACCAGGAAAGATTATCTCTTCATACCTTATGAAAGTAATGGAACCAGCCGGGTGCAGCGGCTCATGTCTAATCCCAGCACTTTGGGAGGCTGAGGCTGGTGGATCACCTGAGATCAGGAGTTCGAGACCAGCCTGGTCAACAAGGTGAAACCCCATCTCTACTAAAAATACAAAAAAATTAGCCAGTCGTAGTGGTGCACGCCTGTAGTCCCAGCTACTTGGGAGGCTGAGGCAGGAGAATCACTTGAACCCAGGAGGCGGACGTTGCAGTGAGCCAAGACCACATCATTGCACTTCAGCCTGGGCAACAAGAGCGAAACTCTGTCTCAAAAACATAATAAATAAAAACTAATAGAATCTATAAATTCATAGGAAATGGCCCTTGGCAAACGTGTGTCAGGAGAGGATGACTTGGAGGTGTCCACTGTGTTTCTTACTGAAGGTTTGTTCAAACCTAGAAATTCACTTGGGACAGCTTATGAGTCCTCTCCTACTCCTGGAAAATCTTTTACAGTGTCTGACAAAGTCTGTACCCCTGGGGCATGGATTAGTTTGTTGAAGTCCACAGACCACACAGTTTCTTGGAAGGTGTGCAGCGTGAGGGTGCCTTCCTCTGTTGCCCACTGATGGAGAACTCACTTAGGCTATCTTTCCTCTCCTTCAGATGCCTAGAAGTCAATAGGGGTCAAGGAACAAGCCTCTACTCACATGCATTTGGGCAAATGAAGTCACAGAACAAATAACCTACCCTGCATCCAGGTTAGATCCTCCTGCACCATTTCCTGCTTCTCTGTGGAGCCTGCAATGTGGACCCCTGTCTGGATGTGGGGCTGGGGAGGTGGCTCCTCCCTGTCCCAGAGGCCCATCTGGTGTTCCCACACAGGCACTGAGTCCAGGGACACCCTCTGCTGCTGCCTCACCTAAGAGAGAGTGGCCCAAGAAGCAGTGGCCCAGTGCCTGCTGATGCCAGGAGCCCTCTGCCACAGGCTGACACAAGCATCCTGCACTCTCCCCTCCCAGCCCCTCCCCGAAAGCGTGGGCCACAGGTACCACTCCCCATGCCACTGAGCCCCACATGTCCCATCCCCCAAGCCACCCCCGCCCAGCCCCAGAGCTTTCCTATGTTTATGATTTGTCCAAAAAGGTGACGTCCTTCAGCCCTTCAGCCCCCAGAAGGTCATCCTCCAGGCTGTGACCATCACACAGGATGTCTTGCACGAGGTCCTCATGGGCCTTCAGCCCAGCACAAATTGTGGTCTGGTCTGACCTTTGAAATACCTCAACATCTAAAATTCAGAGTTGTTTTGGAATATTTGGAGTGCAGTGGCGCTATCTCGGCTCACCACAGCCTCCGCCTCCCAGGTTCAAGCGATTCTCCTGTCTCAGCCTCCCCAGTAGCTGAGGTTACAGGTGCTGGCCAATTTTTACATTTTCAGTAGAGACGGGATTTCACCATGTTCAGACTGGTCTCAAACTCCCGATCTCAGGTGATCCGCCCACCTCAGCCTCCCAAAGTGTTGGGATTACAGGCATGAGCCACCGCGCCTGGCCTAAGCCTCATCGTTCATCTTTCCTGCTGAGACAGAAGAGGAGATTGAGGATGTAGACATTTTGTTGAGGAAAGGAAATAGGTCAGATAACTCAATGAAGTCTGAGAGAGCCATTCTGAGAACCCATGTTCTATTTCCAGAACCCATGTCAGGCCATTCCTGGGGGGTCTGGTGGGGTTATGAGAGAAATGCCCAGGGAGGGAGATTGGAGAAGGTTCAGGCAACAAGTTCTGGCTTCTGCCCTTAGAGCCGGACCTGGAGAGAGAGAGTGGGAAAGTAGAGAACCATCAGCTCATTTCCCTCTCACCATGGCAAAAGCATCTCCATCAGGCAGGGCTGGCTTCACAGGCAGGCAGCCTGGGCAGCTCTGCGGGGCCCCACACTTAGAATGGCCTCCACCTGCTATCTTGCTCTGCAGTCAGGGTCTTGAAATTCTGAATGATCCTGAACATCATGCACTGGACCTGGCAAAACAGCCCGTCCTGATCAGGTCTCAAGGCAGCCCTGGACTTTGGAAGGCAGCACTGAGGCCCCACTGAGGAAAGGAATGGCTGCTGAGGGCTGAGAACTAGAGCTGAGACTCTCAGGCAGCCCCTTTGGAAAACAGCTTGGCATTTCCCCAAAATGTTAAATGTAGAATTATCAAGTGATCCAGAAAATCACATATGAAATTGCCTCTTGTGTCCCCTTTAAACATATAGAACGTAACTATCGGAAAGAGAGAGAAAGAGGCCTAGCTCGGTGGCTCACTTTTGGTAATCCCAGCGCTTTGGGAGACTGAGGTGGGCGGATCACTTGAGGTCAAGAGTTCAAGACCAGCCTGGCTAACATGGTGAAACTCTGCCTTTACCAAAAAAAAAAAAAAAAAATTAGCCGGGCGTGGTGGCGTGCACCTGTAGTCCCAAGAGGCTGAGGAAGGGGCTTCACTTGTATCCAGGAGGTGGAGGTTGCAGTGAACCAAGATTGCCTCCACTCCAGCTCAGGCTACAGAGCAAGACTCTGTCTCAAAAAAGAAAAAAAAGAGAGAAAGAAAAGTTTTGGAAACATTATCTGCCCTTAGCCATGTTTGGGGTTTATTTCCCACACTGAGTCCTATTATGCTTCCCAACATGTCTGCAGTAGTTGCTACTTCCTGCACACCAGGTCCAGTGACCATAATGTCATCAATATAATGGACCAATGTGACGTCCTGAGGGTGAAAATGTTCTCAAAGGACCTGGGAACTAGATCATGAGCTGGGCTGCAGAGTTGAGGTAGCCTTGAGATAGGGTGGTGAAGGTGTATCTAGCTGAAAGCAAACTGTTCTTGATGGTCTTTACTCACAGCTATAGAGAAGGAAACATTCACCAGATGGGTAACTGGGCAGCCAAGGGGATAATCAGATCGGGTGTGCCACACTTCGCCTGCCCTGCTTGCTTTTGGTTGCCTGCTCTTTGTTATTTTTTTCCCCCATGAAGCTGAAGGCCACGATAGCTGAAGGCTATGCTATTGAACACTGTAATTCAACTTTCACATGCTACCTTACAGATAACATTTGTAAGTCACCATAACAATCACTTGAGTTATTTTTCAGGAACTTGGGGCAGTTCCTGTCCAGTTAAAACTGGTTGACACTGCCAACCCTTCAACCGGGCCTGTACACATGCCCAAGAGGTGGTATTTTGATATCAGAGGGCCAAAAACTCCACCCTCAGATCATATTAATGCCACCATTTTCTGTACATAAGTCCTATGAACCCCAATTATGACTGCATTTTTCCCCACTGCCAATTACCTTTCCCCATGCCTTAGACCACCCTACTTCTCTAACCTATAAATCTCTCTAAGCCTCATCTTTGGGGAGGTGGATTTGATAGCCATTCTCCCATCTCCTCACTGGACAGCCTTGTGAATAATTCTTCTCTCTTTTGCAAAACCCATGTCACAGTGATTGATTTACTGTGTGAGAACAGAACAAACCTGGTCCTGGCTCAGTAACAACTTCAAACCAGTTGCCAGATGTGTCATTTGCTCAGCACTGAAACCACATGTGGAAACAGCACCTGCACTTGGAGTCACTACTCAATTAAGTTTACGATTAATCCACTTGTCATTCTCCAAGATCCATCTGTCTTCTGCACAGGCTGAGTAGGTGAGCTAAGCAGGGATATATGCCCAAGTCTTTGGGCATATATCTCAACAACCTCTCCAGGAATGTGGTATTAGTTTGCTTTACTATTTTTGTGAATGAGGCAGCTCTAGTGGCTTCTACTTGGCCTTTTCTACCAGAATTACTTTTACTGTATGGATCAGGGAACCAATGTGGGATTCTGCCCATTGTTGACTATGTCTATTCTAATTATGCATTCTAGAACCACGGAAATAACCATAGGATGGGTTCAGGAATCTACCAGATATACTGTGAGATGAATCTGAGCCAAAAAGTCCATTGATCACCTGACCTCCATCCACTCATACTCTGAGGAAACATGGTGGCATTTTGAGTCTCCTGTAATTACTGCTAGTTCAGAACTAGAGGCTGGTTATCCCAGAAAAGTCTAATTATTTGTCCTTCTCAATGCACAATCACTCTGATAAATGGCCTTGGGTGCCTTTGGGGAGGCCTAGGAAGATGGAAAGTATAAATTATTGTCAGTGCAGCAGGGTCCTGCTCGAAGGGACCAGGCCTATCCTTTATTCAAGAAGCTGTGGGTCTGTGAACTAGATCAAGACTTGGAATTGATTGAGGGATTATAACTCTGTGTTGGTAATTTGGGTCAGACTTCTCTATTCACCAGACCTGGAGCTTTCCTACTTACTGGGATCGAGTAAAACTTTAGTAGGCAGCCAGCCCATCCATTTCAGTTCTCAGGACACTATGATTACCAGGCCAACATCACAGATCTCTGTGGGTGACACCATTCAGGGTCCTGCTTTGGCTGCACTGTCCACGGCAGTCACCACACCAATCGGGTTTTTGGTGACTAAGTGTTACCTTATGGTCCCTGCCTCCTCAGGATTCCATTAGCCCCACTGCACTTCAGGGAGCATTTTCCACTGTAATGTGGCCTGTGTAGAACATCTGTCACTCTCTACATGAATTTATTTCTTGTAGTCTTAATGAAAGGAGTGTCCTCTGGACCCTCCCTGGGTGGGTGAGCAGGTATTTATATGATAAATACACTCAAGCATTTTTATCTCCCTAAGCATTTACATTATCTTCCTCTATAGTATACCAAGGAAGTTCTGGCATTTCAACTCATTTAGTGCAGGTTATGTCTGGATCCGAATTTTTTTTTTCTTTTGGAGACAAGTTCTCACTATATTGCCCAAGCCAGTCTCAAACTCCTGGCCTCAAGCAATCCTCCCACCTCAGCCTCCCAAGCTGGGATTACAGTGGGTCCGTATCGCAACAACTCACAAGCAAACGTAGAGAGCCATTCTCAGCTTCTCAAGTTAAAACAATGAACCACAAATCTCTGCTTAATTATCCCGTATCAAAGAATTTAGCTTGATCTGACTTTATATTCCTTCCATGATGATCCTGCACCCTTGTTACCGAAAAAGGCTCCCGATCCAGACCCCAAGAGAGGGTTCTTGGATCTTGCACAAGAAAGAATTCAGGGCGAGTCCATAAAGAGAAAGCAAGTTTATTAAGAAAGCAAAGGAATAAAAGAATGGCTACTCCATAGAGCAGCCCCGAGGGCTGCTGGTTGTCCATTTTTATGGTTTCTTGATGATATGCTAAACAAGGGGTGGATTATTCATGCCTCCCCTCTCTAGGCCATATAGGGTAACTTCCTGACGTTGCCATGGCATCTGTAAACTGTCATGGCACTGGTGGGAGGGTAGCAGTGAGGATAACCAGAAGTCATTCTCATCACTGTCTTGGTTTTGGTGGGTTTTAGCTGGCTTCTTTACTGCAACCTGTTTTATCAGCAAGGTCTTTATGGCCTGGATCTCGTGCCAATCTCCTATCTCATCCTGTGACTTAGAATGCCTTAACCATCTGGGAAGGCAGCCCAGCAGGTCTCAGCCTCATTTTGTTACAGGAAAGGGGTCCCGATCCAGACCCTAAGAGAGAGTTCTTGGATCTTGTGCAAGAAAGGATTCAGGGCGGGTCTGCAGTGCAAAGCAAAAGCAAGTTTATTAAGAAAGTCAAGTGGTGAAAGGACAGCTACTCCACAGACAGAGTAGGATGGAGTAACCTCTAAGCTGAGGTCAGTCAAGTGTCCTTGCCTTTTATTAAGAGGGGCCTCTAACCCACTCTGTCTCAGGAGAAACTCTAACTCCCCCCTAAGTTGGGCCTCTAACCCAATCTCATTCCTTACTCGGGTACCCCATCACTTAGCCAAAGTTGTCCAATCAGTGCTGCAGTCTATTTCCTTGGGGTTGGGGAGATTTCTTCGGTATCATCCTTTCTGTGGTTTGCCAGAAATATGTTATAGGACCCCAACGCTTACGCAAAGGTAGCCCTTGGGGTCAGGGTTTCTGCACTATAGTCCCTTCTGTGGTCACCAGAAATATGTTACAGGAAAGGGGTCCCAATTCAATCCTAGAGGCTACAAATGCCTAACTTTCTGAGAATGCAGGCCAGCAAGTCTCAGCCTCATTTTCCTAGCCTTCACTCAAAATGGAGTCGCTCTGGTTCAAACACCTCTGACACTTTTACCCAGCCCCTGTTCAACACGGAGTTGCTCTCATTCCAATGCTTCTGACACTATCTCTACAGATGCCCCAGGTTTCTGTAAAAATTGGCAAAATTATGCAATTTGGAGAGTACTGTATCTCCTCAGTCACATTCTGCACTTCTCTTTTCTTTTTTTATTGAGACAGAGTCTCACTCTGTCACCCAGGCTGGAGTGCAGTTTGGAATCTCGGCTCACTGCAACTTCCACCTCATGGGTTCAAGTGATTCTCCTGCCTCAGCCTCCCCAGTAGCTAGGATTACAGGCATGCACCACCACACCCAGCTAATTTTTGTATTTTTAATAGAGACGGGGTTTCACCATATTGGCCAGGCTGGCTGGTCTCAATCTCCTGAACTCGTGATCTGCCCACCTCGGCCTCCCCAAGTGTTGGGATTACAGGCGTAAGCCACCGTGCCCAGCCTGCACTTCACTCTTTGAGGCCTTACTGGTACTGAACACGAATCAAGTTGTAGTTTGCTCTAGGTTTAAAAGCAAAAAAGGGGCTGGAAGCAGTGACTCACACTTGTAATCCCACCATCTTGGGAGGCTGAGGTGGTAGGATCCCCTGAGGTCGGAAGTTTAAGACCAGCCTGGGCAACATAGGGAGACCCTAACTCCACAAAAAATTAAAAATTATTATTATATATTTTTTTGAGACAGAGTCTCGCTCTGTCACCCAGGCTGGAGTGCAGTGGGGCGATCTCGGCTCACTGCAACCTCTGCCTCCCGGGTTCAGCCATTCTCCTGCCTCAGTCTTCGGAGTAGCTGGAATTACAGGAGCCTGCCACCACGCCTGGCTAATTTTTTGTATTTTTAGCAGAGATGGGGCTTCACCGCATTAGCCAGGATGGTCTCGATCTCTTGACCTCGTGATCCACCCACCTCGGCCTCCCAAAGTGCTGGGATTACAGGCGTGAGCCATCGTGCCCAGTCAAAAAATAATTTTTTTTAAAGGAGTCCAGGCATGGTGGCTCACACCTGTAATCCCAGCACTTTGGGAAGCTGAGGCAGGTGGGTCACTTGAGTCCGGGAGTTCAAGACCAGCCTGGGTAACATGACCAAACCTTGTCTCTACAAAAACACAAAAATTAGCTGGGCGTGGTGGTGCACGCTTGTAGTCCCCGCTAGTCAGAAGGCTGAGGCTGGAGAATCGCTTGAGCCTGGGAAAGTGGAGGTTGCACTGAGCTGAGATCGTGCCACTGCACTCCAGCCTGGGTGAGAGAGTGAGAGCTTGTCTCCAAAAAAAAAAAAAAAAAAAAAAAGGCAAAACGCAAAAAGTGGTGAGCATAGGTCCTGAGCAATGTCAGCAGACTTTTGGAAGACATATACCTCAGGGAGGGCCACTACATGTTCTTCAGGCAAAAGGTGGTTAACTAACATTCGAAGTTTCATTGTGACCCTCCCTTCTACTCCCTGCCCCGGCATTAGTAGCTGGGACCTCTCCACAGAAGCATGGATCCAAAGGCCACAGAACCCCTCCCTGAGCACAGACACTATGTCAGCACAGCAGTCCACCCCTCCTCCATAGATCTGAGTTCAGCTCCACAAGGCCCCTCTTACAATCTCCTACCTTTCAACAATTCTAGCCAAGTCTCTTTGTTCCTGCTTTGCACTTAGCTCCATATGAGGTGGGATCAACAAACTACCATCACTCAAAACTGGTTAGGATGTTGAAACTGATGACAGTGCAGACACCAAGAGATTACGAAAATGTTTACTATTCACAGGAGGCTTTCCTAAGGAAAGCAAAGAGGGCACCCACGCCAGTCAGTTGGGCTTCAGTGAAAGGAGGGACAAGTGGCTCTGGTTTTTATTATGGTTATGAAAGCTCGGTGCATTTGTGACAGTCAGGGTTTGCACAGTTTGAACTTCCCCTCTGGCGCAAAGAGGAAGTGCCTGGGCTTTCTTATCAGCTTGTCCAGATCCGGGCAAATTAAGGGGGAAGAGCTTGAAAGCTGTTAGCAGAGAAACATCAAACATGGGGAGACTCTTCCAGCTCCCCCAGTCCTGGGGTGGTGCCTGCTTAGCAGTTGCTACCTCCAAGACACCTTGCCATTTTCTTCTTGCCTTTTTAGCTACTTAAATATATACACTTCTTTATAAGTTCTCTGCTAAAATAACTGGTGTGGTTTCTGGCAACTAAAACCTGGCTGATAAAAAATCTCCTTGCTGTTCTTAGCAGGGTTAGCATTAACTTTAAAAGGTGTGGTAGCTGGCATACAAATATTTACTCTCCTTTTCCTCATCTAATAAAGTAGAATGACTGAAAAGCATCTCCATTCTCCGGATCCCATTTCTTCATTAAAATTATGAGTTTATAGCTTCTGGTTTCACTTGTTACTTATTAAGCAAAATTAAGGAGATTTAGGCAAGGAAGAGCTTATAATTTCCTATAAAGTGCATGTCTTGGTGATTGTGTGTCAGTATATAGAGAACGTTCTCATTTTCAAAAAAACTGTGGCCTGGTATTCCATCATAGATGGTACTAGAGTTACTTAAGCATTCCTTTACTAACAGCCATTTGTATTGCTCCTGTTAGCAGAAAGCGGTCGTGATCCAGTCCCCAAGAGAGAGTTCTTGGACCTTGCTCAAGAAAAGAATTCGGGCGAGTCCACAAAGTCAAAGTAGTTAATATTAAGAAAGTAAATAAATAGGCCGGGCGCGGTGGCTCAAGCCTGTAATCCCAGCACTTTGGGAGGCCGAGACGGGTGGATCACGAGGTCAGGAGATCGAGACCATCCTGGCTAACACGGTGAAACTCCATCTCTACTAAAAATACAAAAACTAGCCGGGCGAGGTGGAGGGCGCCTGTAGTCCCAGCTACTCGGGAGGCTGAGGCAGGAGAATGGCGTAAACCCGGGAGGCGGAGCTTGCAGTGAGCTGAGATCCGGCCACTGCCCTCCAGCCCGGGCGAAATGCCTCGACCCCGCCTCTAAAAAAAAAAAAAAAAAAATTAAATAAATAAAGAATGGCTACTCCACAGGCAGAGTAGCCCCAAGGGCTGCTGGTTGCCTATTTTTATGGTTATTTATTGATTATATGCTAAACAAGGGGTATATTATTCATAAGTTTTCTGGGAAAGGTGTGAGCAATTACCAGAACTGAGGGTTCCTTTCCTTTTTAGACCACATAGGGTAACTTCCTGATGTTGCCATGGCATTTTTTTTTTTTTTTTTTTTTTTTGAGACAGAGTCTTGCTCTGTCACCCAGGCTGGAGTGCAGTGGCACCATCTCGGCTCACTGCAAGCTCCGACTCCCAGGTTCAAGAGATTTTCCTGCTTCAGCCTCCTGAGTAGCTGGGATTACAGGCATGTGCCACCACGCCCAGCTAATTTTTGTATTTTTCAGTAGTGACAGGGTTTCACCATGTTGGCCAGGCTGGTCTCTATCTCCTGACCTCATGATCTGCCTTCCTTGGCCTCCTAAAGTGCTGGGATTACAGGCGTGAGCCACTGCGCCAGGCCTGCCATGGCATTTGTAAACTGTCATGGTACTGGTGGGAACATCTGTTAGCATGCTAATACATTATAATTATTATAATGTATTATAATTATACAGTATAATTACAGCAGTGAGAACAACCAGAGGTCACTTTCATTGCCATCTTGGTTTTGACCGGCTTCTTTACCACATGCTGTTTTACTGGCAAGGTCTTTATGACTGTATCTTGTGCTGACCTCCTATCTCATCACATGACTTGAAATGCCTAACCTCCTGGGAATGCAGCCCAGTGCGTCTCAGCCTTATTTTACCCAGTCCCTATTCAAGATGGAGTCACTCTGGTTCAAACGCCTCTGACACTCCCAATTTTTGCAGGTGAGGAAATAGAAGCCTTGAAAGATTAGGTGGCTCACTCTAAGTAACATCATGTACCCGGCAGGGATTTCTATAAAATCATAAGATGTCAGAGACCATGCTTAAGAAATATTTTTACTTTGAAACACTTTAAGCAAACAGTGAAAAAGAACCCACCACACTATCCTGTTAATATCTTAACATTTTGATGCCTCTGCATAAATTTTTAGAAAGAAAGAAAGAAAACACAACTGAAGCCCCCATGTACCCTCCCCAAATCCATTAGGTCTCCTGCCTTAGGAAGGCAGAATGGTGACTTGCACACATCATTCCAATACATGATTTCATTTCATATTATTTGAATCCACAGAAAATAGATTACTGTGCAAAACAATAACACTTTCTATATGTCCACAATGCTTACATGCTAGACACTATTCTAAGCATTTTACATGCATTACTTCATTGACCACCCCCCACCCACAATCACCCTGTGAGATTGCCACTACGATCCCATTTTATAGAAAAGGTGAAAAACAAGTTGAAGTAACGTGCCCACAGATACACAGTATGCTTAATTTTACACAAACAGTACCTTGTATGTAGTTTCACCAACTTTCTCAGCATAATTTTTCATCTATCTGTGTTGAGACGTAACTCTTTCATATTCACTTTCCAAGGACCAAAAACAACCCATTTATTTATCCACTCTTCTGCTGATGAAATGCAGGCTTTTCCCAATCTTGCTACCTAAACAATACTTCAGTGAAGTCTTAAACTCCTTTCTCTGTTCACATGGCACTTCTCTAGGATGCATCCAGGAGTAGAGTTGCTGGGTGGGTAAGTGCACACAACCTTCCAAGATTTTGCAAATTGCCTGGCATAGTATTTCTCACAATTTCCACTCCTAAAGCAGTATTAATTATCGTTGTTCCACACACTTACCCACGCTTGGGTTTTCAAAAATGTGCCAGCTTGATGAGTGTGAGATGGTATTATTTCACATTTCGGACACTCTTGGTCAGCAGGGGTGGGGCAGACCACACTGAACAGGTGACAGAAAGACCTTCAAATACCCACTCCCGCCATCTGGCACTCCTCAACCCCAACTTCAGTTCCTCCAAGGGAGTGGGGGAAAGGTGGGTACGGTTGGAAGGAACCTGAATGTTCTCCAGGCCAGGATGAGATGTAAGATGAGACCCGGTGCTTAGGGCAATCAGAAACTGTCAACTGAAGCCCAACAGCTCAGAACCACCCACAGCCGGGTTCCTAACCAGCAGGTGTGCGTTTGTGGGTGGCTTCCAGTCAACATTTCACCCCACAGCCCCTTAAAAAAACCCCAACCCTGACTTAGCCAAACCAACTTCAGTTCCAGACTCCTTAACAGAGGTAATTTTGTGCATGGCAAACAGATAAATAAGCACCCAACCCTGGCTTCCAGAGTGCTTGGTCTGGCTATGGTGATGGGCATAACCAAAAACACAAACAACATCTGACACAGGCACCAAGAGAGGTGGGGCCAGGGGTTTAGAGGCACAAGGATCAGACAAGGTCAGGCCTTGAAGAATGAAGAGCTGAACTGGCACAGACAGGGGTGTGGCACTCTAGGTGAAGGGAGGCAGCACAAGGTAGAACACTCTGGGGGGATGGGGTGGGGAAGGGACAAGAAAGCCAAATCCAACACTGATTCTGCCAAAATCTTTTGTAGTTAGCACGTCAGGCTTCTACTTTTTTTCCTTTCAGCTAATCTGAATTTATTAATATTTATATAATTATAGTACTTATAGAACTAAAATTATTTGAAAACTCAGGTTACTGGACAAACGGGATCAGCATAAACCCAAATATAAACAGCTTACTTCAGGATAAAGTAATTTCTGTTTTTTGGCCAGGCACGGTGGCTCACACCTGTAATCCCAGCATTTTGGGAGGCCGAGGCGGGTGGATCACAACGTCAGGAGATTGAGACCATCCTGGAGATTGAGATCACCCTGACTAATACAGTGAAACCCCGTCTCTACTAAAAATACAAAAAATTAGCCGTGTGTGGTGGCGGGTGCTTGTAGTCCCAGCTACTGAGGAGGCTGAGGCAGGAGAATGGTATGAACCCGGGAAGCGGAGCTTGCAGTGAGCCAAGATCCCGCCACTGCACTCCAGCTTGGGCGACAGAACGAGATTCCGTCTCAAAAAAAAAAAAAAAATCTGTTTTTCACTTCATTCTTTGCACATTTTAAAACTTGATTAGAATGTTTAAAAATAAGCACATTTCATTCTCTAAAAATGACAGGTCAGGCACAGTAGCTCATGCCTGTAATCCCAGCACTTTGGGAGGCAGAGGTGGGTGGATTGCTTGAGCCCAGGAGTTTGAGACCAGCCTGAGCAACAGAGGAAAAAAAAAATAATAAAACTTTTGTCTCTACAAAAAAATACAAAAAATTAGCTGGCATGGTGGCACGCACCTGTAGTCCCAGCTACTGGGGAGGCTCAGGTGGGACCTGAGCCTGGGAGGTCAAGGCTGCAGTGAGCTGTGATCCTGCCACTGGACTCCATCCTGGACAACACTGTTTCAAAAAAAAAAAGTAAAAATATCCCCATACTGGGGCAGGAACTTTACAAGATGTCCTGTGACAAAGGGAGCAGAGATGGGGGGAAAGGGGTGCTAAAAATGTGATCGGAAAGGGACATTTCCAGGGTTATAACACCAACTGACATGGGAGCTGCACCTCTGAGAAGGCCCTGGTCCTAGAGGTCAACCACCTGATGGAGAGCCTTGGTAAACCAAGCCCTCTTTCACCAATCTCAGGAGTCAGGTAGCACAGCAAAGCACTCTTAACTTCACACATAAGGAAATCGATGCAGAGGTTCACTAACTTGCTCAAGATCATTGCTGCCAAGAAAAGGCACACCATGCCTGGAACCCAGATCTGATGACTCCAAGACCCTTCCTATGACTCTGGTCCCTGCCCAGCCACTTCTAGTGCCATTTTTGGGACAGTGAAGGGACATCTTCACTGCCATGAACAGCTGCTGCCGTAGGAAGGCAAGAGATGGTGGAACCAAGATGACCAAACCTTCCTGAGGACAAAGCTGAACAGGCATCAGAACACCAACAGGAGACTTCTGTCCCGCCCCCACCATCCTGTGACACCACCACACAATATCAGAGCCTTCATTTTCACCTGCTCATGGCAATCCACAGCAGATAAGATTATTCCATACTGTACTGAGAAAGACATCTTCCAGGTTGGTTTCTTCTCATTTCAAGAAATGACCAGCTCCGTGAATGGGCCCCTACAGTCGGGGACACTGCTCTACTATTAAGACATTTTATCCTTTCATTTACAATCTGACCTCTTCAATAATCAGAAGCAATGATTGCTCACAGGCTTTAGCAATAGCACTCCTTTGCCTTTAAGTAATTGATTCTTGCTTTTTGCTTCAACACAAGTGGGTAGGCCAGTGAAGGAGCTCCTTCCAGAACAGGCCGCCTTTTCTCCTGAGAGCGGCAGGCACATGCACTTGTTCCTTCGGGTTGAATCTGATTGCTAGCACCAGATCTCATACATGGAGAGGTGTGTGTAAAGGTGAGAGGGGTATGTGAAGGTGAGAGGGGCCTGCAGTATGCAGGGGCTAGAGACGTGAAGACAACAATGGTAAGCATTTACATCTGCTGAGGCCGAGGATCCTATAGAAAATTCAGAAACGGAGTGGGGAGGAGTCTGATCTACGGGAACTGGCAGCAAGGGTAACCACATGAGAAGCCTTTCACCCATTCCATTTTACTGAGTCCTTGCATCTGTGGTTAACCCTTATAAAATGTAATTCAGATTCAACCCACATCACTCCTCAACTCAAAACTGTCCAAAAGCTCCCTGCCTCCGAGGCAGCTCAAGCCCCCATAATGACCCATGATGCTCACATGGCCTGGCATATGGCCTCCCTGGCCCCTCTCCTCCCCTTCCAGCTGGCTCCCTGCACTCCACCCCAGGGGCTTCCTTGCTATCCTGAGGACACCAGACTAGACCCAATCTTCTCTGCCTGCAACTCTCCCTAGAGAGTTACCTGCTACCTCCCTGGCCTCCTTCAGGTCTTTGCTCAAATTTCACTTTCTCAGTTGAGGCCCTCCCTGACCAGACTATCTAAAATCACAATTGATCTCCCAATCCAGCACTCCCTCTCACTCTTCTCTGATCCACTTTGTCCACTACACACATCACCATCCAGAATACTGCATATCCCATTTGTTTGTCATCTGTAAAGATCCAAGATGGCAGGATTTTCATCTGTTCTGGTCCCTGCTAGGTCTCCGGCAAACAAACCAGTGCCTGGTGTATGGGAGTGCTCAGCACATTTCTGTTAAACAGAGGGATGCTGCCGCCTATGTAGGCCTGTGGGATGGGGATGGCAACAGGGTACTGGTAGAGCTCCACAAGCCAAGCGCTTGAGTCCAGCATCCTGCTCTCCTCCACCTGCCGCTGAGACCTCTCTAACCCCCTAGCAGATATCCAAAAGCCAGCCAAGAAGACTGAAGCCCCAGCCAGAACTCCCCAGGGGGCATTTGGGAAGACAAAGCATTCTTGATGCTGCTGCTTTTAAAGTCAACAGAATAGGCATGGCCACAGGCCAAACTTCAAGATAAATCTAGGATCCCACTGGCCCCTTTCCAGCAGCCACAGCCCATGATGCCACAGATATTTTGTCCAACTGTAAAGGGCAGTCATCCCTCTCCTCAGAGTTGTGGAAGGAGACCTGACCGGGCGAGCTGCAGGCTATGGTGCAAAGGCCACTCCTAGAGGCCCAAGTCTCCAGAAGGGCTCCAAAGAACATGCTGCTGAGCTTCCCAGCGTCACATCCCAGCAGGCAGACTGGGGACTCCCCGAGCTTTTACATCCTTGGGATTCTGTCACTAGCTTCCAAAATAGAAAGGGCTAGGCCCTTTGTGAAGGTTTCTCCACACTGCCTATGATTAAGGGTTCTCCAGCAGGGGACTGAGAACCCACCCCCACTGTCATTGTCAGGTCCCAGGCTAATCTCTAATATGGTTTTTCATATGCCGAGCCAGGTTCGAAGACCACCTGAAGGTCTTCCCACACTTGGTGCATTTGAACGGCCTCTCTCGAGTATGAAATCTCTTGTGGCTAATGAGTTGTGAACTCTTGTTGAAAGTTTTCCCACATATGCTGCATTTGTGGCACTTTTTCCCAACGGTTATGTCCTGGAGTCCAGTGAGCCTGGAGCTCTGGTTGCAAGCTTCTTTGCAGTCTTCGAGGGGCATCTCCTCACTTGGTTTTAGCTTCTGTAATCTCAACTTTGTGTCCTGAGAGGAAGACCGCGCAGATGGGCTACGTTCAGCCTGTGCTGCTCTGGTGTGTTTCCTCTGGTGACTGGAAAGGGTATGTCTCCCAATGAACTCTTTCCCACACCACTGACATTTGAAAGGCCTCTCTGTAGAGTGGATCCTCTGATGGTTAACAAGGCGATAGTTTCTATCATAAGATTTCCCACACAGATTACATTTATAGCGCTTCTCTCCACTGTGTATTCCCTTATGATCTAAAAGGGTTCTTTTACGTGTAAAGGTTTTCCCACATTCTTGACACCAAAAACGTTTCTCACCAGTGAGGATTTTCGGCTCCACATTTGGAGTCTTTTCACTTTCACGGCAATCATACTGTTTTTGAAGAGAGTGAATCCTCTGATGTCGGTAGAGATTAGAACTCCATCTGAAGGCTTTCCCACACTCCCTACACTTATACGGCTTCTCTCCAGTGTGAACTCTCTGATGGATGAGGAGGAAGGAGTGATTGCAGAAGGCCTTGCCACACTGGCTGCATTTGTAGGGCTCCTCCCTGGAGTGACTGCTCTGAGGAACCTGGAACACTCTGTCCTGACTAAAAGATGCCCCGCCCTCAGGTTTTCTTTTCATGGCATGCTTCTTCTTATGAACAATAAAGGCTGACCTATAGGCAAAGTCCTTCCCACAATCGCTACAGTGGTATGGTTTCTCACCTGTGTGAATTCGCTGGTGGTCAACGAGAGTTTTCTTTCTAGTAAAAGTTTTCCCACACTGCTGACACATAAACGTTTTCTCCACAGCGGGGGCACCCTGGGGCTGACTGCAGTCAGGAGACTGCCTGAAGCCGTCACGACATTCATCTTGTTTGTAGAATTTTTCCTCCTCATGCAACCTCATATGACGAGTAAAGTTTGATCTCCACCTAAAGGTTTTCCTGCATTTGGTACATTTATAGGGCTTCTCCTGGGTGTGAATCCTTTGATGTTCAAGAACATATGACTTACAGTGGAAGGATTTCCTGCACTGGCTGCAGTCAAAGAGTTTCTCCCCACTTTGGTCTCCCAAATGATGATCAAACCCTGAGCTATAGGTGAGAGCTGCCCTATACTGATTCAATTCAAGAAATTTCTTCTTAGCATGGGTTTCTCGGTGCAGACGGTAGGCTGACAGACGTCGGAAAGCTTTCTCACATAAATCGCATTTATAGGGCTTCACTCCAGTGTGAATTTTCTCATGCCGCGCGCAGTTGGAACTCCACCGGAAGGCTTTCCCACACACCCTACATTTAAATGCTTTCTCTTGAGTGTGAAGTCTCTGATGATATGCAAGATGGGAGCTATGACTGAAAGTTCTTCCACAGTCACTGCACTTAAATGACACTCCCACCGTGTGAAGACTCTGCCCGTGCTGGTGATGAGAGCTAAGGCTGAAGTCTTTTCCACATACGTCCTTTTTATTCCCTTTCAGTCCAGTATGAATTCTCTGATGTAGGCTGAAGCCGCCAATCATGTGTCTGAGCCCCTTCCCATATTTCTTGTAGTCATAGTGGTGTGAACTCATTCTGAAGTGTTTGCCACAGCCATGTTTAAGGGATTCCTTTCTTCCAGAAACTCTCAAATATGTAACATGTTTTAAGTCAAGACTATTACTTCCTGATACTTCAGAGTCTTTTCCTGTCCTGTGACTGAAATTGGTCTCTTCTTTTTTAACTGTTACTTGTATGGGGTTTTCACATTGATCCTTTTGCCTGCTCTTCTGTTGAAAAGATTCTCTGAGCCCAATTCCCTCAGAAACACTTGTCGCAGGACATCCTGATGACACAGCTAAGGTTTCTGCTTCTTCCAAAGGTTCCTGATCTAAGATGAATTTGTTTGTTTTAATCTGGAGGTCATCTCCTGACAAAAAATAAAACACAAGAGAATGTACTCTTTTCCCATACTTGGAACTGCAGAAAGCACCAAAGGGCAATAAAATGTCTGGGTGGTGAGGCTTTTGCCTGACTGCCAATACCTTTATAAAAGGCATAAGGCAAAACATGAAAGATTATCCCAGATTACAGGGAAGGGAGGAGAAAAGCAAGATGGGCAGGGTAGCTAGAGATATGCAGACATCACATCCAGCAGGGAAATAAAAAGGATTGAAGAAAGTGTTAAATAGCCAGAGTGGGAGAAGAATCATGGCATTATAGAAAGGTACCCAAAAACCAAGGGGTGGGGCTCCAAGGAGCACTTGGCTGAAAAAGCTGGAGATCAGCCTATTACAGAAATAAGGACCAAGAAAAGAACAGGAGTGGGATGAGGACACCTAAGAGCAGAAAGGGGTGAGTACAGGAGATTCAGCAAGAGTGCAGGCCATGAGTGAGGAGGAGCATCAGTGAGTGAAAGGCAGGAACAATGAAGGCCTCCAGCAGGCAAGAACTATTATTGAGAGGGCTGCTGGGGAAGGGAGACAGGAGAATAGACATGGCTGGAAGTGAATGACCTCTCAGAGGCCAGCCAGGATGAAAGAGACCCAGTGGCCCAAGCACCCTTACCAACACTGTTAAAGATCTTCCTTCTATAACTGACCTTAAGAAAGAGAAAAGTAAAAGCAGGAGGAGCAGGACCTGGCAGGTTCTCTGGAACTCACCTGTAGGGGCAACACCTGCATTCCCCTTAGGCTGAGCTGCCTGCAAGTTCAGGCCCCATGGCTCCCTTGCTTCCAACCAGGAGATCAGAGCAGGTTTGGTGAATGGTCCCACTGCAGAAGAGAAAGGAATGGGATGAGAAGAGAGATGGATGACACAGAACTACTCTTCAGGACCTCTGGGCCTGAAGTCCTGGTGGGAAGGTGGGAAAGGCCAGGAAGGTAGGCAGCAGAAGCAGCGAAGGAGGCCCAGTCATTTCAAATAGCCCTGAGCAGAGATAAGAAAGACTGACAGAAGTTGCCCCCAAAAGGATTACCAGAATTTTCCAGAGGTGAGACTCACACGTCTACTTAATTGGTTACATCAGCCAACATTTTTTGAATGTCTAAATGGACTAGGAACTTAAAACATATTACCTTTAATCCGTTGTTTTTATTTGTTTTGAAACAGGGTCTTACTCTGTTACCTGGGCTGGAGTGCAGTGGCACGATCTTGGCTCACTGCAGCCTCGTCCTCCTGCGCTCAAGCAATTCTCCAGCCTCGGCTTCCCAAGTAGCTGGGATTACAGGCATACGTACCACATGCTTGTATTTTTGTATTTTTTGTAGAGACAGAGTTTCACTATGTTGCCCAGACTGGTCTCAAACTCCTGAGCTCAAGCAATCTTCCCACCTGGGCCTCCCAAAGTGCTGGGATTACAGGTGTGAGCTACCACACCCAGCCACCCTTAATCTTTACAATAATCCAGAATGGCAGGCATTATTCTCCCCATTTTTCAAAAGAGGCTACCAAGGTGCTAGATTAAGTGATCTGGTTAGCAGTTACAGAGCCAGGATCTAAAACTAGGTCAGGTCCCTTTCTATGCAGCAGCACAAAACAACCCAAGAAGGCAGAAATAAAGATAGATAGAAGCATGAGGATATCGATTACTTACCCAGGAAAGCCATGTTCCTATAATTCTCCAGCATCACATCCCTGTACAGGTTTCTCTGAGCAGAGTCCAGCCACCCCCACTCGTCCTGGGAGAAGGTCACCTCCACATCCTTGAAAGTCATAGTCTCCTGAAAAAACACTGTGCCCTAGAGCTGGTCCACAGCTCCCAGCTTTGAAGGGGACAGAAGGGGAATCAACTGGCTCTTTGTGAATGCAGGATGGACCTGGCAAAGGTGAAAGGGAAGACCATCACCCAGCAGAAGACCTCTGGGCTTGAGGGGGATAATCTGGTCTCTGGAACACGGGTCTTTGGATGTGAGGTTACCAGACAGAGAAACCCAGGATGGGGGAGCTGCACTAACCCATTAGGCAGTGACGTGGGGACATCATGAAGGACCAAATGTCCTGTGGCTCACCTGAAGCTGGGCTGTCACGGACTTGGGTGGTATTACCTGGTCTCTTGGGCACCCCTCTCTCTGGAAAAGGGCAGGCATCTGGGCAGCAGGAGTATCTGAAGGAGAAAAAGCCATGAGAGAGCGACTTAGCTCTGGACAGCCCACTGAGAAGCCCACTCCTCCCCCCAGTAGAGGACTCCTGGACCCATGAGCAGGTACAGAATGCTGTTAAATACCTATCTCACATGTCCTCAGTCTACTGGGGCCAGGAAAGGGGTAGTGGGACAGGGGGTGTAATGGGAGAGGAGCAAGCCACATATGGGTTACAGAATGGATGGAGAGGACAGAGAGCTAAGGGCCAGGACAGAAAGAGTTTCACATGAGAGGACAGATGTGAAAAGACAACACTACAGGAAATGCAAGAAGTGTGGCATAAGGCTGGGGTCTTAAGGCCAGGCAGCAAGTACCGGATTGCCCAGCCAGGAAGTCACGTGCTTCTATTTCATAGGGAGGCTCCAGGTGGTCCCCCAGAGCAGAGCTGCTCCTGAGAGGTGAAGCAAGGGACCATATCTGTGCAGATCGCAGGGCTCCTGTACCCATCCAATGCACATCTGGGCTCTGAGCAGGGCCCGGGTCCTGGCAAGAAGAAAATGTTGTGAGAGGATCTTTCTGAGAATCAGAAAGCAAACTCAGAGAAGAGACCACATGACCAATCTCTAAAGGACAAAGGCCAAGGGATAGGTAAGCCAGGTCCTTTATTACTTCCAGGCAAGAAGAACACCCAGGGAGGTACCTCCAACCACCTCAGCCTCCTTGGGCTTTAATGAGGGCCCTGGGAGAGTTCAAGTAGAGAGACTTCAGCTCAACACAAGGAAGCACATGTTAAGTCAGTACAGCACTCTTGTTGGGCCTCATATGACACAGTGCCACCTTCCCATTATCCCTCAGCTCCTACCCCAGGCCTATAACTTAGAAATGAGAGAGAAGGAACTAGTTCTACAGAATTAAACTCACAATGGTTCACAGTGAAGATATAGTCAAGTAATATCTACTGTCAAGTGCTCCTCTAGGCACTGATGTACAAAGTGAACTCAAAGAGGCAGGCTAGCTCCCAAGCTATAAACTTGCTTTGAATAATAAAGAGGCAATGCTAATCATGAGAGTCAGCCATGGAACCACAGAAGAAAAAGTCTCCAGTGTAAAAAATGGCAGTGTCCATCTAAGTAGAGACCAACAAAGAGGAAGCATTTGCCCTGAGACTTCAAATAACTCTGGTCTCTGAGGCAAGGCTGTCCCTCATATAAAGGTGGGTACAGGAAACTACAATTTGAGATTTTCTGGTCCTGTGACCGAGACACTCTCTATACCGATATGGACAAACCTTAGCCTGAGGCCATTAATCATCTGATACAGAGATACACACTAAAGATGATGAACTGATCACAATAATTTATCTCTCATTTTTTATTCTTCTAATAAAGGGAGAACTAAAAAAAAAAATATGGAAGCACAGCAAAACGAGTTGAAGGACAAACTTTCTCAGGCCCTGGTTTTTCACACTGTGATAATTTTGCTGAACCATAGAACGATTCTGTGACTTTACATGTATCTTAAAGCATTTCTCTTCATTTTGCAAATTTGGGAGGCTTTCTCCCAGCCCCCACTGTCTTCTAAGTACCTTTCAACCAGCTTTCTGCTCATGTGGCAATGTTTTCATGGGTTTTTAAAATTACACCTAGCTGTAAATGAGCTGAATATAACCAAGCCACGATTTTGTAACTACTGTGTACCTTATTTCCTTTTATAAATTATTAATCAGGTCCTTTTGAACATTTCATTGTTTTGGTAAAAATAACAAATGCTCTTTTAAATTTTTAAAAATAGTACCCCATGTGGTGCAAAAATATTTTCTAACAGTTTTACCCTGTGTTTATTATCATTTACTGCTGGTAGATCCAATGTCCTGATGTCTTACTTGATTTAATTTTTATAATAAAGTTTCAGGGACAAGTACGTCAAATTTGTTTCAGAAATCTTTTTTTCTTTTTTTTCCAGATGTAGTCTTTCATCAGGCTGGAGTGCAGTGGCATGATCTCGGCTCACTGCAACCTCCGCCTCCCAGGTTCAAGCAATTCTCCTGCCTCGGCCTCCCAAGTAGCTGGGACTACAGGCGCACACCGCTACGCCCAGCTAATTTTTGTTATTTTTAGTAGAGATGGGTTTTCACCATGTTGGTCAGGATGGTCTTGATCTCTTGACCTCGTGATCTGCCCGCCTCAGCCTCCCAAAGTGCTGGGATTACAGGCGTTGAGCCATCGTGCCCAGCCACAACTTTCATTTATACATGAATTATGTGTGCAGAATCATATATATATGTATATGTATGAATGTGTGTGTGTGTGTGTGTGTATATATATATATATATATTTTTTTTTGAGATGGAGTGTCTTTCTGTTGCCCAGCCTAGACTGCACTGGTGCAATGTCAGCTCACTGCAGCCTCCACCTTCCAGGTTCAAGCAATTCTCCTGCCTCAGCCTCCTGAGTAACTAGGACTATAGGTGCATACCACCACACCTGGCTAATTTCTGCACTTTTAGTAGAAATGGAGTTTCACCATGTTGGCCAGGCTGGTCTCGAACTCCTGACCTCAAGTGATCCGCCTGCCTTGGCCTCCCAAAATGCTAGCACTACAGGCGTTAGTCACTGCACCTGGCCTGTATTTTTATATAAATAAAATTTTAAAGAAGCCTTAAAAAACTGATAAATGCTTTTTTCAAAAACTGAAACAATACAGGAAGCATCAGCTCCCCTGTGTGCAGCAGAAGGACAGGAAGAAAGCACTTGAACTGACTGGCTGCCACTCAACTGCCAGGCCTGGGACTCCCAACTCTGCCAGGGCCAGGTATATGATAAGCACTTGAATATTTACTGAACAAATTCTCATGATTAGACCATTTCTGCATTTTCTTCTTAATGAAGAGAGTCTCTGAAAGGTACAACTATGTGGCCACAGATGTTGAGGTTGTGGAATGAAGTCTAAAATCGAGGTCTTCCTGTTTCTCAGCCCAGCACTGCCCCTCAGCACTCACGTCCATCTTCCCTGCCTCCCATCTCACACACATAGAAAAGATCCTCAAAAGCTTACTGAGAAGGGCTGGGCACAGTGGTTTATGCCTATAATCCCAGCATTTTGTGAGGCCAAGGCGGATGGATCACTGGAGGTCAGGAGTTCAAGACCAGCCTGGCCAAAGGTAAAACCCCATCTCTACTAAAAATACAAACAAAATTAGCTGGGTACACCTCACAAAAAAAAAAAAAAAAAAAAGCTTACTGAGAAGGAAGCTACGTGGTGCCTGCAGAGCACTCTTCTGAGTTTTAATATGTACTCTTCCCACTGAGAAGCCAAGAGCCCTAACCCTAAGTGCTGTTCCAACACCCACCACTTTACAGGGCTACAGTTAGTCTCAAGTCAAATTAGATAATATGTGGAGATGGATTTTGTATACTGTAAGCCACTGTGTCCAAAGACTAGTTACTGGGCTTTTTTTTTTTGAGACAGGGTCTTGCTGTGTCATCCAGGCTGGGGTGCAGTGGTGCAGTAACGACTCACTGTAGCCTTGACCTATCTGGGTTCAAATGATCCTCCTACCTCAGTCCCCCAAGTAGCTGGGACTACAGTCACATGCCACCATTTCAGCTAATTTTTGTAGAAACAGGGTTTTGCCATGTTGCCCAGGTTGGTCACGAATTCCTGCACTCAAGCAATCCGCCTACCTTGCACTCTAAAGTGCTTAGATTACAAGTGTGAGCCACCATGCCTGGCCTAATTTTTAAATTATGTATAGAGACAGTGTGTGTGTGTGGGGGGGGCGGTCTCCCTATGTTGTCTAGGCTGGCTTGAACTCCTGGCCTCAAGGAATTCTCCCACCTCAGCCTCCTAAAGTGCTGGTATGATATGTGTCAGCCTCTACACCCAGAAGTTAGTATTATTTATGGAGACTTGCTGACCCTATCTAGAGCTGATACTCCTCTGGGAAGGTAGGAAAGGATACCTGCTAAAGGGTCCGTAGCTCAGGGTCCTGTTCTCAGCTGCTCAGGTACCATGGGAAGAAGGGAAGGCTTCCCCGCACTCCTCTATACTGACAGTTCAGAGGGCCACACCCATCCCCAAACAAGCTGGCTCACCAGCAGGAAGAGTTCCCCGGGCACCACATACTTGCTCACACTCACCCTCCATGATGTCCCATCAAGGTCCCTCTGCAGCTCTTCCAGCAAGGCCACGGCCTCCTCACCACTCTCAGGATTATGGAGCTGCACCCAAACCCGGAGCTCCCCAGGCAGGATGCTCAGGAACTGTTCCAGCACCAGCAGCTCTAGGATCTGTGCCTTGGAGAGAACGTCAGGCCTCAGCCACCAGCGACAGAGTTCCCGGAGCCGGCTCAGAGTTTCTAGGGGCCCCGAAGACTCATGGTAGCGAAGCTGTCTGAAGAGCTGGCGGAACAGCTCCTGGCCAGGGCGGTTGAGCGTCTGTGGCCTGGCAGCCTGCACTGGAGTATAGCTTTCATCCTCCTCTTCCTTCTTTATTGTCTGAAGCCGCCCTCGCTCCCTTGAAGACTGGGCCTGAGCTGGATAGACAGCATGCCACCTGCCTGGAGGCATCACTCCTGTTCAGGGACTAATCAGAAGAGCGCGAGCTAAGTCCACCTTAGACGTGGGTCCTCAGAAGTATCTTCTCAGCACTGCAGTCAACAATGCCATTTGCTGGGACATCAGAAGTCATCGGCAAGTGACTGAAACAACCAGCATTTCTGTGCATGAGGGGATGAGAGAATAAAGTCCATTATACATGGTGCAGTTGGATTCTGCTGGTTGGGATCATCTTTGTATGTATAAGGAGAGCGTTTCCACAGATATGTATGCCAGTATCAAGTAGACCAGAGCTAGGTTGTTCTCCACTGGAGTAAGCTAAGAAAATATCCCACAATAAAACATATGCTGAACTTACACATTAAAACTTTGTAAAAAACACAAATGGATGATGAAAAAAGTCAGAGAAGATCTAAACAAATCAACAGACATATCATATGCATGTACAATAAGATGTGACACAGTAAAGATGTAAATTCTCTCCAAATTGATCTATAGGTCTAATGCAATTCCTACCAAAATCTCAACAAGATTTTTTGTAGATATAGACAAACTTATGTGGAAAGGCAATGGAATTAGAATAGCTAAAATTACGATAGGTCAGGTGTGGTGGCTAACACCTATAATGCTAGCACTTGGGAGGCAGAGGTGAGCGGACAGCCTGAGCTCAGGAGTTCGAGACCAGCCCGGGCAACATGGCAAAACCCTGTCTCTACTAAACATAAAAAAATTAGCCAGGCATAGTGGTGCATGCCTGGAATCCCAGCTACTAGGGAGGCTGAGGCAGAAGAATCACTTGAACCTGGGAGGCAGAGGTTGCAGTGAGCCAAGATCGTGCCACTGCACTCCAGCCTGGGGAACAGAGCAAGAGTCTGTCTCAAAACAAGCAAGAAAACAAACAAAACCAAAAAACAATTATGACAAAGAAGAATAAATTGGGAGGGATCAGTCTGAAAACAGTCTACCTGATTTCAAGACTTAGAGCTACATTAATCAATTCTATGTAGTATTGGTGGAGGAAGAGACACTTAGGTCAATGGAATAAAATAGAAAAACCAGAAACAGAACCACAAAAGAATGCCCAACTGATTTTTTAAATATCAAGTGTGATTTTGCTATTATATTTTAAAGTATCTCAAATGAGCAATTCCAAAACCAACAAAAAAAAATCCTGAGATTCCCCTAGTTGATTTTATGACCCAACAATGAGTTACAAATTATAATTTGAAAACTACTAATCCAGCTTCCCATTCAACTCTTGTATTTATTTTTATAATTCATCATAAAATGTGGTGTCCAAGGATTCAAGCCACTTTCAGGAGGTAGCACTTTGTGAGGCCGAAATGGGTGGACTGCTTGAGGTCAGGAATTTGAGACCAGCCTGGCCAACATGGCGAAACTCCAGGTCTACGAAAAATACAAAAAATTAGCTGGCCATGGTGGCATGTGCCTGTAATCCCAGCCATTCGGGAGGCTGAGGCACGAGAATTGCTTGAGCCTGGGAGGCAGAGGTTTACAGTGAGCCAAGATCGTGGCACTCCACTCTGCACTCCAGCCTGGGCAACAGAGCGAGACTCTATCTCAAAAAAGAGACTATCTGGAGTATATTTTGGGCTCTGAAGAAATGTTTGTTTCTTCATACCTGGGGAAGGAGCTTGCACTACGAATCACATCACTATGTAGAGGAGTCCACACCTGCGATACACAAAACTGATTCCTTTTTTTTTCTTTTTCTTTTAAAGACAGGGTCTCTTTCTGCTGCCCAGGCTGGAGTGCAGTGGTGTGAGCATGGCTCACTGCAGCCTCAAACTCCTGGGCTCAAGCAATCCTCTTGCTTCAGCCTCCATAGTAGCTGAGACTACAGGCATGTAACACCACAGCTAATTTAAAAATTATTTTTAGAGATGGGGCCTATGTTACCTCAAACTCCTGGCCTCAAGTGATCGATCCTCCCACATCAGCCTCCTAAGTAGCTGGGATTACAGGCATGAGCCACTAAGCTTGACCTTCAATCAATTTTTGATAAAGATGTAAAAGCAGTTCAAAAGAGGAAGGATAATCTTCTCACCAAATGCTGGAGCAACTGGATATCCACAAGCAAAATAAGGAAAACTGACCAAAACCTTGCCTCTTGTACACTTGAATTCAAATGGATCAGACTTGGCTGGGCATGGTGGCTTACACCTGTAATCCTAGTACCTTGGGAGGCCTAGGCGGGTGGATCACAAGGTCAGAAGTTTGGGACCAGCCTGACCAACATGGTGAAACGCCGTCTCTACTAAAAATACAAAAAAATACAAAAAAAATTAGCTGGGCGTGATGGCATGCACCTGTAATTCCAGGTACTCAGGAGGCTGAGGCAGGAGAATCGCTTGAACCTGGGTGTTAGAGGTTGCAGTGAGCCAAGATTGTACCACTGCACTCCAGCCTGGGCAACAGAGTGAGACTTCTAAAAAAAAAAAAAAGGATCAGATTTAAAGTTAAGCCATAAAACTATACAACTTTTAGAAAACAACCAAGGAGACTAGGCGCAGTGGCTCACGCCTGTAATCCCACCATTTTGGGAGGCCAAGGCAGACGGATCACGAGGTCAAGAGATCGAGACCATCCTGGCCAACATGACGAAATCCCATCTACACTAAAAATACAAAAATTAGCTGGGCATGGTGGCATGTGCCTGTAGTCCCAGCTACTCAGGAGGCTGAGGCAAAAGAATCACTTGAATCCAGGAGGCAGAGGTTGTAGTGAGCCAAGATCATGCCATTGCACTCCAGCCTGGCAAAAGAGCGAGATTCCATCTCAAAAAAAAGAACCCAGGAGAAAATCTTTAGGATCTAGGATGAGGCAAATAGTTCTTAGGCTTGATACCTGTGATATTATGATATATATACACATTGGTTTTTATCCATGGTTCATGGCTCCTAACTCCCATAGCCCTTATTTCCTAAGTGATTAAAACAATAAGCATATCTTTTGTTGAATTATTTGGCCTTTGTCCTTGGTTCCTGAAGCAGCTTTGGAACTTCAGAGTGATAAAGGTAAGACAGCCTTTTGTTATAATATTGGTGCGTTTTAGGCCTCAGAAGTAGGGCTCAAAAAATAGAACCTCTCTCTCTGACCTTTTCTTGCCCTCCTTTCACCTGCTCCTTTTTCTCCCCAAGGCAGGCCACAGAAACTAAAAATACACAGTCATCTTCCCCCTTTTTCGTCTTTCTGCTGGCTGTAAATTCTCTGACCTATCATATCTGATTGTAGGTCATAAGATACCCATTTCGGGAGTCCTGCCTCATACTCAGTAAGTCAAAATGCTGCATAGAGAGGCCAAGAAGAATTTGAACTAACAGCCTGAGTGTCCCCACTTAGTCTATTAATATGAGATCCAACTCTTTTTCTCCAGTCATGTTTTACATGGTTGTCCATGCTTCAATCATGCTTACCCAATGAAGTCTCCATAAAAGGTCCAAGAGGATGGGGTACAGAGAGCTATGGACAATTGCACTTGTAGAGGCTTGCAGGAAGGCGAACAAGAACTCATCCATGTGCCAGGATAGTGGCATAACCCAACTCCACAGCAACAAAAGCTCCTGCACCCAGAATACTGCCAGACCTCCCCCTGTGTATCTCTTCATCTAGTTGTTTATTGTATCCTTTAAAATATCCTTTATAATAAATTGATAAATGTGTTTCCCTGAGTTTTGTGAGCTGCTCTGTCAAATAAATTGAGCAACACAATCAGAAAATTAACACAACAACAACAAAATAAAACACCCAGAAATAAAGCTAATAAAACATGTACAGGATCTTAAAAGAGAAACAAAAGACATAATAGACCTGAATAAATCTTAAGTATGGAAAGACAAATCTTTTCACAATGCCAATTCTTCCTAAGGTAATGTGTGGTTAATAAAATCTCAACCAAATTCCACTATCTCTTCTTAGGGCTTGATAAGCATATTCTAAAATTCAAGCAAATGAGTAAAAGGGCAAGAATAGCCATGATAACTTTTTAGAGGTGAAAATATTTGTTCTACCTCACATTAAGGCTTACTACAAATCTACATTAATGAAAACACTATTACTGAAGGAATATGCAAATAGTAGATAAAAGAAACAGTATATACAGAAGCCTGACATGGGCTTAAGCATACATATACATTTGGTCTATGATAGAGGCAGCATTACACACCAAAAAAATGAATTCTAGTCAAAGATTTATACTCAAAAGGCACATTCTTCATGCCCCAGGAATTTTCCTTCTAAGAATCTCCCCTGAGAGCCAGGCATGGTGGCTCACACCTGTAATTCTAGCACTTTAGGAGGCCAATATGGGAGGATCACTTGAGCCCAGGAATTCAAGACCAGCTTGGGCAACACAGCAAGACTCCGTTTCTATTAAAAAATGAAATAAAATAAGAATCTACCCTGGAAAAATAGATGCACAGTATACAGACATTTACATAAGTGTACACTACAGCACTCTATAACCTAATATTGAAAACAACCTATTTGCCCAACAATAGGCCTAAAGAAAAGTGAGCCAGGCGTGGTGGCTCACGCCTGTAATCCCAGCACTTTGGGAGGCCAAGGCGGGAGGATCACAAGGTCAGAAGATCAAGACCATCCTGGCTAACGTGGTGAAACCCCATCTCTACTAAAAATACAAAAAATTGGCCGTGTGTAGTGGCAGGCGCCTGTAGTCCCAGCTACTTGGGAGGCTGAGGCAGGAGAATAGCGTGAACCTGGGAGGCGGAGCTTGCAGTCAGCCAAGATTGTGCCACTGCACTCCAGCCTGGTCGACAGAGCGAGACTCCGTCTCAAATAAATAAATAAATAAATAAAAATTAAAAAAATAAAAAATAAAAGTGAAACTAACTGCCTTTGCAAAATTGTGACTGACACAGTGAAAGAGATCTAACTTAACTGATTCCATCTTGCTTCTAACTTCCAAGCTGTCTTTGTTCATTCCTGGGCACAGGCTGAACTAACTCTGGAAGAAACTTATAGTTTAAACAAAGACAGTAACAGCCCTTTCCCAAAGCAGACCTCCTTCTTGCCTGGGGACTAGATTGCCTTTATAGAACTAGTATTAGCCACAAGATTAGAAATTATGGTTTAGGAGTCATGCAGCTGGAAGCTACAAGATTCTCACCCTCCCGAACTGCTCCTAAGATCAGTGCCTGAGATACTGTGCAGACCCTGCACTTGATGGATTAGCTGGAACAACCCAGATCAATAAACTGGCTCATCTGATCTTGTGGCCCCCACCCAGGAACTGACTCAGCACAAGAAGACAGCTGCGACTCCCTGTGATTTCATCTCTGACCAATCAGCACTCCTGGCTCACTGGCTTCCCCCCATCTACCAAGTTATCCTTAAAAACTCTGCTCCCTGAATGTTTGGGGAGACTGATTTGAGTAATAATAAAACTCTGGTCTACCGCATAGCCAGCTCTGTGTGAATTACTTTCTCTATTGCAATTCCCCTGTCTTGATGAATCAGCTCTGTCTAGGCAGCAGGCAAAGTTTACTCCTTGGGCAGTTACAAATTTGGGGGCTTGTCCAGGACTGCCCTTGTGGCTACCTTCCCTGGTTCAGTGGCCCCCCCCTCCAGCAATGGATCCAGAAGGCAGCCCAAGCAGCCACCTAGTTCTTTTGGAACCGGGGGCTGATTCTGGTACTCTCTCTACTGGCGGGGCACTGCCGACCCAATGTGCACAGATTTAATAGCAATGGAGAAACAGTCCTGGGGGGACATCCCTTAACTGCAGCCCTATCACAGGGTGTCTGTCTATAGCCCCATTGCAGGGTGTCTGCGTTGGTGAATATCCTAGGTGCTGCCAATGCCTTCTTCCTTCTCCCAGCAGCTTCTGCAGCCCTATGGTGTGGTGTCTGTAGCCCCGTTATGGGGTGTCTGTGTCTGTAGCACCATTGCAGGATGTGTCTGTTCGGCTCCTGAGGGACTCTTTCTAACCAGTAGGAAGAGTTCTGGTTTGGAAGACTTCTAACTCAATGAGGAAGATTCAGAGGTTTCTCAGACCAAGAATAGGAGGATAGTTTAGTTAGGGATCTGATTTGGAAGGCCTTCTGTCTGCCTCACCTTTGCATGTGTTTGTTTATGTGGAAGGGATCTCAGAGGCGTTCTTGATAGAAGTCCAGCAGGCCTAATTCAAAGAACCCTCCTTATTTGTCTGGTCACATTCGATGAGCTCTAAAGAAGGCTCAACGCTCAACAGGTCTGTCTCTTGGGATGACTATCTGCTCTTCCCCTTGCCCAGAGACCCCATTGTGAATTACCATTCACAGGTTGTCTCTTCCCACCTGGAATGGATCAAAGACAACAGGGACCAACGGGAAGAAGTTTGAGCTCTGTCAGATTGACTTTGGGTCCTGAACAAGGTGACTAATGTTTGTTTTGTTACGTGTGTTTTGCTGGGACAGAAAATGTTAATTCGGTTCCCCATGCAGCCTGTTGGGCAAATTAAGAATCTTGCCTATGGTTCCATAAAATAGGAAAGAGTGATTTTCTTTTGTAAAGTGGCTTGAACCCCACAGCTATGGCACAGTGAGGAGGGTCATCAGAAGCTGCTCTATTCTTCTGGAAGCTGCAGAGAAAAGGAGCCCAGAAACCTGGTATGCCAGCAAAAAAGGGTAAGAAAGGCTTACCAGGCAAGTTTTTGGTCTCTCTCTCTTTTTCTTGTCTGGGTAAATGTCACTATTGGTTTCTCTGCAAGGGTTTAATAGAAACTAGTCTTAGGCGGCAGCAAATCTGGTGTACTTTGTGCTAAGAATTTGTCTTTCTGTGTTCTGTAATGGAGAAAGGAGTATCACAGGATAGAATGTGGGTTTAGGACCCCTGTAAGCCTGCTTTTCAAGCCAGCCTAGCAGGTTGGACAGTTACTTTTTACTACAGGTCTCTGAAACCAATACTGTATGAAATTTGTCTTGCTTTCTGTCCTTAAGAGCTTAACCTTGCGACCACGTACTTGGTTTCCGCCATCCAGAGGACAGGAATTTTGAGGTTCATGTCATAGCCCTAAAAATTATCTTGAGTAGTTAAAAAACTTCGCAAGCTTGAAATTGGCTTCTCTAGGCTCCTTCTGGGAAGAACCATAGAAACTGCTCATTGCTCTAACTCAGTAGCTAAGGCTTTGCTTTTATGACAATGGCAGCCCCGGTTCTATTCTTGGCTTCTGGAATGAGTCCTTTCTGGTTTTTTATTTATGTAACTTTTCCATTCATTGAGGTTCCCCGCCCGCCCATGAATAGTTTCTGATTTCCTATCTTGAATTTTCCTTTCTCTAAACTACTCTGGGGGAGATTCTAAATCTTGAAGAAAAAAAAAGGAAAGAAAGAAAGAAAAGAAACTGCTTACTATCTCTTTGAGACACCCGTGTGTCCATGGCTAAGTTTTAACCTTAGTGAAATCTGATTAATTTCATGTGGGAAGTTACCTGCAGTAAGATTCAAAAGCCAAAAATACTGGCGGCTTGGTATGGCTAAAGTTGGGTAATAAAAATATTTAAAGCATTTTTTTTAAGAGTGCTATGGTTAAAAGTTTAATTAAAAGTGGATAAACAAGCTATAGGTATATTTAAAAGGTCTTTTCTTTTTCTTCTTGGAACTCGTTTTTCTGGAAAAAGGTTTTTTCTTCTCAGTCGACTGAATTATCTTTCTTCCGTGTGTGTGTGTGTGAGAGAGAGAGAGAGAGACAGAGAGACAGAGTCCCACTCTGTCGCCCAGGCTGGGGTACAATGGCACGGTCTCAGCTCACTGCAACCTTTGCCTCCCAGGTTCAAGCAATTCTTCTGCCTCAGTCTCCCAAGTAGCTGGAATTACAGGCGCCTGCCACCACACCCAGCTAATTTTTGTATTTTTAGTAGAGATGGGGTTTCACCATGTTGGCTAGGCTGGTCTTGAACTCCTGACCTCAGGTGATCTGCCTGACTCAGCCTCTCAATGTGCTGGGATTACAGGTGTGAGCCACTGAGCCCAGCCTGTCTTGCCACTCTTAATGCACAGATGACAGGCCCTAAGATAACTTCTGGTAGCCTGGGACTCATTGGGAAAAAGAGACGAGGCACCACAGACCCTGTTTTGGGGGAAACAAACAAACAAGCCACCTCTGTTTTCCTCATGAAACCACAGGAATTAAAAGCTGATAGATCCCGTTCAAAATCAAAGGCTCTGTTCTGTTTTGCATTGTGTTATCTGTCGTTTTTGAGTATTGGGGTATCAGAAATTACTTCCCATTATGAGAGAGCTTTGGTGTGTAATAACTACGCACACTTTAAGGGATGGCTAAGAGTAACTACGGAGGGATACTTGATTCTGCACACTTGGATCTGAGAAGCATGCTCTTGGCCACCTGGAAGATAAGGAAACATGCCCACCCCTCACTGGGAGATGAGACTCCCATGAGAGATGGGCTGATTACAAAACGGGATAATTCGGTTTGGGTTGCCTTGCAATGATATACAGGGTAGAAGCACTGCACTGTCGACTGGTTACAGTAGCTCATGCCTGTAATCCTAGCACTTTGGGAGGCTGAGGTGGGCCGATCACTTGAGGTCAGGAGTTCGAGACCAGCCTGGCCAATATGGTGAAACCTTGTCTCTACTAAAATGCAGAAATTAGCCAGGCATGGTGGTGCGTGCCTGTAGTCCCAGCTACTCGGGAGGCTTAGGCAGGAGAATCGCTTGAACCTGGGAAGCGGAGGGTGCAGTGAGCTGACATCATACCATTGCACTGCAGCTTGGACGTTGCAGTGAGACTCCATCTCAAAAAAAAAAAAAAAAAAGGCAGCAGCATTGCACTGTCTTCTCTAGCATTTCCCTCCTTTTGGGGATCCAGGATCCAGTATAAAAAGGCACTCTTAATTTTGGGGATCTGTCTTTGCCTTCAGCTGCTTACTTGCTGCTTATGTGGCCCTAGAAACACATGCTTTCCTGGCCCTGTTCCTCCAAGGGCTCAACTCTGAAGCCAGTAATCCAACCAAGAAACTGGCAAATGAAAAATCTTACAAGGGCTGAATCTTCTGTCTGTCTATTTCTATATGTTGTATGTTTATATACAAAAGAGCTCTGATTGGCTTAGGAAAGTAAGCGCCTAAATCAAATATTTTGTCAGAAAAATATTTTAATGCCTTTTTGTCTTTTTGTTCACGTGACTTTAGTATTCTTTTGGAAATAAAGACAGTTTTAAAGATTGATAAAATAAAATGTCTTGAAAATGGAGACATTTGGTCTAAATTAAGATATCAGATTTGCCAAATGCTTTAAGGTCAAATTGTTTCTTTGACTTCTGAGAATTGTTCAATTTACCTATTTTGGAGCATTAGATTATAGACAAGGCCTTGGGACATATGGAGAGCCATGCCCACTAGCTATACTAAAAAGAGTCAGATCTTAGGAGGGGGTATAGCTCAGGGTTAGAGCATTGGACTGCAGAACAAGAGGCTAAAAAGAGTCAGATCTTATATCCTAGGCTCCACCCCAAATACATAATTAAAATTGCTTGCTTGGCTGGGCACAGTGGCTCACGCCTGTAATCCCAGTACTTCGGGAGGCCGAGGTGGGCAGATCACGAGGTCAGGAGTTCGAGACCGGTCTGGCCAGCATGGTAAAACTCCGTCTCTACTAAAAAAAAAAACAAAAAATGAGCTGGGCATGGTGGCATGCGCCTATAGTCCTAGCTACTCGGGCAGCTGAAACAGCAGAATTGCTTGAACCTGGCAAGTGGAGGTTGCAGTGAGCCGAGATTGCACCATTGCATTCCAGCCTGGGCAACAGAAAGAGACTCCGTCTCAAAAAAAAAAAAATTGCTTGTCAGGTTTTCCACTAAAAATAAAATTTGCCAAAATTCCTAGTCAATTGTAGCTTTCATAGTGGCTACAGATTTTTGTCATCCACAGATATTTTGTCTTGTTTGGTCCTTTTCAAAAGGCAGTTTATAATCAGATGTAGGACTCCAAGTGCCAGTCTCAGATAACTTTAAAAATTGTGCTATTGGAATAGAGAATAACACAAGCTCCTAGGACTCTCATGGAAAGCTAATATGTTAAACACTGCTAAACCTTTTGTTTTCAGAGTTAAGATAACTTATTTCTTTAGAGCTATTTGCAACTTTTAACGAGTAAAATATTCTCCTGCGAACAAAATTTGGAGCATATTTGTTCCTTTCTACATGATTTCTACATGATTCCTTTCTACAAATTCCTTTCCAGAATTTGGAAACTATTTGTGAATATTCTCAATTTATGGCAGTACAGTTCATTGAGTAAGTGCAAGAAGAATCTGTTTCCTTTTGTAACAGGACACAGCTGGAGAAATCATGCTTCCTTTAAAGAATCAAAATTGACTTATAGAGCCAATTAAAGTCTGTTGGGGAATCTGGCCTCATACCTTGTCCACACAGTCTCTGTACAAGGTTCCTGATGACCTGTGGTAACAAAAGAATGTCACTTTCTAACAAGCCCAGGAACCCCAAGTTACCTTGGGACCTCAAGAGGAGAGGAATTTGCCCAACTCACAGGTATTTGAGAGTACAAACCCACGGCTGGGCTCGGCTTTTAAAAAGTCTTAACTGAGATTCTGCATGGAACAGAGTTCTATCAAAGCCAACTTAAAAAGCCTAAGTGAAAAATAATTATTCTTGGGGCACTTTATGCAAACAATCAGGCCAAGCACAGTAAGACTAACGTTTATTTTGTAAATAAGTCAGTTCTATCAAGATTTGTTTTTAATAAAAATGGGGACTGGAGAGAGAAAATTATGCTCCAAAAGAAAAACTATAGTACAGTGTTGTTAGCTGTTCTTGAAGTTTTTTCTCTGCAGTTTAAACTAAATTCTAAATTCTTTGTGGGTTAGAAGTTCCCAAACTAATACTTTCAAATCTTTGCTTTTAAAATTGGGAATTGTACTCTTCATCCTAGGAGTCATTCTTTACCTTACAGTAGGCTGTTTCACGTAAACACTGTAGTAAAATTACAAATGAAAATACTAATGTTCTTGTCATGCAAGCCATGAACGCCCGGCCAGGCCTGCAGGAGTACACTCAGACAGTTGCAAAGCAGTTCTACTCTTCTCATGTTGGGGTTCACTCCCATTCCCACTATGTCCCCTGTCAGCAGGAAGAAGCCAGAGCAATCAACGATCTTTTCCTACCTTCATAACCTACACCTTATTAAGGTGTCATAAAACCCAAAGGGAGGCACTGAAACTGTCATTGCAAAATTATGACTGAGACAGTGAAAGAGATCTAACTTAACCAACTCTATCTTGCTTCTAACCTCCAAGCTGTCTTTGTTCATTCCTGGGCACAGGCTGAACTAACTTTGGGAGAAACTTATAGTTTACAGTTTAAATAAAGACAGTAACAGATCTTTCCCAAAGCAGACCTCGTTCTCGCCTGAGAACTAGATTGCCTTTATAGAACTAACATTAGCCACAAGATTAGAAATTACAGTTTAGGAGTCATGCAGCTGGGGGTTACAAGATTCTGACCCTCCCTAAACTGCTCCTAAGATCAGTGCTTGAAATATTTTGCAGATCCTGCACTTGATGGATTAGCTGGCACAACCCAGATCAATAAACTGGCTCATCTGATCTTGTGGCCCCCACCCAGAAACTGACTCAGCACAAGAAAGACAGTTGTGACTCTCTCTGATTTAATCTCTGACCAATCAGCACTCCTGGCTCACTGGCTTCCCCCAACCCACCAGTTATCCTTAAAAACTTTGCTCTGCAAATGCTGGGGGAGACTGCTTTGAGTAATAATAAAACTCCAGTCTCCCACACAGCCGGCTGAATTACTCTTTCTCTATTGCAATTCCCTTGTCTTGATGAATCAGCTCTGTCAAGGCAGCAGGCAAGGTGAACCTCTTGGGAGGTTATAAAAGTGAAGTATTTGGCCAGGTGCAGTGACTCATGCCTGTAATTCCAGTATTTTGGGAGGATAGTGGGTCTGTCTCTTTAAAAAAAAAAAAAAAAAAGGTATTTTATAGGATGATATACTCACATACCTAAAAGGAATGTACTAGAATTGTTATACATCAACATAACTGCTTCACCATACGCCAGGTGATAAGGCTCTGTAGCCAAGGTTACAAGGCAACTAGGTGTCACCCAAGGAAGAGGCAGTGTATGACTTGAGGTCACTGAGAAAAGACACCACTCCCACCTAGCTCAAGAGATACAATGTTTACTTATGGAGACAGAAAGTGCACAAGATCCAGCCACTTGCAATGTGTTGGTCCTCCATGGCCAGCAGAACCACTTAACAGTCTACACAGGTGGTGTGTGTACACACGCTTCATATTGCAGTAGAAGGACCTTAATCCCTCCTCTGTGGGGTCTGAAATGCAGAAAGCTAGGAACATGAATGAGGGCTACTGATTCATACACTTAGAAACAGAACAAAGGAGGCCCGGCATGGTGGCTCATGCCTGTAATCCCAGCACTTTGGGAGGCCAAGGTGGGCACATTACCTGAGGTCAGGAGTTTAAGACCAGCCCAGCAAACATGGTGAAACCCTATCTCTACTAAAAATCAAAAATTAGCCAGGCGTGGAGAAGTATGGCTGTAATCCCAGCTACTCAGGAGGCTGAGGCAGGAGAACCACTTGAACCCAGGAGGTGGAGGTTGCAGTGAGCCAAGATCATGCCACTGCACACCAGCCTGGGTGACAGAGCAAAACTCCATCTCAAAAAAATAATAATAACAAAAACAAAAACAAACAAACAGAAAAGACGAGTACATCAAGTGCAGAAAAACAAGATAATCCCTCACAAGTTAAACCCAGCAAAGGTTGTGAGGACTCTTTCACTCTTTCGTAAGGAAATGTTTTGGGCCCAAGGCCACTCTTTTTTCTCACTCTGTCATCCAGGCTGGAGTGCAGTAACACGACCACAGTTCACTGCAGCCTCAAACTCCCAGGCTCAAGTGATCCTCCCACCTCAACCTCTTGAATAGCTGAGACTACAGACATGTGCCACCCTCACCCTGCCTTTTTTTAACAGATAGGGTCTCACTATGTTGCCCAGGCCAGTCTCAAACTCCTGGCTTCACGAGATCCTCCTAACTTGGCCTCCCAAAGCACTGAGATTACAGGCATGAGCCACAATGCCTGGCATCCAAGGACACTCCTACACAGCCAAGTAAGGAGAGAGAAACTGTGCATGACTGCTTTTCCCAACAACAACAAAAATATGTGCTAAGTTTAAAAGCACATCCTAAATACGAATTGTGAAAAAGAAAATGTACAATCATGTGTGTATACACATGTATGTGAAATGTACCTATAACTACTCAAACAAATTCTGAAAGCCTGGAAGAATTTACAAAAACTCTTACTGGTGGTGGGGATAGGAAGGTAGAGAATTGCATTTAAAAGCAACTTTGTATTTTTTTGTCTTCTATTTCCTAAAAGAAAAGTAAATTGAAAAGCAAGTATTAGAAAGCATAGTTATACTGTCATTTACAATTTAAAGCAAATGAAAAGTAAAGCACAGTTTATGTATGCACATAAAAGCTCCTAAGCCTCACTACCAAAGTGTTTTTAGCCATGATTTCCTCTGGGAGGTGGGATGACAGGGCTCTCCTTCCTTATTTGCCTATATTGCCTAAATTGTTACCTATTACATTTATAAACAGCAAAGTGATCAATAATTCTGCTTAAGAAGCAAAGCAATTGAGTAGCAACTCATAGGACTGAAGATGGCAGAAGCACAGTGGAAGGGGCAGCACATTCTTGAGGGGGAACTTGAGCACAAACAATGGCTTCAGCTCAAGCAACTACAAAAGGAAGTTCTCCAGGTGAACAGATGTAACGGAAAAAAAAAAAAAAAACAGGCAAGTGAGGTGGACAGGAAGAGCAAAATGCTACCAAAACAAAACATGCAAAACAAAAAGGCAAAACAACAAAAAAACCTATCCAGAAAGAAAACAGAAAGAAAAGTAGTAGCCAGCAACAATGGAAGAAAAAAAATAAAAGTTGAAGAAAAAGAGAAATACAGGCAGTGCTGCCATTAATGTTCCACAGACACAGGATCAGCTGACTCTGTACGAATCACCTGCGTCCAGAATTTCTCCAATATGACTCTTGCTTCAGTCTCGAGAGCATTCCCATCAGTATCTTCTTGTCCCTAAAAGCTTCTTTATCTAGGAGAAAAGTACCCAGACATTATTGGTGGAAAAGATTCATCAGTAACAGCCATCAATCTACTCCAGGCTCCAAAAATGCCCATAAATAGCCACTGAATTGACAAACTGAAGACTCATGAGACAAGAATTGGAGAGTCTACAAAAAGTGTGAGATGGACAACAGGTCTCAGAACTTGTTGCAAAGTGGCCCCACTACCCTGTGCACAAAGTCACAGATGAAGGTCATATCCCCTGAAAATGTTGACCCCTTCCATCTCCCACCACTGTGAAGCAAATGTAAAAGCAGTGACACTTATGATATTAAAACAGAGCCACCACCTTCTACATTTGCTCTAAACTAATACCTATCCAATGTCCTCTGTGCTCAGCAAGTGCTGCTAATACTGTCAAAAGAAATGACAGTCAACTAAGATGTGAAGACTCACGCTAGAAGGCATGCAATCATCCTACAAAAATAAAGAAACTACAGTCCTACTCTAAGGGCCAAGAAGAGGTAAGAAAAGAGCTACATTAGGGATCACACATGCTGAGGAAGCTGCTACAGTTCTGGCAGAGAACTGAGGCCTTGCTGTGAAAAAAGGGAGTAGAGTAAGAATAAGTATTCAAAGGAAAAAAAAAAAGGGAAAATGAAAGAAGAGATAGAGTAAATAAATGAAGGCCTATAAAAGGAGACTCAAAGACTGAAAAGCAGTGGGAGCTTCAGGACCAAGAGGAGCAGGCTCCAGCCTCGGTGCGTTCCAGCAGCACAAAAGGGAAGGAGAAACACCTGATCAGGAGAAAGCTGAAAAACAGAAAAAGGAGAGAGACTTTCATTGCCAAACTTGCAGAACAGACAGAAGAGAAAGAAAACCAAAGTATGAAAAGAACCAAAATGCTGCTAAAGATGAAGACAAATCTGGCAATTAAGTTAAAGAGAAAGAAATTGAGATCAGAGAGAAACACTTTTAAGAAAAACATCAATGGCACTGACCAAACTCAGGAAATTGACACCCACAGTCAAATTAGCTCCAAAAATAGGTCTCCAAGCAGGACTGTTCTGAAGCAGCTGCTGCACAAATGTCCAAAAGGGTCAGTGACTTTTCCCCCCGCCCACACCACCTAACTTCCAGATTTTTGGAGCGGGGGGCGGGGGAACAAGAGTTTCACTATATTGCCCAGGGTGGTCTTGAACGCCTGGGCTCACACGATTCTTCCACCTCAGCCTCCTGAGTAGCTGGGATTATAGGCGCATGCCACCTCGCCCAGCAGTAATGTATTCGTAAAGAGGTGATGAGAAGACCAACAGAAAAGTCAGGGCGAATGCCTGTGAATATAGTGAGGATTCCAGTTCTTGAGTCAAAGAAAGTTTAGCCCAGCCTCTGCAATCATGAACACGAATAAAGCTAAGACCTCATGGGCCTCTCAAACTCTGAAGGAAAGACCCAGAGCATAGTGAACATAGCTACCCCAGCAGATAGCTGAGCCTGCCAATGAAATTCAGGTATCTTAATGCCACAGGCTTCTCCCAAGTCCCAACTAGCTTTTGAGGATAGAAGAAAAGCTTCATTTATCTTCTTGCTGAGATTATATCACAATTACACTGAGGACTGGGAAGGAATCTGAGCTGGATCTTACTCTCAGGACTCTCCCCCAAGAGCTTTATACCTTAACCCAGTTTCATTCCCACAAAGAAAATGGCTTTGAAAAGAACAGGGAAACTTCAAATCAAGATCTTGATACTTTTCAAGGAGATTTTCTTCTGTTACATTGTTTCCTCACCTCATGGCCAATGTAATTTCTTTGTTTTCCTTTTAATGTCCCCATGAGCTAGTCTCTTATTTTTGTGTCTTCCTACCAGTGTAAGTGTACAGAAGGTATATAAATTGATACTAAGCAAACAAGTTTCTAAGATAATCACAACTTAAGAAAAAATGCAGGCCGGGCACAGTGGCTCACGCCTGTAATCCCAGCACTTTGGGAGGCTGAGGTGAGATCACCTGAGATCGGGAGTTCAAGACCGGCCTGACTAACATGGAGACACCCCGTCTCTACTAAAAATACAAAAATTAGCGGGCGTGGTGCTGCATGCCTGTAATCCCAGCTACTCAGGAGGCTGAGGCAGGAGAATTGCTTGAACCCAGGAAGTGGAGGTTACAGTGAGCCAAGATTATGCCATTGCACTCCAGCTGGGCAACGAGAGCGAAACTCCATCTCAAAAATAAAAAATTAAAAATTAAAAAAAAAATGCTTTCAGTATATATTTAAAGCCTTAAAATAATATTTGTATTCATTTACCAATTAAGAAATAAACTCATAATGGGAGTGCCCAAAATTTGATTTCTAAATACTATACTATTCTCCAATTAAAACAAACAACAACAACAAACAGGGATCCTTGGAGAAGTGACTGATGCCAGGCTGGAGAGCAAAATACAAGGGTTTTGGGTGCCAGAAAACAAAAACTAGGGAAGGACTGAAAAAAAAAAAAAATCGGGCAAAGGGACACAGCTCCCAATAGTCAAAGAGCTAAAATAAGTTCAGCAATAAAATAACAATAGTACTGCATTCTAGGGCAAATAATAAAATAAGTATCCAAAGCACAAAATAATATAACTGATTGAATAAATAAATAACAGGGGAGAAGGGATAACTCTTCCTCACAAAGTATTCCAATGAATACTTTGAATGAATGAGAATCATATGTAAGTATCCAATGAATGCCTAGAAGGAATGAAGGAAAGAGAAAGTCAAACCCCAACACCACAGTAGTCATTGCTGTAGGCAAGATCAATCAATCAATGCTACTTAGACCAAAGTTCAAAGAGAAACTATCTCATTTGCAAAGCAGTAAACTATCTTCCCCCAAATAATTACTGATGACTAGGAGAAAGACAGTAAGGTTCGAGTGGTAAAACTTGACAGAAAACTTGAGATGCAACCAAATTGAGGGACTTTATAAAAATACAAATATAAGGCCGGGCGCGGTGGCTAAGGCCTGTAATCCCAGCACTTTGGGAGGTCGAGGTGGACGGATCACCTGAGGTCGGGAGTTTGAGACTAGCCTGACCAACAGGGTGAAACCCTGCCTCCACTAAAAATACAAAATTAGCTGGCGTGGTGGCGCATGCCTGTAATCCCAGCTACTCGAGAGGCTGAGACAGGAGAATCACTTGAACCTGGGAGGCGTAGACTGCCGTGAGCCGAGATCGCGCCATTGCACTCCCAACTGGCAACAAGACCGAAACTCCGTTTCAAAAAAACCAAATATAAAACACTTCTTCAAAAGTGTTTTGAAAGACTAAGTAACTGTCACAGATTGAAGCAGACCAAGTAAACATGACAACTAAATGTATGAGGAATTCTAGTTTGGATCCTACAATGGAAAAAGCATGTTAAAAAAAAAGACAAACTTTTAAAAGTCTGCAGTTTAACTAATAGTACTATACCAACGTAAATTTTTTAATTTTGATGAACATGCTATGGTAACCCAAGATGGCAACTTTAGACAAACTAGGTAAAAGGTGTAAGAGAACTCTAAAATGTTTGCAACCCTTTGTAAGACTACAATTATTCCAAATAAAAAGTTTGTCAGCCAAGCACGGTGGCTTACCCCTGTAATTCTAGCACTTTGGGAGGCCGAGGCAGGTGGATCACCTGAGGTCAGGAGTTCAAGAGTAAAAATATGAAAATTAGCTGGGCGTAGTGTCGCATGCCTGTAATCCCAGCTACTCGGGAGGCTGAGGCCTAATAATTGTTTGAACCCGGCGGAACCTGGCGGGGGGGGGGGGGGGGGGGGGGGGGGGGGGGGGGGGGGGGGGGGGGGGGCCGCCCCCCCCGATCGTGCCACTTCACTCCAGCCTGGGCGAAAGAGCGCTCTGTCTCAAAAAAGTTTGTCTTATCTTACGTTGCAAAGTTCCAGTCATTCAGTCATCATTTTTATCTGATTTATTTCCATTTTAGGTATTACAGGTTTTGTTTTGGTTTTTTTGAGATGGGGTTTCACTCTTGTTGCCCAGGCTAGGGTAGGATAGCGCGACCTCCGCTCACTGCAACCTCTGCCTACTGGATTCAAGCAATTCTCCTGCCTCAGCCTCCCGAGTAGCTGAGATTACAGGTACCCGCAACCATGCCCAGCTAATTTTTTGTATTTTTAGTAGAGATGGGGGTTTCACCATGTTGGCCAGGCTGGTCTTGAACTCCTGACCTCAGGTAATCCACCCGCCTCGGCCTCCAAAAGTGCTGGGATTACAGGCATGAGCCACCATGCACGGCCAAGTATTAAATATAAGCTTGGCAAGTGGCTCCTAAAAATCGAGGACATTGAATACTGTCGATTTTTATCTACCAACTTGGATTCCTTCTTCCATTAATTTGGCATATATTTATTGAGAACCTACTATATGTTCCAGTACTGCCTTGAGGCGCCTATGAGGAGACAGATATGTGGTATGCTAAACAGTGACAGGTGCTACATGGTAAAATAAAATAAGAGCCGGACACGGTGGTTCACACCTGTAATCCCAGCACTCTGGGAGGCTCAGGCAGATCTCCTGAGGTCGGGAGTTTGAGACCAGCCTGACCAATTATGGTGAAACCCCGTCTTTACTAAAAATACAAAAATTAGCCGGGCGTAGTGGCACATGCCTGTAATTCCAGCTACTCGGGAGGCTAAGGCAGGAGAATCATTTGAACCCGGGAGGCGGAGGTTGCAGTGAGCCGAGATTGTGCCACTGCACTCCAGCCTGGGCAACAAAAGTGAAACTCCATCTCAAACATAAAATAAAATAAAATAACATAAAATAACATAAAATAAAATAAAATAAAAAAGGAAAAAAATTTAAGATTAGGAAGGGAAAAAATAAATTATAAATTCAGTCTTACAGAACACCTAAGGATTCGCCTGAGAATCACAGAAATGTACTCTTTCACATTGTTTCTAATACAAAATATTGAAAAGTGCAAAATATAGTGTTATATTATAGTTCACTCTCTGACATCATAGACTGCATATGCACTAATTCTTCCTGGATACTAGAAGTCACAGAAAACCTACTGGTGGAATACTTGCCATTTTTCATGCTTTTTGTCAGTTTCCTTTTTAAGTGCATACTGAGGTTTATCTTCAAAACATTCTCATCTTTTCGGCTTACAGTGAGACCTTTTTTTTTTTTTTTCCCCCTAACCAAAATGTGTCTGTCTTTCATTAAGATAATATAAAAGAGCAGCCTAATTCTTTGGTCCCTGAATGTGCACACACACACACGCACACACAACACATGGAGGCTCTCTGAAACTGCTTAATCAAATTACTGCTCAAACCACTCCCTGGCACTTCCTCGCAAAACAACCAACCTAATACTGAGTTTTTAGTTTTGCACTGCAAGCAGTTTGAAACAGAATAACATTCTTTCCTGGCCACCACTTATAAATTCGGAAGGAGACAATTCTCTGATCTCTTAGGCCTGTGCAAGTCTGAGTGTGCTACAATCGCTGTAGGTTACAGCTCTGCCTTTGTTTAAAAACTGCATTTTATATACTAGTTATTTCATTGTGAAAGATAATCACCCTAACAAACAAGATTTTGCTATTTTTCTGCACAAATGTCACTTCACTATTTAGAGCTTCATGTAAATGTGTCCTACAGAAAATAAACTGCTAACACGATTTCTTAATTATTCTCGCAAAAAAAAAAAAAAAAATGTTTTAGTGGTGTCATAATGCCAGCACTAATTTTAGCCAAAATAAGAACAAATGCATTCTACAAATTCAGTAGATCATAATTTTTAAAAAGCAGTAGTATGGATGTACTTAATGTCACTCAATCACACACTTCCAAATGGTTAAATGGTAAACGTTTATGTATTGTATGGCAAATGTTATGTGTATTTTGGCATAATACTGTTTCCTCACAATAATACTAACAAGTTTTTTAAAAAGCAATAGCACGCTCTCATTTCATAATATATATTTATGGATGTCAGTGTGCAGAATTATGCACAGATTATTTTAAATGTCAGGAGGCCTGGAGACAGATTTCAGGATTGCGGCTACTTTTACTTTTCTTCTACTTTCCCGTGTTATCTAATTGTCTCTGATAAATACGCTTTATTTGCATAATTGGATGAAATGAGAAAGCCCGGAGAATCCAGATTCTCTACCCTGGACGCCTGGGAGGCAAAGAGGTTCTCTATACGCCCTCAGCGTGGCGGGGGCGGGATCCACCGCCAGACCCCAGCCACAGGCGCAGCCTCCAGGCTGGGCCCTGTCCTCCGCCCGGGCAGGCCCGAGGATGCCGCGGCCTTCGGGGAGCCCTGTGCCCGCAATGCCGCCACCCCCACCCCCGCCACCCGCCACCCGCCAGGCCTCTCACCGACTCCCGCCGCCGAGCGACAATCGGTCCACCGCCGCCGCCGCCGCAGCCACCGGTCCCGCGCCTACCTCCCGGCGGCTCGAGTCGCGCACGCGCGTTACCGCCCCAGGCCCTCCGCGGCCTCTCTAGGAAACTGGGAGGCCCAACGTCTCTGCTTCTCTCCGGCTCCAGTGCAGCGGGCGGCGGGGCTTGTCCAACATCCCCCACCTCCCTCGGCTGGACTTTCCTTCCACGCTCCGTGGACTTCCCTTGCACGCTTGGATGCCCAGCCGCGCCTGTTTTCTTACATCCCTCCTGTCGTGTCTGCGGGACTGCCCTGAAGGCGTCTTTCCCTCCAGGGAAGAAAGGGATCCAAAGCTAGGAGTGAAAATAGGGCCAGCAATATCTAGCAGACTGGTTCTGGCCAGGAGAAAGGGTTAAGGGAGCCGCCACTCATTCTTCGCCTGGGTACCCTTCAAAGAGGGGAACCAGATCCTACGGGAAGCTAGGGGCCAGAACTCCTGCCTTTCCAAGATGAGCTCATCCCCATCATCACCATACCCAGGAATACTTGTTCATAACCAGCCCAGATGTACACCATACTTTAGCTTCCCACGGCCTTCACTTGTTTTCTCCTGTGGGTGAATTCTAACTATGCTCGCCTGGTGAGTGAACAATGATGCCACTGCCCAATAATATGTGGAATCTGGGAGGAGTAGGTTGGGAGGGTGGAGGGGCTGCTTGAAGAGGAGGTGAAGCAACATGGAGAGGTTGCCCACCCCCTGTAGGAGCAAATGTCATCTATTGCCAGTGCCAGAGAACCTTGAGGGTGCAGAGCCAAAGCCATAAGGCCATATGCTGCCATTGGAGGGCATGCTGCAAGCTGCTGTCCTGGTAGTCCTCTGGTCTGTGCTTCCTAGTGGTAGGCTGCAACATGTTGCTAATTGATCTTTCAGATGGGCATTGGTGATGCCCATCTGTGCCCTGAGGCTTTGCTTTACTCATCTCATCCACCCCTTTTTAATGCCCCAGTCACCAATGATGGAAACAGAGAATAGATCCTGAACACCAGAGAGATGGTGGTGAGGTGATAGAGAAACAGATGACACATTCAAACAAGGTAAGTGGGGAGAGTTCACAAGGGGCGATGCACACAAAGTGGACAGGGTTAAGGAAATGCAACATGGGGTGGTGCAGAATCCCATGGCTAGCAACATTTAGAAGCTATTCTCACCCCTAGGGTAAGGCTACTTGAGAGAAACTGTGGCTTTCAGTCGAGGGCTACATCCAAGCCATAGTCCAGCACAAAGGAAGCTGGGATAATAAATAACCTGAACCCAGCTCTCTTCTGATCTCCTGCCAGGGCTTCCCATTGGCCCAACCCAACTGGAAGCCAGAGGGCAATCCAGGAAACTCAGTCTCCCAAGTGTCACAGCAGGGTTGAGGACTGAGACTGAATATGGAGGGGCGATTGGAAAATATCCAACACATGCAAAAAGTAAAATAGAAACTGCTTGTCAATGCCTAATTTGTCCATTAATTTCCACTCAATATAATGTTCTTGAGTGATTCAGAACCACCCATAGTGGTGAGAAGAGTTTTCAAGTTATGTTTCAGAACAAAAATTTCCCATCATAGAAGAGTTTGAGCAGGTTCTGTGTGTTTGGGATGTACTTACTGGATGTTTTTCAATGTGATAGGTGGTTAGCATGGATAGCACCTACACATTTAGTGTGATCAAACAGATCAACCAGATTGGCTTCACTAGCACTTGCAAAGTTCGGGGAGCAGCCACTGGGACTGCAGCTCTGATTTTAAGACCTATACAGCTTCTTGAATCTCAGAGTTCTGCTAATACCTGATTTCTCCGAGTGTCACACCACTGGAGCCTATAACCATGCGGTTTCTTCGCTTTTCTGGTAGGAGGCATATTCTTGCTAGCTGTACTTCCTGAGCACTATACTCTCTTTCAGATCGGGGCAGTTTGCTTAGTAAAAGCCCTAGGTAAGATTCTCAAATTCTCATGTGCATATGTTATGCCCAGACCGCTTATTCCCCAGAGAAGACCACCAGAGTCCGGAGTCAAAGCCAAGCGGCAAGGATCTTTATTACAGGTTCGAACCTGGAACTTCCTCACTAGTCATGAGACGAGCGGGAAAGTTCCTTAACTGGGCTCCAGACAGCATTTTTATAGTCAGGGGTAAACAGGTACAGAGTCATAGGGGATTTTGTACACATCAGACTTAGGATTGGCTGACATTTGAACAAGGTGATTTGGCTGATTATGATCGGTTCCCGCCATTTCTGGTATTTCGGTTACATTTTGAAACACTGATGACCTTTATCAGGGGCTTGCAGGGTAGGGCTTGTTTTACCGGTCTGCTCACCCGGTCTGTTCTGCTTTCTAGATTCCTGGAATTGTTTGCCTAAGTTAGTTCGGGAGTTGTTTTGCAGCCCTGGTCCCTGCTGTCCTGGTCCCTTTCACATATGAATACAAATCACTTGGGATCTGGTTAAACTGTAGATTCAAATTCAGGAGGTCTGGGGAGGGACCAACAAATACTTTTAACAAACTTCCAGGTGTACCCATGTTGCAGTTCCTGGACCACACTTGGAGCAGCAAAGAACTGTGCATGTAAATCAGTGGTTCTTAACTTTGCTGCAGATTAGAATCCTTCTTAGAGCTTTTAAAAACTCCATACCTCATATCAGTTCAACCCAAATCTTTGTGGGTGAGACAGTGACAAGCCTAGATTTTAAAATCTCCAGATGATTCCAACATTTGAGAACCTGGGAGTAGATTATCCTTTTACCCTGATTCCTTGCTACATGTAAAAACCACATGCTAAAGGACTGTATGTTCATTTGCTTCTTTGTTTTGGAATTTAAAGTGCATCAGGATTCTGCCTGTCAAATAGAAGGGGGAAATTTCCTCCTTAATTTTTTTCTTCTTATTTTGAAATGGGGAAGAAAAAATTGGGGTGTTGAGATGGGGATCTGGAATGTGACTTGAGAAAAGAGACAAGATGTTAACACTGAGAATCAGCTGTGGGCAAACAAATTGGCCTGGTAGGATTTTCACTCCTTTTCTGGCCTCAAATTCAGCCCCTTCTCTGTAGTTTGAGGGAGGGGGGTTGAAATATTAGGATGAAAATAAAATAGGGCAATGTATCTGAGGATGGTGATTACTGTGATCCATTGAATAGTGTACTCTCCTAAAAGAAAAACACAGAACAGGCCGGGCGCGGTGGCTCAAGCCTGTAATCCCAGCACTTTGGGAGGCCGAGACGGGGGGATCACGAGGTCAGGAGATAGAGACCATCCTGGCTAACACGGTGAAACCCCGTCTCCACTAAAAAATACAAAAACAAAAACTAGCCAGGAGAGGTGGCAGGTGCCTATAGTCCCAGCTACTCGGGAGGCTGAGGCAGGAGAATGGCGTAAACCCGGGAGGCGGAGCTTGCAGTGAGCTGAGATCAAGCCACTGCACTCCAGCCTGGGCGACAGAGGGAGACTCCGTCTCAAAAAAAAAAAAAAAAAGAAAAACACAGAACAAATGTTTAAACAGTTAAATTATGTGTAATTGTGGCCATTTGAAATATATTACATATTATATTACATTGTATAATTAATCTTCTCTGAATTCCCCCTTCTGTCTCTAATTTTAAGATACTGAAAAATATATTTTAATATGAGATTTTAGAAGGTGATCCAATTTTAAATGAATTTTTAAATTATCATTTATATCAAAAAAATACTGATGCATTAAGTAGTACTAATGAAGGACTTAAAATGAAAAATTGAACTCAACTCCCTCCTCCACCTTCCATCTTTTTCTGCAGAGGATATTCCTTGCATCGGAATATAAAAGTAGAGAAAGAGAGAGGATCAGGAAGCCAGGAGGGAATATACATGAGGAGTTTAAACTTTATTGGTAATGGAGGGGGCGAAAGAATCTTTGAGTCAGGCCATAGCCATGAGGAAGAAAAACTATGGAATCTTTGTTTACATGCATTGCTATACCTCAAGTACTTAGAACAACACTCACTACATAGTATGTACTCAATAAACATCTGTTAACTAATCAATCTTCTCTATATCTAACCCAGGCCCTTAGGAGGTTTCTATTGTGGTAATAGCCAAATCCTCAAATAGGCCAGATTTAGCTGGTATGATAATGAAGTTCCCTCTGCTTTAACCCTTACAAGGAAAGTAATCTGAAATAACTAATGCCAACCAGTCTGCTTTTGGTTCCCTATTTTTGCTTTATTTGGCCTTTTTCTGCTTATAAAGCCAATCTACTCTGTTCAGCTTATCAGAATACCCATTCTATTTTATAGAATGAGATGTTGCCTGAATCTAGAATCACTAACAAAACCTAATTTGGTCTTTATTACTATTATTTGTTTATTTTTGAGACGGAGTCTCGCTCTGAAGCCAGGCTGGAGTGCAGTGGTGCGATCTCGGCTCACTGCAACCTCCGCCTCCCAGGTTCAAGTGATTCTCCTGCCTCAACCTCCTGAGTAACTGGGATTATAGGCGCCCACCACCACGCCCAGCTAATTTTTGTATTTTTAGTAGAGACGGGGTTTCACAATGTTGACCAGGCTGATCTTGAACTCCTGACCTCAGCTGATCCACCTGCCTCAGCTTCCCAAAGTGCTGGGATTATAGGTGTGAGCCACCGTGCCTGGCCTAATTTGGTCTTTAAACTAAATTTGTTGCAATTTCATCTTTTGGCAACTGCTTCTGTCCTGCCTTTTTTTCACTTGCCATTCTAATGTCAAGTGTTTTTTATCACATCACTAAATAATCTTCAAAATTTTCTTTTTCCTCAGGGCCCTGAAGTGATCCTCCTCCTGTTCACTGACTTCCATTGCCGAGAGAGAGACAGAGAGAGAGAAGCAGGAAGAGAGGAGAGGGTGCTGGCCTTATTAGAGCGAGAATGTAAGGGGAAAGGAAACAATCATATCAGTGTTTGATTTCTGTAATAAGTCTGTATCAGAGACAGGCTTAGAAAGCAAAGCTTTGGCATTACAAGAGCCCATAAGGGAGCAAAGCTCTCTTACAGAAAGTCTGAGGCCGGGCGCGGTGGCTCACACCTGTAATCCCAGCACTTTGGGAGGCCGAGGCAGGCGGATCACGAGGTGAGGAGATCGAGACCATCCTGGCTAACATGGCGAAACCCCATCTCTACTAAAAACACAAAAAATTAGCTGGGCATGGTGGCAGGCGCCTGTAGTCCCAGCTACTTGGGAGACTGAGGCAGAAGAATGGCGTGAACCCGGGAGGCAGAGCTTTCAGTGAGCCGAGATCGTGCCACTGCACTCCAGCCTGGGCAACAGAGTGAGACTCCGTATCAAAAAAAAAAAAAAAGAAACAAAGTCTGGAAGTGGGAGTTCCAAGACTTGAGACAACTAATAGAATTAGTTCATGATGTGTTACCATTCCACTGGCACCAACAACTCACTCACCACCCGTGCCCCAAGCAAACCTGCTCCTCCTGCTTTCCTTATTCTCTGTCTGAACAAAGAAGTAGGAAGTATCAGTATGGGTATTGGAAGCCACATCTATCTACACTCATTCATTCTTTCATTCACAAAGAATTTACTGAGTGTGCACTGTGTGCTAGGTACTGTTCCAGACCTGGGGTATATCAGTCACCAGGTGTCAAGCAACTGACACCTGTTTCCACCTCCAACAGAGGAGTCCCGCTCGGTAGAGGACAGCAGAGCTTAACAATGAGTACCACCAAAAGCAGCAGTCCTGCGATGTTAAGCCACTGCAGGGTTTGCAGGTTTGGGGGTGTCAAGAAAGACAAGACTTACACAAGCACTGGATGGAACAACATTTTACTCATGCAGACAAGAGACAGAGTAAGATCAGCTTCAATAGAGAGCATTGGTTCCCCATGGCCAGTGGGACTTGCCCTGCAATGAAGGCAGACAGATGGTCTGCATACACTCTTTGCGTGTTGCCTGGGAAGGACCCCATTCCCTTCCCACTGAGAACAGATATAGCAGTGGGGTTGGGCTGGTGCCATATGATGCACATGTTTAAGCAGAACAAAGAAGTATATGTCAAACCTGGTACAGGAAAACATCTTCCCAAACAAGTCAGTGAGCCCAGGACAGGGTGTGGAGGCTCTTTATCACCATGTAAGTAAAAGTTCCAAGCCCAAGGCACATGCTTTGAAACTGCAAGGGCTGACAGGCTGTGCAGGACTGTCTTTCCCAGCAGTCTACCCACTGACCCTTGCTTGGCTGCTGAAAAAGCAGATGAAAGGATACTGAATCGAGCAGACCACCATCCGCCCTGAATTTGGGGCAAAGCTGGGTCTGATGGGGCCTGAACAACCCCTATGGATTAGGTTTGCTCACATAATCTGCCTGTCACTTTTTAAAATTAATAACCCTTATTTTTAAAATCTATTTATTTATTTATTTTGAGACCAGATTATGAGATTGGCTAATTTTTGTATTTTTGGTAGAGATGGGGTTTCACCATGTTGCCAAGGCTGGTCTCAAACTCCTGGGCTCAAGCAATCCACTCTCCTCAGCCTCCTGAAGTGCTGGGATTACAGGCGTGAGCCACCGCACCTGGACAATCCTTATTTTTTAGAGCAGTTTTAGGTTCACAGCAAAATTGAACAGGAAGAACAGAGAGTTCCCAATTCACTGTTTCCATATACACATAACCTCCCCCTATAGACATCCCAAACCACAGTGGTACATTAGTTACAATCAAATATGTGTGTGTGTGTGTGTGTGTATATATATATATATATATGTTTTTGTTTTGTTTTTCAGGGTCTCATTCTGTTGCCTAGGCTGCAGTGCAGTGGTACAATCACAGCTCATTGCAGCCTTGACCTCCCAGGCTCAAGCGATCCTCCCACCTCTGCACCTGAGTAGCCAGGACTACAGGTGCAAGCCACCACACCTGGCTAATTTTTTTGTATTTTTGTAGACACAGGGTTTTGCTCTGTTGCCCTAGCTGGTCTCAAACTCCTGGACTCAAGTAATCCACCTGCCTCAGCCTCCCAAAGTGCTGGGATTACTGGCGTGAGCCACCACACCAGGCCAAGATTTTATATTAAGGTTCGCTTTTGGTGTTATACATTCTATGGTTTTTTGACAAATGTATAAATACATGTATCCACATACATGTATTCTGCATCATATGGAATAATTTCCAGAATAGTGTGGTGGTGTACACCTGTAGTCTCAGCTACTTGGGAGGCTAAGGCAGGAGGATGGTCTTGATCATTATAGCTTTATAGGAAGGCTTAAAGTCCAGTAAAGTCAGTCCTCTGACTTTGTTCTTCTACTTTAATACTGAGTTGACTACTCTGGGTCTTTTGCCTCTCCATGTAAACTTTGGAATCAATTTACTGATAGCCATAAAATAGTATTATACTAAATAGTTTCACTGCCCTAAAAATCCTCTGTGCTCTCCTTATTCATCCCTCCCTCCTCCCTGTGGCAACCACTGATCTTTTTACCATAGTTTTGCCTTTTCCAGAAGGTCATACAGTTGAAATCATACAGTATGCAGACTTTTCAGATTGACATTTCCTGTGTCTTTTCTTTTTTTCTTTTTCCTTTTTTTTTTTTTTTTTTTTTTTTGAGAGACAGAATCTTGCTCTGTTGCCCACACTGGAGTGCAGTGGCATAATCATAGCTCACTGCCACCTCAATCTCCTAGACTCAAGCGATCCTCCTGTCTTGGCCTCCTGAGTAGCTGGGACTACAGGTGTATGCCACTACACCCAGCTAATGTTATTTTTTTATTTTTAGTAGAGACAAGATCTCACTATGTTGCCCAGGCTGGGCTCTATGTCTTTTCATGACTTGATAACTCATTTCTTTTTAGCAGTGAATAATATTCCATTGTTTGATATACCACAGTTTATTTAACCACGTAGCCTCTGAAAGACACTTGGGTTGCTTCTAACTTTTGTCAGTTATGAATAAAGCTGCTTATAAACATCTGTGTGCAGGTTTTTGTGTGGACATAAATGTTCAATTCATTTGGGCAAATACCAAGGAGTTCAATTTCTGGATCAGATGGTGAAGTATTTTTGGTTTTACAAGAAAGCGGCCAAACTGTTTTTCAAAGTTACTGTACCATTTTACATTCCCACTAGCAATGAGTGAGAGCTTCTGTTTGCTAGTATCCTCACTGGCATTTGGTATTGTCAGTGTTTAGATTCAGAATAGGTGTGTCAGTGTCTCCTCTCACTGTGATTTTAATTTGCTATTCCCTAACAACATATGATGCTGAAGATCTTTTCACATGCATACTTGCCATCTTCATACCTTCTTGGCAAGGTGTGTGTTCAGGTTTTGGTGATTTTTCTAATTATTTCTTTATTTATTTTAGAGATGGGGGATCTCACTATGTTGCCCAGGCTGGTCTTGAACTCCTGGGTTCAAGTGATCCTTCTGCCTCAGCCTCCCAAAGTACTGGGACTGCAGGCGTGAGCCACCATGCCTGGCCTTGTTGATCTTTTAAATTGAGTTGTTCATTTTCTTATTGTTGAGTTTTAAGAGTTCTCCATATTTTTTGGATCACAGTTTTTTATATGTCTTTTGCAAACATCTTCTCCCAGTCTGGGGCTTGTCTTCTCATTCTCTTGACAGTATCTTTTGCAGAGCAGAAGTTTATAATTTTAACAAAATCTAGCTCATCAATTATTTCTTCCATTATTGTGCGTTTGGTGTTGTATCTGAAAAGTCATTAGACCTATCCAAGGTCATCTAGATATTTTCCTATGTTCTAAGAATATTCTAGTTTTGTGTTTTACATTTAGGTATATGGTTCATCTTGATTTTTGTGAAGAGTGTAAGATCTGTGTCTAGATTCAATTTTTTTTTTTTTTTTTAATTTTTTGAAATGAAGTCTCACTCTGTCACCAGGCTGGAGTGCAGTGGCGCAATCTCGGCTCACTGCAACCTCCGCCTCCCGGATTCAAGCGATTCTCCTGCCTCAGCCTCCTGAGTAGCTGGGATTACAGGTGTGCACCACTACGCCCAGCTAATTTTCGTATTTTTTTAAGCCATTATATGCATTAGTTTATTGTTCATTCATAAAACTAATTTCATAAGCTCATAAATTATAAATTTGTTACAGTTAATGTTTCATTACCACTGTGAGAGAGGATCCTTAAAAAACAATAGTAAGTCCTATTGGTATAAATCCTTTTTGAATGTTCTTCTCAAACCAGTAAAGTTTTGACATTAGGCACGATTCTTTTAACACTTTGTATATATGTTTTAGAAAAAAAAAAAGTGAATATATCCACTCCACTGCGTTCTTTAGGAAAAAAGTAGCTTTTCCAAGTACAAGAGATCAACTAACTTGATAGTCTTTTTTAGGCAATGATTGAACTTTTCATTTCACAGAGCGTAATCCATCATTTTTTAAATTTGGTTCCTTAGATTATAAAGCTAAAGATGCTGACTCTTATGTAAAATTTTTTAAAAGTTGTTACTGTTTCATTTTTTATTCTAAGGAACATCAAACTACATTTATAATCTTTGTGAAAGTTTTCAAATCTCATTCATTTTCATGATTCCAATTCCACTTGAGATTCGAGGAGAAAATCTGTGAATGCTCACTACATACTGAAGATTAGAAAAAATCTAGAAAGTTTACTAAACTGCAATTAGGATTTGGACCCAATGCAAATGTGCACACCATAAAATTTCCTATACCTTCTATAGATGTAGGAAGTTTATTAATTATATTATTTTGTAAATATACATTATGTATTTAATTTGATCACCTTCCATAGGTTGAATTTGGGGGTTGCTTTTAACGTGTTGAGAGTTTAGTGTTTATTTTTGTAATCCAACGACTTTATCCAAAAATGCAGAAAATTTTTCTGGCTGGCCAGGAGGATAACATCTCAGTGTTGATAAGTCCATTGACTGTAACAGCCCAGGAAGCGTGCTGCAGGTACAATAAAAGAGATGACTCTCTTTGTGTAGCTGCTTTGCCAGTTCCAGCTGATGACTGTTCATCAACTTTTCATTTATGACCACTACGAGTGGCTTTCCTTTTTCCAGAGCCTCCAAACAGCTTCCTGCACCTGCGTGACTGATAACAAGATCTGCTTTCCGGATGTCTTCTTTCAAGGAATCCTTGTACCTGTAAACATCCAGAGTAAACGACTCAGTACTGAAGGTTTCAGGTACCACCGTTCCTCTACCAATTTGCAGGATAAGTCGGTTGTAACCAAGGCTCTCGATTTTTTGCAGACTGTCGGGCGCCGACACACACGCAATGAGGTCGTCAAAGCTGGTGGTCCCTACGGTAACAAACATGCACTTCATGGCGCGGGTTCCTCAAGCCCTGATCGCAAGGCTAATTTTTGTATTTTTAGTAGAGACGGGGTTTCACCATGTTGGCCAGGATGGTCTTGATCTCTTGACCTCGTGATCTGCCGGCCTCGGCCTCCCAAAGTGCTGGGATTACAGGCGTGAGCCACCGCGCCTGGCCTTAGATTCAAATTTTTTTTGGCATGTGGATGTCCATTTATTCTAGCATCATCTGTGAAAAGACAACTTTATTCCATTATATTGCCTTTACTCTAACTTTGCCATAGATAAGTCAGCTATATTTATGTGCACCTATTTCTGCACCCTGTATTCTATGCCATTAGTCCAGTTGTTTGTTCTTTCACCAATACCATGTGACCTTGATTACTATAGCTTTATAGTAAGTCTCGATGTCAAGTAGGGTCAGTCCTCTAACTTTGTTCTTCTACGTCAATACTAAGTTGATTACTCTGGTCTACTCTCCATGTAAACTTTGGAATCAAGTTTATTGATATCCATAAAATAACTTGCTTAGATTTTGATCAGGATTGCATTGAATCTATAGATCAAGTTGTGAAGAAGTGACATCTTGATAATATTTAGGCTTCCTATTTATGAACATCTAAATATAAATCTCTCCATTTATTTAGTTCTTTGATTCATCAGAGTTTTGTAGTTTTCCTCATATAAATCTTGTACGTATTTTATTAGATTTATACCTACGTGTTTCATTTTCGGGGGTGCTAATGTTAATGTTTTGTTGTTGTCTTTAAGACAGTTTCACTCTTGTTGCCCAGGCTGGAGTGCAATGGTGCGATCTCGGCTCACCACAACCTCTGCCTCCTGGGTTCAAGCAATTCTCCTGCCTCAGCCCCCAGAGTAGCTGGGATTGCAGGCATGCACCACCATGCCTGGCTAATTTTGTATAATTTTCTTTTTTGAGATGGAGTTTTGTGTTTTAACTTTCAAACTCTACTTGTTCATTGCTGATATATAAGGAATTGACTGACTTTTGTACATTAACCTTGTATTCTGCAACCTTGCTATAATCACTTAAGTTTCAGGATTTTTTTGTTTTTTGCATTTTCTACATAGACAATCATGTTATCTGTGAAAAAAGACAGTTTTATTTCTCTCTTCCTAATCTGTATACCTTTTATTACCCTTTCTTGTCTTACTGCACTAGCTAGGATTTCCAATACTATGCTGAAAAGCACTGGTGAGAGGGGACATCCCTGTCTTGTTCCTGTTCTTAGCAGAAAGGCTTCTAGGTTCTCATCGAGTGTAATGTTAGCTGTAGGTTTTTTGTAGATGTTCTCTATCAAGTTGAGAAAGTTACTCTCTATTCCTAGTTTGCTGGAAATCCCTGTCACTTTGATACAGCACTTCACAGGATTACTGGGAGAACCAGAGCCAGGGGGATGATCAGGCTTCCCTACAGGATGGTGCTCAGCCAGTAACCCAAGTGCCCGGAATAAGGCAACTGAAATTGAAGAATTCAACAAATGAGTCTAAGGGTGACTGCAGGTATAAAGCAGATAACTATCCTGCCTGAGCATAGATCTTCTGTAGCTAGTCCATTTGTAATGGCCCGTTAAGTCTGTAAATGTGTGGCAGAGAACTGCTGTTATATTTTCCTGCACAGTCATCACCACAGCACAGAGTTCACCCAGAGTACTGGGCAGAGTATCCTTGTCTGGTCTCAGTCAAAAGATGACTATCCTTAGTGTGTGTCTTAGTCTACTTGTGCTGCTATAGCAGAATGCCTGAGACTGGGTAATTTTATAAATAGAAATTTAATTTCTCACAATTCTAGAGGTGGGAAATCCAAAATCAAAGTCTCCATTTCCACAATGGTGCCTTGAACATTGCACTCTCCAGAGGGAAACAGCACTGTTCCTCACATGGCGCAACAGCAGAGGAAAGCAAACCCACTCTCACAAGGCCTTTTAATAAGGGCGTTAATCCACTCCTGAGGGTAAGCCTTCATGACCTAAACACCTCCCATAGGCCCCATCTCCCAACGCTATTGTATTGGGGATTTTTTTGTTTTTTAGACACAAGGTCTTGTTATGTTTCCCAAGCTGGTCTTGAACTCCTGAGCTCAAGCAATTCTCCCACCTCAGCCTCCTGAGTGGCTGGGACTATAAGCATGCAGCACTGCTGGGGATTAAGTTTTAACATTTTGGAGGTGACAAAACCATTCAATCCATAGCAAGATGGATGGCTACAGTGGACAGAGTTTATCAGTTTTGAGTTTCACAGATCCCTCAGTGAGCCGACTCATACCATCAGCTGGAACATCTTCGAACCTAGGCTGCACCTAGCTAAGGGAACATCCCATATGGGCTGTTCAGCGTCCTCTGGCAAGACAGTTACTTCATGGAGTTGGCAGACCCCCTGGGATCCCAATCAGGCTCCATCTTATATGTAACATTTCCATTTAATGATGGTACATGGCTGAACCTGTCATGTTTTATTAGGATTAGTGAGCACTGTGAAAAAAATAAAATCAGATAAAGTTAAGAAAAATTTAGAAGTTTATTGTTCAAACAAGAAGTACAGATCACAATCTAGAAGACTCAAATCAAGTGGTAAGAAATTAATCTTACAGCAGTTACAACACAGTTTATAATGCATAAAGCGGGGGGGGGATATTTTGACCTTTTTTATAATTGGCTGTTATACATTCTTTTTAGGGAAAGTTGAGCTGTTTAAGCTTGTTGGTCTATAGCTGATTGGTTTAACTTCAGTGAATCATGCTGGCAAGGATGTAAAGCTTACATTTTGCATTTCATTTATGATCAGAGACAGCATTTCAGGGAAATCAGAATGATTTGTCTTGGTTACATGGTTGCAGGTGGTCAGCCTTAGGGTATTTCTAAACTGGGGCTTCCATTTTTATTTTTCGTTAACAATACCTGCATGAGATGGGCAGCTCAGGTCTTAAGGTCACATACAGTGCTTCAGTAGTCAAGTGTTCTGTTTCCATTATAGCCCAATAGCGGGTTCGTAGCTGCCATTCAAAGGGAATGTACATGGCAACCATCTTGGATAATTTATATGTCCAAAAGCCAAGGGCCTGGTGCACCCTGATAGCAGTCTCTTGTTGCCACAGTATCCAATCCATATGGGTAGGAGTCAATGAGACCTGTAGTTCCACAGGCCTACATTAATGGCAGGCCCATGTTAATGCATGATAGGCCTCTAGAGTCTGCTGTTGTTGAGGGCTCCATTCAGAGATGGCTGTGTTGTGGGTAATTTTAACTAAAGGAGGCAAAATAATACTGAGATTTGATACATGTTATCTCCAATAGACAAACAGGCATACCAGCTATTAGCTTCTTTATTTTAGGTGGAGGCTGCCAAGGACAATTTTTGACTTTATCAGGAATACTCCTCTAATTACTGGACCAGGTAGCTCCAGGGACTGCACTTGTTGGGCAAGTCCCTGGATCTTATCAGGACGGACAACTCAGCCTGCGTGTGTCATATTAACTATGACCTTATGTATGGAGTAGTCAACTTGTTTCACAGGCTGGCAATGAGCACATTATTAATATAGTGGATGACAAGTTCTTTTAGAAGTAACTGGACATGTTGCAGGTCAGGGGAATGGAAGTATTGCTAGTGACTGAACTGTGACCCCAAAATTCGTATGTTGAAGCGCTTAGCTCTGATATGATTGTATCTGAAGTCCTGAAGCCAGGAATGAGGAAGGCTGTGAATGTCCACTGTTCCATACAAGAATGACTCTTCTCTTGGCTATTCAGAGATCATGAGGGATACTGCCCCAGTTTCCACAGGCCAGATGGTCTCCAACAAAAGCCACGGGGGAGTCACCCCTGCCTGGCAGATCTGTAGGGTCAGGACCACCACCCAGGGGGTCCTGGAGAGGACAGTATAGGACCAAAGAGGATTATTCATGAGCCTAAGATCTCACGAAATTTGCCTTGCTAAGTTTTAGACTCATATGGGACCATCATACCCTGGCTCCCCCATCCTTTTTTATTTTTTATTGAGACAGGGTTTCAGGCTGGAGTGCTGTATGATCACAACTCACTGTAGCCTCGAACTACCACGGTCAAGCCACCATGCCCGACTATGTTTATTATTTTTGTAGAAATGAGGTTTCCCTACGTTGCCCAGGCTGGTCTCAAACTCCTGAACTCAAGCAATCCTCCCTCCTCAGCCTCCCAAAGTGCTGGAATTAAAGGCATGAGCCATCACACCCAGCCTCATCATCCCTTTCTTCCTTCCAATTTCTCACTTTCGGAATTGGAATACCTAATCCATGCCTATCCCATCATTGTATTTTGGAAGCACATAACTTGTCTGGTTTCACAGCTGGAGGGGAATTTTGCCTCAGGATAAACTAAAACTTGGGTCTCACCCATATCTGATTTAGATATTTTTGAGACAGAGTCTCGCTGTCACCCAGGCTGGAGTGCAATGGTGCGATCTTGGCTCACTGCAACCTCTGTCTCTCGAATTCAAGTGGTTCTCCTGCCTCAGTCTCCCCGTGTAGCTGGGATTACAGGTGCACACCATCACACCTGGCTAATTTTTGTATTTTTAGTAGAGATGGGGTTTCACCATGTTGGTCAGGTTGGTGTCGAACTCCTGACCTCGTGATCCACCCACCTTGGCCTCCTAAAGTGCTTGGATTACAGGTGTCAGCCACCGCAACAGGCCCTGATTTAGATATTTAGATGAGACTTTGGACTTTAAGTGTTAGTTGATACTAGAATGAGTTAAAACTTTGGAGGCTGTTAGGATGGAATGAACTTATTTTTATATGTAAGGATGTGAATAGAGTGAGTGGCTAGGAGTAGAATGTTATGGAATGAATATTTATGTTGAAGCCCTAATCCCAAATATTATATGTGGGGGTAGGGGGCCTTTGGAAAATAACTAGGATTGGAGTAGGTCATGAGAATGGGACCCTCATTCTCACTAATGCCCTTAAAAGACTTGGAAGAGGCACCAATGCTCTTGCTCTCTGAAATTTGAGGACACAGGAAAAGGGGGGCCATCTGCAAACCAGAAGAGAGCCCTCACCAGCACTCAACCATTCTAGCATCTTTATGTTGAACTTTAAAGCCTACGGAACTGTGAGGAATAAATGTCTGTTGTTTAAGCCACCCTCTAGGTATTTTGTTATAATAGCTCAAACTGACTAAAAGAGTTGCTAAAGATATATCCCTCCCAATCCCCTCACCCAAAGAACCAGGCCCAGTTACTTTTAGCAAGTCTTCAAGGAACAATTCCCATGTTACACAAACTCTACATGGTAATAAGTTAAACAAAATTTTTTCCAAATTCTTTTGCAAAGCTAGCAAAGCATTACCAAATTGAATCTACTTCTGTACTTAATAAAAACTCACTATGAACAAATAGATTTTACTTGAAAAGTACAAGGAAACTGCAAATATTTGCAAACTTGTCAAGAAAATGAATTACAAAAAGAAAAAAAGTAACTCATAAAATTACAACAATGGAGTTTTTAAACTTGATATAATGTAGTAACCAACCCTAATAAAAACTTTTAGTCCAGCCATAGTGACTCACACCTATATTCCCAGCAGTTAGGGAAGCCAAGGCAGGATGATCGTTCGAGGCCAGGACCACAAGAACAACCTGAGCAAAACAGCGAAACCCTATCTCTACAAAAAATAAAAATAAAAACTTAGTAGGACGTGGTGGCACATGCCTGTATTCCTAACTACAGGGGAGGTTGAGGCAGGAGCATCCCTTGAGCCCAGGAGTTCAAGGCTGAGGTGACCTATGGTCACATCACTACACTCCAGCCTGAGCAACAGAGGGAGACCTTGTCTAAAAAAAAAAAAAACCGAAAACAAAACTCTAAGTATAATAACAATTGGGAAACTGTGCACTGTGTGCCCAGCATTGTTACCATAATGTATTCCTCACAACTCTGTGAGGTAGCTCCATTTTATAGATGGAGGAACTAAGATACAAGGAAGCTAAGTGATTTGCCCAGGGTCACACACCTAACAAAGTGGTGGACTCAGGATTTGAACCTAGGGCACTGGGAACAAAATCTATGCTCTTAACCACTAGACTACACAGCTTCTTCTAGAAATTAAGATTAGAAGGAAACTTCCTAAATGCAACAGAACATCAGAATCCAACAATGAACACCATATGAAACTGCAAAAGACTAAAAACATTCCCCCAAGAGTTAAGAGAAAGACATCTACTATTCCATGTTTTTCGAAGTTCTTGCTAATGCACAACGTCAGTGACATCAAATTAAAAGACAAATAAATTATTATAAACCTAGAAAAGCTAGGAAATGAATCTAACAAACTATTAAACCTAAAAATAATTTATCAACATAATTGGATTCAGATAAAATTTGTTTAAATCAATAATTAAAGTTTATACTAGCAGTGACCAAATAGAAATTGAAGTATGGCTTTCAAATGCAGCCAATTTTCCTCCATCCAAGAGCCTGAGGCTTTTTCAGGATTCACTTGTACTGAGCACCCACACCAGACTGGTGGTAGTGAGTTAATATAGTTAGGAATGGTGCACATTCCCACACTCTAGAGGTTTAGTATGGTAGGGGATGAGCAGACAAGGACCAGAAAGTAAAACTGCAGCTTCCAACAGGCAGGATAGTTCTGCAGACATGACTGGTAATGTCCATCTCAGGGCAGGGAACCAGAAATGTCCAACTCATGTACTCATATGGTGTGGGGCTCGTCCCTGAAATCTGGAGGCTCCCAAAATAAGACACTTAAAGAGGAAAAAGTCGTATCTGCGTATCTTTTAAAGGAAAATGGAAAAAAAAATACAAAAAAACAAGCCGAAAACATTTAAAATACATATTCACAAATGGTAAAATTCCAGCTGTGTCATGAGTTCAGTTTTGTGCTTTTGTTGTTGTTGTCATTGTTTGAGACAGAGTCTCGCTCTGTTGCCCAGGCTGGAGTCCAGTGGTGTGCTCTTGGCTCACTGCAATCTCTGCCCCCCAGGTTCAAGTGCTTCTCTTGCCTCAGCCTCCCAAGTAGCTGGGATTACAGGCGTGCACCACCACACCCAGATAATTTTTGTATTTTTAGTAGAAACAGGGTTTTACCATGTTGGCCAGGCTGGTCTCAAACTCCTGGACTCAAGTGATCTGACTGCCTCAGCCTCCCAAAGTGCTGGGATTACAGGCAAGAGCCACTGTGCCCAGCCAAGTTCAGTAATTTCTAAAGGCCCTGAAAAACTTTAGGCCCCCAGTAATCCTTTCTAACTTTGCGACATCTCCCCAGTCACATTTAATTTTGATTTTCTTGATCCTCAACTCTCTTTCCTTTCTTCTGCATTGTCTGAAACATGCACAACAGCTCACAAAATCACCCCTCCAGGTTACATGACTGACATTGCCCCTCTAGCCTTCTCCTCCACCTTTGTCATACTGCGGATCCTGTCAGACTGTTAAGAAGTCTGGGGGATGGAGGCCAGGTGTGGTGGTTCACGCCTGTAATCCCAGCACTTTGGGAGGCCAAGGCAGGTGGATCACAAGGTCAGGAGATCAAGATCATCCTGACTAACATAGTGAAACCCCGTCTTCACTAAAAATACAAAAAAATTAGCCGGGCATGGTGGTGGGCGCCTGTAGTCCCAGCTACTCAGGAGGCTGAGGCAGAAGAGTGGCATGAACCTGGGAGGCAGAGCTTTCAGTGAGCAGAGATCGCGCCACTGCACTCCAGCCTGGGCAACAGGGTGAGACTCCATCTCAAAAAAAAAAAAAAAAAAAAAAAAAAAGGTCTCGGGGATGGAAAGAGAACAGGGTGAACAACATTAGAGTCAAAGGTCCACCAGCACTGGGCCATTATTGCAAGGGTGGAAGGAAAGGTGGTTCAAGCTCATGGACTGACATAGGACTGCAGAAGGAAAGAAAATACTCTGAGAATATTTCTTGTTTATGTCTTTGCAGAAGGAAAGATGGTCTGGAAGATAATTAAGGCACGGTTCTCATCTTGAAATTAAGACAGCAGTTGTAGTGAGAAAGGACTAGCTGATATGAAAAACTGATTAGTTTGATACTACTGTTTTACCAAAAACCTCATCACTCTGAAATCTAATCATCCAGGAATGCTACTAGTTGAAATTTTCAATCATCTATATTACAGCCATGAAAGTCAAGTCTTCTTGCAGTAAATTTTGACTGTAAGGTGTTTTCTTTTTTTTTTTGTTTTTGAGATGTAGTCTCACTCTGTCACCCAGGCTGGAGTGCATGGCACGATCTCAGCTCATTACAACCTCTGCCTCCCAGATGCAAGCGATTCTCCTGACTCAGCCTACCAAGTAACTGGGATTACAGGTGCCCGCCACCACACTTCGTTAATTTTTGTATTTTTAGTACAGACAGGATTTCACCGTGTTGGCCAGGCTGGTCTTGAACTCCTGACATCAAGTGATCTGCCCACCTCGGCTTCCCAAAGTGCTGGGATTACAGGCGTGAGCCACTGTGCCCGGCCCACTGTAACTTTTATTTAGAAAATGGAATAAGTGTGCAGGTCAAAGTATGTTATCAGTAGGATATCTGCCCAACCCAATACCTAGATAAACAGATACTCATTCACACACAAATCCATTAGCTCTTTAAGGCTGAAATACCAGTAGTAAGACTTCCAGGGCTACATGAGCCTTTATATGTGATATACTATGATGCCACTTCATTTCTTTTTTTTTTTTTCTTTTTTTTTTTTTTCTGAGACAGAGTCTTACTCTGTCACCTAGGCTGAAGTGCAGTGGAGAGATCTTGGCTCACTGCAAGCTCTGCCTCCTGGGTTCATGCCATTCTCCTGCCTCAGCCTCCCAAGTAGGTGGGACTACAGGCACCCGCCACTGCACCCGGTTTTTTTTTTTTTTGGTATTTTTAGTAGAGATGGGGTTTCACCATGTTAGCCAGGATGGTTTCAATCTCCTGACCTCGTGATCTGCCCACCTCGGCCTCCCAAAAGTGCTGGGATTACAGCATGAGCCACTGCACCCAGCCTACTTCCTTCTTTAGAAGCTTCTAGTGCAGTGGATGTGATGGGGAAAGGGGAGCCTGTGCCCATGTTAATGATGGCTCAATTTGAATTTTAAAACTTATTTAAGAACTAGCATACTCAAACTATTATGTATATACTAAAATAAATAGATACCATACCTGATCTCAGAAGCTTACAAGCTGGTATGAAAGTATACACATATGCAGCTGGGTGCAGTGGCTCACAGCTGTAATCCCAGCACACTGGGAGGCCGAGGCGGGCAGATCACCCGAGGTTGGGAGTTTCAGACCAGCCTGACCAACATAGAGAAGCCCCATCTCTACTAAAAATACAAAAAAAAAAAAAAAAAAAAAAAAAAATTAGCCATGCATGGTGGTGCATGCCTGTAATCCCAGCTACTCGGGAGGCTGAGGCAGAACCACTTGAACCCGAGAAGCAGAGGTTGTGGTGAGCCAAGATTGCACCACTGCACTCCAGCCTGGGCAACAAGAGCAAGACTGAGACTCTGTCTCAAAAAAAACCAAAAAACAAAAAAGAAAGTACACACATACACAACTATGTATGTGTATACTCTGTATATATGTGATACACATATCACATTATAAGTTGAGAACAATTTACAAAAACATTTAACAGTTATACATTATAGCACCAGCTAATTTAAAGCATTAAGGCCAAATCAATAGAAGTATAAACTAAACAAACAACTATTTGAAGAAGAACGTCTTTCAGAGATGGCATAAATCTTGAACATTGTGATGGAAGTGATTAGTAAACAGGAAGAAAAGGTTTTCTAGCTAGAAAACACAAAAACGATGAGAGGATGTAGCTTACAGTACAAATTTTAAAAATAGCTGTGGAAGGAGATAGCCAAGGAGCAGGGAAGAACAATGTTGTAGAATGACTTTAAAAGTGACTTTACGTAAATGGTCCAGGGGAGGAACTGCAATAGAATAAAGATAATACAACTGCTGTTCTTCAAATGCAGAATCTGATTATGGAATGTATACTAATAAGACAGATTTTTTTAAATAGTTTTTTAAGAGAAAGAAGGAAACCTACAAGTTAATGACAGATGTAATCCCTAATTTCCTAAGTAAGGATCAGACTAACTTGCACCTACTCTCCCACCTTAGTGACCCAAGGAAAAGCAAGTAGGGTATGGTCACCACTGTGATTAGTGGTCTCCAAGGAGACCATGATCAACATCCTTCTTATAAAGAAAGCTTAACTCAAAGGTCTTTGCTCTCTGTCTCAGAGAACCATGCCTTAAGATGATGACCAAGACAGACCTGAGGGCTTCTCTCCAGTGTGAGTTCGCTGGTGGTGATTAAAAGTGGAACGCTGACTAAAGGCTTTCCCACACTCAGTACATTCATAGGGTTTCTCTCCAGTGTGGACTCTCTGGTGCACAATAAGCTGTGAGCTGTCACTAAAAGCTTTCCCACAATCATTGCATTTATAGGGTTTTTCCCCAGTATGGGTTCTCTGATGTACCATAAGGCTGGAGCTATAACTGAAGACCTTCCCACACTCATGACATTCATAAGGTTTCTCACCAGTGTGAATTCTCTGGTGTATAATGAGGTATGAGTTTTGATTGAAGGATTTTCCACACTCATTGCATTTATAGGGCTTCTCACCTGTGTGAAGTCTCTGGTGCCGAATAAGACATTTACTCAGACTGAATGCCTTACCACACTCGCTACATTTAAATGGTTTTTCTCCAGTATGAATTCGCTCATGCTCAACAAGTTGAGAGATCTGATTGAAGGCTTTCCCACATTCACTACATTTGTATGGCTTTTCCCCAGTGTGGAGGCTCTGATGTCGAATAAGACATTTACTCCGACTGAAGGCTTTGCCACATTCACTACACTCATAAGGCTTCTCTCCAGTGTGGGTTCTCTGATGGTCAATGAGATTTCTATTGGAACAGAAAGCTCTCCCACATTCATCACACTTATAAGGTTTCTTACCAGTGTGCAGAACCTGATGTCGAACAAGATTTTTACTGCGACCAAAGGCTGCCCCACACTCCTTACATTCATAAGGTTTCTCCCCAGTATGGGTTCTCTGGTGGTCGAAGAGTTTGCAGCTCTGATTAAAAGCTTTTGCACATTCATTACATTTATAGGGTTTCTCCCCATTATGGAGTCTCTGATGTTGAATGAGATGGGAGCTGTGCCTATACGCCTTTCCACACTCACTGCATTCATAGGGTTTTTCCCCTGTGTGGGTTCTGAGATGAACAATGAGCTGGGAGGTTTGCCTGAAGGTCTTCCCACACTCATTACACTCATAGGGTTTCTCTCCAGTGTGGATTCTCTGATGGCCAATAAGGTGAGAACTCCAATAAAAAGCTTTGCCACATTCATCACATCGATAGGATTTCTGTCCCTTTAAAACTCCTTCATGTTCAGCAGGACTAGAAGACAGATGTGGATGTTCCCCAACTTCCTTATATTCCTCATATCTGTCTTTTGTGCATTTTTTCTTATCTTCATCTGTTATTTCCAAGAAATCACTTTCTAGTCTGCTCCCTTCTTCATTTGTGGTATGTCCTTCTAAGTCTTTGAAGGTATCTTCACAAACATCTCCAATCTCTGCTCCCCCAGGAACCACCCCAAAGAGTCCCCCTGATGTGCTATTAGATGACTCTGATCCTTTAAAAATTTCCTGCTTCGGAATCAACTCCGAACTCTCCATCATGTTCCTACCTGCTGCCAAAAGAAAGAAGACGACAACTTTTACTCATTTCTTTTCCTGTTGAAGAAACAGAATCATAAAGAGCTAATGTACCTGAAAAAAAGTCACATTATGGTTAAGAAATGAGATGACACATTAAAAACAAGAGCAAAATGCTCAATTGTATCTTAGGGATAGAAAAACAAGGAAGAAGACAGTCAGTGGAGGAGGGTGGAAAAAAGATATCGAGCCAGCACAGCCAAGTCAGAAAGGCCATTGGAAAGCAAGGGACTGGATTGCAAAGCATGCTGTGATCTTATATAAGTCATTCTCACGTCATGTCTCTTTAGCAAAATGGTAAACTTTGAGTTCCCTTCCAACCATGACATTATATGGTTCCATGGTTCTCAGAAAAGATGTTGGGAGAGGGAAGGATGGCAAATACCTCAAGTCAAATATAAGAAAGAGACAAGGAAAAGATGGGAATGAGTTGAGAAATTTCTACTATGAGGGTATGATTAGAAAGCGTACAAAAGGAGAGATGTCGTATGACAGGACAGTAATGAGATTCGGAGAAGCTATCAGTTAAGAAAAGCTGGACGGCAGTATTGAAGGAGACAGCAGATTTCTAAAAGTGGGGATGCCACTGGCCCTCAGAGCATTGGCCTGGTTCCTACCAGTTGTATACTCCCAGAAAAGATAACAGGGACATCAATCATTTAAAATATAAATTAAATTTCTTTGATTCTCTAGAATATAAAGGAACTGAACAGGTAAATATTTGCCTTTTGGAATTCTGAATACAAAATCTGGGAGAAGGCAGAGCAATCATGGCCAAGGAAAAACACCAAAATGTGGGTTCCTTTCAATCACATCTGAATTGGGGCCACAGCCATCATGCCAGTTAGCCTATGAAAAGTTTAAGATATCTGGGTGAGTGATTCCTAAGCCCACCCTTTCCAGAGTTGGCTACTGCCCTATACAAATCAATTACAGCACCTGCCCTGCCAAGAAGCCCTCCCAGGAAACTGCACTGCCCCAGTCTTTGCAGAGAGGAACACTTAGGCAACCATGCTTTGTGGCAAGTGACCCTGAACATCCCATGATGGACCACAAGTGAATGGACCAGAACCAGGTACTAGATCCAAGGGCAGCTTATCTGTAGGTTGGTCTTCAGCCTCTGCCATGGCCTGGGCCAAAGCTCTGCCCAACTAAGATGATGGGTAATGGCTATAGCAAAAGGAATCTGTTTCTAAGGAAATCTGGAACTGAAAGTAGGGCAAAATTATGAGTGGCAGTGGAATCTGAAGTGACACATGGAGAGAAGTCAAGCCATTAGGACACAGAGCAAGCAACAAATATAAGGGAACAGGAAGTACAATTAGGAAAGAGCTATGAAAAGGACAAAAGATTCACAGTGAAGAAAATGGGCAGCAGGAGGAGGACAAGCAGAGAGAAAACAGATACACCGAGAGCAGCTGTATTACATTCACACTGGAACACAGGCATCAACATGCATTTGCTTTTGCTGCTCAGGCTCCCAGGCTGCCCTGAGTCAAGGCCTTGCTTCCCACAGTCTGGTCTGGCTGATCAGTTTCTTCCGGGTTCTCATTCCTTTAAGCCAATGACTCTCAGCTCCTTACTTACAATAACTTGAGTGGCTCTCTATTCCTTACAACTAAAAAAACCCTACCTAAATCACCTTATGTCAATCAATAATGAGGTAAAGAGGATGCTGATCATTGTTCAAGCTGAGGGAAGGGTGCAGAGGGTCCCTATTCAAGAGGATCCAGGCAGCTTCACACACACTGGCTCTTATATTATTCACTCTAGTTTATCTGTGTTTGGAAATTTTCATAGTAAAAAGTTTAAAGAGACAAGGAATATAGAAAAGAGAATGTGCAGCATGCAGACTCTAAGTGACTAGGAAACAGAATCTATTACCCAAGGAGGCCATGCTGTGGTCATTTTCCGGCATCATGTTCCACTGCAGGGCTCTCTGACTGAGTGCGAGACCTTTCCATTTCTTCTGAGTGTAGCCCACAGAAAGGTCCTCATACGCCACAGTATCCTGGAATGACAAGCTCCGATCGCTCAGTAACATTCACAGCCTGAAAGGCAGAGTCATCGGGGTGCAGAGGGCACAGGGTATGGGCTCTTCGTGGGCAAAAGTGTGGGAGAGAGGAGCTGAGATGACACCTCAAAAATGACAAGTCCAGGGCAAGATAGAGTCCATTACCTCCAGGGGAAGCAATGAGGCAGGAGAGCCACAGGAACAGTCTTAGATGGGGCAGAGTCCTGGGGGTGAGACCTCTAGCCATTCCTGGACCAGACTAATGGGAACGTGGTAAAAACACAAAGAAGCAAGCTCACCTGGGGCCTGACCATCCGAAGTATAGTTGCCCCTGCCTGATCTCCTGAATTCACCACTTGAGTAAGGGTAGGAACTGGAGAAGCACATTGAGCTGAGGGAGGAAAGAAAGCTATGAGTGGGACAAGCCCTGCTTCCGGCTCCCATAAGATCTATATTCCCAATAATTGGATTCAAGAGAACCCAGGCACCTCCACACACACTGACTCTTAACCTCTTCCATAAGGCATTATCCCAAGAGTGCTGTAAATTTTCCCTGGAGGGCACAGTACAAGGTCCCTATCAAGCTAAGAACTGGGTGTTCCTCCAAGCCCTCACTCTCATCAACCTTTTTCAAGGAAGCTATTCTGGCCACACTCTCTCTCCCATGGCTTCCCTAGCACCAGCCAGCCCTGATTTTCCCCTCATAGTTGTGGTTCATGCCCTGGTTCCTCTTCCTGCTTCTGCCCTCTCATTATAGACCCCTTAAAACTCAGGCCCCAGTGCTTCCTTGTTCTTTCCATCAGCAATCTGACCAACTCTCATTTCTTTAATACTGCTCTCACAGTTCTTACTTCTCTCCTAGACCCCTACCACATGCCTCCTGTTGCCTATGGTACATTTCACTTGGGTGTCCTGCAACACCTTAAGTTCAGTGTCTAACATGCATGTTCTTATTGCCTTCCTCTCTGGATTTCCCAAGTTATGTCAATGAATTCACACACTGGCCAAAACATTTTCATTCCTCTCTTTTCTTCAAACGCAAGTCCCATTGATATTCCCAAAACTCATCTACAGGTTGTACACAATCCCTATCAGATTCCCAGGGGGCATCTTTTTATAAGTCGAAAGCCGATTCTAAAATTATGTGGAAACTCAAGAGACCCATACAATCACAATTCTTCTTGAAAAAGAGGAATAAGTTGAAGGACTCAAACTTCTCAATTTCAAAACTTCCTACAGAACAACAGTCTTCACAGTATTGCTTCCAGGCATAAGAATAGACATATAGTTCAATGGATTAGAATTAAGAGTCCAGAAATAAACTCATGCATCTCTAGTCATTATTTTACAACAATGGTGCCAAGATCATTCAAAGTGGAAAGAATGATCTTTTCAACAAATGGTGCTGAGACAAGTGGATATGCACCTGCAAAATAATGAAGATGGTGCTCTGCCTCACTCCATCTATAAAAATAACTTCTAAAAGATCAAAGACCTACATATAAGAACTAAACCTAGCCGGGTGCAGTGGCTCACACCTGTAATCCCAGCAATTTGGGAGGCCGAGGCAGGTGAATCACCTGTGGTCAGGAGTTCGAGAGCAGCCTGGCCAACATGGCAAAACGCCATCTCTATTAAAAATAGAAAAAATTAGCTGGGCATGGTGGTGGGCCCTTGTAATCCCAGTTACTCAGGAGGCTGAAGCAGGAGAATTGCTTGAACATGGGAGGCAGAGGTTGCAGTGAGCCAAGATCGTGCCATTGAACTCCAGCCTGGGCAACAGAGTGATCTATGTCAAAAAAAAAAAAAAACTAAACTAAAACTCTAAAACTCTTATAAGAAACCTAGGTATAAGTCTTTGTGACATTCAATGGATTCTTGCCACATGCACACCAAAATCATATGAAAACAAGGAAAAAATAAATAAATTGGACTTTACCAAAAGGAAAACCTCTTGTACACAAAATAAAAAGAACGTGAAAGTGAAAAGCCATCCACAGACTGGAAGAAAACACTGGCTAATCATGTATCTGATAAAGACTTGTATCTATAATATATAAAAAATATATTTATGTTCTTTAATATATAAATATATTCTTTAATATATATTTATATTCTTTATAGAGACAGAATATGTTTATATTCTTTATATATTACAACTCAATAATAAAAAGAAAAAAACAACAAATTTTAAAATAGGGCCAGGGTACAGTGGATCATGCCTATAATCCCAGCACTTTGGGAGGCCGAGGCAGGTAGATCACCTGAGGTCAGGAGTTTGAGACCAGCCTGGCCAACATGGCGAAACCTCGTCTCTACTAAAAATACAAAAATTAGCCAGGCTTGGTGGCAGGCACCTGTAATCCCAGCTACTCAGGAGGCTGAGGCAGTAGAATCACTTGAACCTAGGAGGCAGAGGTTGTGGTGAGCTGAGATTGCATCACTAAACTCCAGCCTGGGTGACAGAATGAGACTCCATCTCAAAAATAAAAATGGCCAAAGGGTCTGAATTGACATTTCTCCAAAGAAAATATTAAAATGTCTAATAAGTATACAGGATAGTCATCAGGGAATGCAGATTAACAGAACAATAAGATAGTACTTCATAGTACTCCACCAGTAAGGTGGCTAGAACAAAAATCCAATAATAAGCAATCATGGGACGCCAAGGTGAGGGGATTGCTTGAGTCCAGGAATTCAAGACCAGCCTAGGCAACATGGCAAAATCCTATCTCTACAAAAAATACAAAAAAATTAGCTGGGCCTGGTGGCACGCACCTTGTGATCCCAGCTACCCAGGAGGCTGAGGTAAGAAGATCGCCTGGGCCTGTAAGGTTGAGGCTACAGTAAGCCAAGATCACACCACTGCACTCCAGCCTAGGGGACAGAGCAAGACTCTGTCTCAGAAAAATAAATAAAAAATCAGTGAGAATGTGGAGATACTGAAACTTTATCCACTGCTGGTGGAAATGTAAATTGATGCATACACTTATGAAAACAGTCTGACAGTTCCTCACGACGTTAAACATACATTTACTAATTGACCTAGCAATTCTACTCCTATATATATACCCAAGATAAAATAAAATAGATGTCCATACAAAAACTCATACACAAATGTTCATAGCAGCATTATACATAATAGTAAGAAGGAAGAAAGAATCCAAGTATTCATCTAGCTTTTCACATTTATTGGCATAAAGCTATTTACAGTATTGGTATTCTCTTAAAATTAAGTAACTATATCTTCTTTTTGTGCACACTCTTAACAATCCAGGAATAGAGACATCCTTAAACCGATATGCAGAATAGACAAAAGAAATCTCCAACATACGTGACACTAAATGGTAAAGACACAAAATGCTTTGCAATTAAAAATAGGAACAATGTAATCCTAGACAATGCAATTAGACAAGAAAAAAATATGCAGAAAACAGACAAGAAAGATGCAAAGCAAATATACTCATGAATGATATGAAACATCACCTAAAAAGTTACACAGAATGAACCAAAAAAACAGTTAGAACATGATAGGACATTCAGGAGGTTGAATATGTAATCAACATGTACTCAATAACTTTCCAGCACAATAGCAACCAATCAGAAATGAATTAATACAATAGCAATAAAAATATAAAGTACTCAGAAATAAAGCCAATAAAAAATGTACAAGACCTTAGTGGAGAAATAGAAAACTCTGCCAAAAGACATAACAGATATAAATACATTTTGTGTGGGAAAACACTCCTTCAAGATGTCCATTTTTTCTAAATTAACATGCAAAGTCAACAAAATCCCAATCACAATGTAATTTTTCTTAGAGCTTGATAAGCATATTCTAAAATTCAAATGAATGAGTAAAATAATAGTCAAGAAAACTTTTTAGATGTGGAAAGTTTTGTTCTACCAGACAATAAGGTTTAATATGAAGCTGTAGTACTTAACACAGCACGTATTACTGAAGAAATATGCAAACTGTAGATAAAAGGAAAAGTACAGAATCCTGACACAGGCTTATACACATATGTAAGATGTGATTTTTTGTCTATGGAGACAGAGTCTTGCTCTGTCGCGGAGGCTGGAGTGCAGTGGGGAGATCTCTGCTCACTACAACCTCCGCCTCCTGGATTCAAGTGATTGTCCAGCCTCAGCCTTCCGAGTAGCTGGGATTACAGGCATGAACCACCATGCCCAGCTAATTTTATAAGTTTGATGTATGACAGAGATAGTGTCACCACAGTGTTACCTAAAAAAAAAAAAAAAAAAATTGGGGGTTCATTCATCCGGCGAGTAACAAACAACTGTGAGTATGCAAGTTTGGATCAATAGGAGTTTTATTACTTGGCGTAAGTAAGGAGGACACTGGGAATATTTTCCAAAGCAGCGTCTCTCCGAGGGAAAGAGGAGAGTTTTATGGAGCAATGGAGAGGGGAGAGGCTACATTATCCCATGTATAGGAGGGGTCCCAGTGGTACAGACGCAGTCATGATGCCAGCACCTAAGTCACGAGTTATGGTAATGAAGCTATAGCTACTCCCAGGTGGAGACTTTAGCATGTAATGAGAAGAGTTCACTCAGGTTCATCTATAAGTTGCTGGAGTCTGTCAGGAGCTGGTTTTAACTAGGTGACTGCAATCCACACAGAGTTTAGGAAGAAACAGGCTGCAGGCCAGGAGGCTGTAAAACTATCTGATTGCTCAAGTTGATTAAATTGATTACAATCCCTGTCTACTTACAGCAGCAAGACCTTCTTTTAAAGAGCCCCAGCACCTGTAAAAATTAACCTGTGCCAGCAGCTGTGCTTGCTTACAGAGACAAAGACCAAATGTCAGTAACCACAAACGAGAACTTAGCTCAGCAGTGCTACCCAGGCCTGAATCCTTGCTTTATTACCTTATTAAAATCTCCACCTAAAAGGGAGAAATACACTTTGTGAGGCACATATAGTGCTGAGTACAAAAGAAACAATGAGACTGACCAGGCGTGGTGGCTCACACCTGTAATCCCAGCACTTTGGGAGGCCAAGTCAGGTGGATCACAAGGTCAGGAGTTCAAGACCAACCTGGCCAAGATGGTGAACTCCCATCTCTACTAAACATACAAACAAACAACAACAACAACAAAAAACAAAAAGCCAGGTGTGGTGTCAGGCGCCTGTAATCTCAGATACTTGGAGGGCTGAGGCAGAGAACTGCTTGAACCAGGGAGGCGGAGGATGCAGTGAGCTGATATCGCACCACTGCACTCCAGCCTGGGTGACACAGTGAGACTTGGTCTCAAAAAAAAAAAAAGCTAAAAAACAGACAAACAAAAAAAACCACACGACTCTAAGAACCCTGGTGTAAGCAAGAATTTAAGACAACAAAATGAAAAGAGTGAATATATTTGAATACAACAATATGAAAAAATCTCTGTCCAAAATAAAAGAAAAAGAAAAAAAGAACACCAAACACAAACCACTAATAGAAGTGGAAATGTAATATTAGCTAACAGGAAGGATAGTTTGAAAGTCCACAGTAAAACTAAAAAGACACATTCCTTATGCTACAGGCATTTAACTTGTAAGAATCTGCCCTGAAAAACACTTGCACGGGTATTCAGACATTTACACAGGTATTCACCAGAATATTCTCTGTAATAACATAATACTGGATTCAACCTACTTGTCCATAAATATGGCTAAATAAAAGTAGCATTTTTATATGATGAAATACCATACAGCACCTAAAAGGAACATATTAGATCCTTGTGCATCACCATGGCTGTTCCACAATTCACCAGGTGGTCAGGCTGTGCTGCCAAGATTTATAAAAAGGCCATCAAGGAAGGGACAGCACATGATCTGAGGTCGCTGAGGACAGACACCAACCACATGAGGCCCCAAGAGAAACAGTGTAAACTTACAGTAAAAGGAGAAACAGGGCACAAGATCCAGCCTCCTGCAATGCAAAGATCCCCCAGAGCTAGCACATCCACTCCACAGCAATAGGGCTGGTGTGATGCACACACCCCACTTAGTAAGGAAGAAAGATCTCAATCCACCCTCCCCACTCCCATGGGGTGTGAAATACAGAAAGCTGAGAGAATGAATTAAGGCCACTGACTTAAGAGATTAAACACAACAAAGGAGTAGACATGAAGCCTGAAACAGTGAAAGACACGAGGCATTAAATGCAGCAGCACAGGCTGTGAGGGCTCTAACTCTGCAAGGAAATGTTCCAGGCTCAAGGTCACTCTTACATTCTTAACTTGGCAATGGGCTATTAAAAAAAAAAAAAAAAAAAAGACATTAAAAACCGTCAATTCTTCTTGTCTCCCAGTTTAGATATTCCTTCTTTCATTAATTTAACAAACACCTTCTAGGAGCACCTACTATGTCCCATACACTAAGGTAACAACAATTAATAAAGCAGACAAAAAGCACTGCCCTGGCAAGGGGCTTATGGGAGGATCAACCAATAAACAAATATATGCTATGTTAGACGGCGACAGGTGCTAGGAAGTGAAATAAGACAAGAAAAAGGGAGAAGTCTATGCCAGATGTTTTCAATGTCAGGAGACCTGGAGACTAAGATTTCCGGACAGTGGCTATCACTTTTCTTCCACTTTCCCGTGTTATCTAATTGTCTCTAAAAAGTACGCTTTATTCGCATAATTGGGTGAAAAGATAAAGCCGGCAGAAACCGGGACTCTTTCCAGATTCTCTGCCCCAGACGCCCAGGGGGCGAAGAGGTACCCCCTCGGCGTGGCGGGGCGGGATCCACGGTCAGACCCCCGCCCCGGGTGCAGCCTCCAGGCCGGGCCTCACCCGCCACTCTCGCCTGCACAGGTGCCCCCGCTCCCCACCCCGCGCCCCGCCGGGCTGCTCACCTACTCCCGCCGCCGACAGACAATCCTCCTAACACAGGCACCTCAGCCGACTGCCCCGCGCCTACTTCCCGACTGCCCCAGTTGCGCACGCGCGTCACCTGCCCAGGGCCTCCGCTGCCCCTCTAGGAAACTGGGAGGGCCAACGTCTCTGCTTTTCCCTGGCCCCAGGGCTGGGGGCGGGGGACGGCTGGGCTTGTGCAATATCTCTTGTCTCCCTCCGCTGGACACTTCCCTTCCATGCTCTGATGCTTAGGCGCGTTCCGAACCTATATCGGCTTTGGCGTGTTATCCTATATCCCTCCCATCGGGTCTACACGGCTGCCCTGAAGGCCTCTCTCCTTTCAGGGAAGAAAAGGATCCAAAGCTAGCGGTGAAAATAGAGCCAGCGGCCTGGCACGGTGGCTCACACCTGTAATCCCAACACTTTGGAAGGCCGAGGCGGGCGGATTACTTGAGGTCAGGAGTTCGAGACCAGCCTGGCCAACATGGTGAAACCCCGTGTCTTCCAAAAATAATTTTAAAAATTAGCTGGGTGTGGTAGCGCAGCGCCTGGAATCCCAGCTACTTGGGAGGCTGAGGCAGGAGAATCGCTTGAACCTGGGAGACGGAGGTTGCAGTTAGCCGAGATCATGCCACTGCACTCCAGCGTGGGAGACAAAGCGAGACTCCGTCTCAAAAAAACAAAGAAACAAAATAGGGCCAGCAAGTCCCCAAACATAAAACCCTTGAATGGGGAAATTCCCAAACAAGGCAATAAGCCCAGCACTGGCATGAGAGCTCATTATCTCCTTTTAAGTAAATGCTACAAGCCCTAGGCACAGTTTTGCAACTGTTCAAGGGTCATCAGGCTGCACATGACTGACTGCCTTTCCCAACACCAAGATACTCAGTTGCCCACTTTGGATGGAGCTGCAGCTTCGTGGGAAAAACAGATAATAAGAAATTACACAAATACATCAATGTAAAGTGGTTCCGAACACTATGTTGAAATGTAACAGTTATTTAATTGAGAGCGACTGATGATGATGCTTGTATTTTTTCTGGTACTTTTCTGTATACTTCCGGTAGCTCATAATACACTGGCTGCCACGCACTGATTTGAGTTGTCCAAGGAAATAGAGTCCGTAACTGGAATAGCCACTGAATCCAAATCTTTTGGTCTTTTCATTACGGTGCTTCATAAAAGCTCTCCCGTCCCAAGTCGCCATAGAGGGAGAGTTGGAGATAGCATGGCTCCTAGCTGGGATCCCAGAAGCTAGACGTAGGGGGTTGTGGGCAGGACAGTGAGGGGGCAAGATTCCAAGGAAAACTAAAATCCCTGCCCAGGAACGCTTACCACCTGGGAAAGCAGGAATGACCCAACGCATCAAGGCCCAGAGTGTACTCAAAGAACAACAGGTTAGGATGAGGGTCAAAACTCAGGCCAGAAAGAGCATTAGCTGGGCGTGGTGGTGTGCGCCTGTAGTCCTAGCTACTACGGAGGCAGAGGCGGAAGGATTGCTTGGGCCGGGGAGGTCGAGGCTGCAGTGAGCTATGATTGGGTCAGTGTACTCCAGCTTGGTCGATAGAGCGAGACCCAAGGAAGGAAGGAAGGAAGCGGGGAAGAGAGGAAGGGACGGAGGGAGGAAAGGAGGGAAGTGAGAGAAAAGGAATGAAAGAGAGAAGGAAGAGAGAGAGAACGAGAAAGAGCAGGCTGCTTCTTGGGTTACAACCTGGAGAGGCTGTGTAACATTATGAGTTGGAGACGCAGGTACAAAGTAGTAAAAACTTCTATAAAACAGACAGCATGTGGCAGAACAGTGGGTTTTTAAAGGTGGGAACGAGAAAGCCAAACAATAGAAAAAAAATAGATTGATTAACATCAGGTTACTTTTCTTTTAAGGATTAAAGCAGAGGGGGCCTTATGCTAACTCGGGTTAACTGGGCTCTTTCTGAATGGTTGCTATGAATTTCCTATTTGCAGGAAAAACTGGTCTGTTAGGGGATTCACATACTTCCGTAAAATTTTGGTTTGATTATGTGGCATTTAGCATTAGGAATTTATTTATTTTTTATTTATTTAATATTTTTTGAGATGGAGTCTCCCTCTGTCACCCAGGCTGGAAGGCAGTGGTGTAATCTCGGCTCACTGCAACCTCTGCCTCCCCTCCTGGGTTCAAGTGATTCTCCTGCCTCAGCCACCTGGTAATTGGAGCCACAGACACAGGCCACCATGCCCAGCTAATTTTTGCATTTTTAGTAGAGATGGGATTTCACCATATCTGCCAGGCTGGTCTTGAACACCGGACTCCAGGTGATCCGCCCCCCCTTGGCCTCCCACAAGTTCTAGGATTACAGGCGTGAGCCACAGCGCCCAGCCTTGTTTATTATTTATTTATTTTTATTTATTTATTTTTTTTTTTTGAGATGGAGTCTCGCTCTGTCACCCAGGCTGGAGTGCAGTGGCGCGATCTTGGCTCACTGCAACCTCTGCCTCCTGGGTTCAAGTGATTCTCCTGCCTCAGCCTCCTGAGTAGCTGGGATTACAGGCGCGTGCCACCACACCCGGCTAATTTTTGTATTTTTGGTATAGATGGGGTTTCACCATCTTGGCCAGGCTTGTCTTGAGCTCAGGTGATCCACCTGCCTTGGCCTCCCAAAGTGCTGGGATTACAAGCATGAGCCACTGCATCTGGCTTATTTATGTATTTTTGAGACAAAGTATGGCTCTATTACCCAGGCAGGAGTGCAGTTAATGGTAGGATCTTGGCTTACTGCAACCTCTGCCTCCTGAGCTCGGGCCATCATCCCACCTCAGCCTCCCAAGTAGATGGGACTACAGGTGTGCACCACCACACCCGGATTTTTTTTTTTTTTTTTTTTTGTAGAGATGGGGTTTTGCCATATTGCCCAGGCTGGTCTTGAACTCTTGACGTCAGGTGATCCACCTGCCTAGGCCTCCCAAAGTGCTGGGATTACAGGAGTGAGCCACCACACCCAGCCACTGGTTGTTAATCTTTTAAATATCATCCCTGAGAAGAAGAGACCTAGGTAACAGTTTCAGTTGTGTCTGTGGACTGGAAGGAAGTGTTGAGGAGGCCAATTTCTTTCCCTCCCTACAACCCCTCCTCACAGGTAGAATGAGACAAGATGGAAAAACAGCTCCTTTAGCCCCTCCTGAATCACCGAATTAACCCTTTAGTTGCTGGACCATATGAATGATTCAGGATTGGCCTTGCTGTCAGAAAGATGAGATGGATCCACAAGGTGGGGACAGCTGGTGTCAGAGGGCCATGGGATTAAGGACCTCTTTTATTCTCAATAAGCCTAGGTCATTGTTCTCTGATTTAGGTTGGAGATGAGTGGGTTGCTTGCCAGAGGGAGAGCTGGATGTGTCCTGCACTTATGATCTCCCACATGGCCTGGCTCTGGTTACCTTAATGTCAAGACCCCGGAAAATAGTTTCTCTTGTATGGCCTGGCTGCTAGGATGTTAGTGGAGGTAGGGGGTGCAGAGAAGCAGGGAGATACAGAAACCACAGTTGTTCTGTTGAGGGTGTTAGAGTATAACAAGTTGGATGCAGACTTATAAAAGGCAAGATGAAAGGACTAGGGGAGTCGTTAGTAGGAAGATGTGTACCACTGAGTATCCAGTTGACACTTTATGTATAATCATCAATCAGTGGACAGTGGCAGAGGACAGTTAAATACAAAGTCAGAATGCCTCAACTGTTCCTTCCAAATCAGGAGACAGACTGGAGACAGTAGGCAGAAATCAAGTGGCTGGGTAGTCACAGGGCCCAGGCATCTCCCTGCTGAACACCATGACTGGTGTAAATGAGGGACTCCTGTGAAGCGTGCACATACTATCTACTGCCATCATGTGAAGGATGTAGGTCAGTGATGAGGTCTGGGGTAACCCATCTGAGGTTTGTCTGGGGTCTGGAGGAAATGTTACAATTCATCAGGTCTTCCAGCCTTGGTCATGGCCAACATGCAGGTTTCGTGACTGGCAAACATGGGTGTAGTTCCTGACATGAGGAGTAGTGAGTGCTAAAAACTGACATCAAGATCCTCCTAAGAAGGAAGGTTGTAAATTCAGGTGAAATGGTGGTCTGGATGGAGCAGCAGGGCTAATGTGACCTTTATAACCCATGGAGGAATGACATGGTGTTTTTCAAATGCAGTTGACCCTTGAACAACATGGATTTGAATGGCCTGGGTCAACTGATACATGAATTTTCTTCTGCCTCTGCTGCTTCTGAGACAGCAAGACTAGCTCCTACTCTTTCTCTTCCTCCTCAGCCTATACAATGTGAAGACAGTGAGGATGAAGGCCTATATGATGATCCACTTCCACTTAATAAATAATAAATATATTTTCTCTTCCTAATTTTTTTTTTTTTTTTTTTTTTTTTTACAGGATCTTGCTCTGTCACCCAGGCTAGAGTGCAGTGGCGCAATCATAGCTCACTTCAGCCTCACCTTCCCTGGCTCAAGCAATCCTCCCATTTCAGCCTTTAGAGTAGCTGGAGCCACAGGTTTACACCACCACACGTGCTAATTTTTAAAATTTTCGTAGAAATGGGATCTCTTCTTATTGCCCAGGCTGCTCTCGAACTCCTGGGCTCAAGTCATCCTCTCAACTTGGCCTCCCAAAGTGCTGGGATTACAGGTCTGAGAAGATGTTTTTGTTTTTAATTGAGATAGGATCTCACTCTGCGGCATGATCACAGCTCACTGCAGCCTCAAACTTCTGGGTCCAAGGGTTCCTCTTGCCTCAAACTCCCAAGTAGCTAGGACCACAGGTGCATGCCACTATGCCCAGCTAAAATTTTTTTTTTTTTTTTGAGACAGAGTTTCGCTCTTGTTGCCCAGGCTGGAGTGCAATGGCACGATCTTGGCTCACTGCAACCTCTGCCTCCCGGGTTCAAGTGATTCTCCTGCCTCAGCCTCCCCAGTAGCTGGGATTACAGGCATGTGCCACCACGCCCAGCTAATTTTGTATTTTTCAGTAGAGACGGGGTTTCTCCATGTTGGTCAGGTTGGTCGCAAACTCCCAACGTCAGGTGATTTGCCTGCCTCGGCTTCCCAAAGTGCTGGGATTACAGGTGTAAGCCACTGCACCTGGCTTGCCCAGCTAATCAAAAAAAAAAATTATTATTATTATTATTTTTTTTTTTTTTTTGAGAAGGAGTCTTGCTCTGTTGCCGAGGCTGGAGTGCAGTGGCACAATCTCAGCTCACTGCAAGCTCCATCTCCCGGGTTCATGCCATTCTCTTACCTCAGCCTCTTGAGTAGCTGGGACTACAGGTGCCTGCCACCACGCCTGGCTAATTTTTTGTATTTTTAGTAGAGATGGGGTTTCACCATTTCAGCCAGATGGTCTTGATATCCTGACCTCGTGATCTGCCCTCCTCGGCCTCCCAAAGTGCTGGGATTACAGGCGTGAGCCACCGCACCCAGCCAAAAATAATTTTTGTAGAGATGGAGTCTCACTATGTTGCCAAGGCTGGTCTTGAATTCCAGTCCTCAAACAATCCTGCCTGGGCCTCCCAAAGTGCTGGGATTACAGGAATGAGCCACTACAACTGCGCAGTTTTCTCATTAACATTTTCTTTTCATAATTTACTGTATTATAAGAATACTGTCTATAATACATGTTACATACAAAATATGTGTTAATCAACAATTTATGTTATCTCTAAGGCTTCTGGTCAACAGTAGATGATTAGTAGTTAAATTTGGGGGGAAGCAAAAGTTATATGCAGATTTTCTACTTCATGGTGGGTCAGTATTCCTAACCCCTATGTTGTTCAAGGGTCAACTGTATGTCCACAATTTTTTGCTACTTCGCTCTTCAAGAGATGGAGCTGGACTTAGTGACTTGCTTCTAACAAATAGAATAAGGCAGAAGTGATGATGGGTCACTTCCAAGACTAGGTTATAAAAATGTCTATGGCTTCCTTTGTCCTCTGTTTCTGAGATCACTCACATTAAAGGGTGCTAGCTGCCATGCCTTGAGAACACTTAAGCAGCATCATGGAAGGCCCATGTGGCAAGAGATTGAGGACTCCTGCCAAGAGCTAGCGAGGAACTTAGGCCCCACTTCAACAGTCACATTAGTGAACCATCATGGAAGTGGCTCCTCCAGTGCCAAGCAAGCCTTTAGATGATGACAGCCTTGGTCAACATCACAGTTAAAATCTCAGGACAGACTTTGAGCAAGAACAAATCAGCTAAGCTACTCCTGAATGCCTGACCCACAGAAACGGTGATACAGGAAATGTTTGTTGTTTAAGCCATAAGTTTGGGGATAATTTGTTTGTAGCAACATATAGATAATGAATATACAAAGTTTTTAAAAATCTCTCAAATTTCCCACATCATCCTTAGTCTGCAGTTCCTCACTCCCTCTCTGAAATGGTACTTGGAAATTTTGAAATAATTCTATGCATTAATTAGGGCTCTCTTCATCATACGTAAGAGCCACAGATCAAACTAGTTGGAGCAAAAGGGGAAGTATCTTACATAAACACTTAAACAGCAGGGGTGCAGCTGGATCTTAGAAATCCCTGAAACCAGAGACTAGAAAGTCAGTTAGAACACATCTAATAGCTTTGCCTTTAGTTCTAATTCAAAACAATCTCAGGAAAAGGCTTTGGTTGGTCAGTTGAAGTTGCGTGCCCATTTCTAAACCAATCAACAGTTGTGGGCAGGACTTCTGTTTCAAGTAATTTTGCATATTAGATGACCTGAAAACTCTCCTGCACAGAGATGTAGAGATTTAAAATACGAAAGTTTCAGTAGAATCCATAGGTTCACACACACAAAAAGAAAATATGAAAGAGTCTTAGAGACATAGAGGAAGAAATTACAAGGTTTTGCCTACGGCTATTAGGAGTTCCAGAAAAGAAAAAAATTAACCACATGTATTCAAAGATAGAATAGCTGTTAATTTTCCAAAATTATTGAAAAACCAAAATCCTTAGATTTAGAAAGCCCAATAAATCCTAAACAGGATAAATAAATATAAATCTGCACCTAGACACACACTAGTGAAATTGCAAGATACAAATTTTTTCTCATGCATCCTGTCCAGGCCTGGTAAGTAAGTCTCTTTTGGTTACACTTTCTTTTGTCAACATTCCTCTTAGATTGACAGGGACCAGAAATGGGCATCTATCCCCAGTTATAGTTTGATTATTAGGCTACTTGCTTCATTGTTCCGTTCCTCCCCCAACAGATAGAGCAGTCCATACCCCTGAAGTGGGGGTCACAGCAAAGTATCATTTCAACACTGGCAGCCATTAACAAATACACACACCACTGCTATTCCCAGCATAAGCGTGCTGCTGGTTCTGCTGAAGGTACTGCTTGTAACATAAACGTAATACAAAAACACAAATGCTTTTGTTTTGTTTTGGTTTGGTTTGGTTTGGTTTGGTTTGAGACAGAGTCTTGCTCTGTCGCCAGGCTGGAGTGCAGTGGTGTGATCTTGGCTCACTGCAAACTCCACCTCACATGTTCAAGCGATTCTCCTGCCTCAGCCTCCCGAGTAGCTGAGACTACAGGTGCATGCCACCACACCCAGCTAATTTTTGTATTTTTAGTAGAGACAGGGTTTCACCATGTTGGCCAGGATGGTCTTGATCTATTGACTTTGTGATGTGCCCGCCTCAGCCTCCCAAAGTGCTGGGATTACAGGTGTGAGCCACTGCGCCAGGCAAGCAAAAATTTTTTTTTTTTTTGAGAAAGAGTTTCGCTCTTATTGCCTAGGCTGGAGTACGATGGCGCTATCTTGACTCACTGCAGCCGCCTCCCAGGTCCAAGCAATTCTCCTACCTCAGCCTCCCGAGTAGCTGGGATTACAGGTGCCCACCACCATGCCCAGCTAACTTTTGTATATTTAGTAGAGACGGGGTTTCACCATGTTGGTCAGACTGGTGTCGAACTCCTGACCTCATGATCCACCTGCCTCAGCCTCCCAAAGTCCTGGGATTATAGGCGTGAGCCATCACGCCTGGCCTTGTTTTTCTTTTAAAGAACAAGGAGACCAGGCAAGTGGCTCACACCTCTAATCCCAGCACTGTGGGTGGCTGACAACACAAGAGGATTGCTTGAGCCCAGGAGTTTGAGGCCAGCCTGGGCAACAGAGGAAGACCCTCCCTACAAAAAAAAAAAAAATTCAAAGAATTAGCTGGATGTGCTGTAGCTCCTGCTACTCAGGAGGATCACCTGAGCCTAGGAATTGCAGACTGCAATAAGTTATGATTCCACCACTACTCTCCAGCCTGTATGACAGAGCGAGACCCTGTCTTTAAAAATGAAGAAAGAAATAAATGTCAGGTTTCTGAGCTGGAGCTAAGCCATTGTAACCCCTGTGACCTGCACGTATACATCCAGACAGCCTGCGAGAGCCAAGAAGTCTGGAGCAGCTGAGAAACCACAAAAGAAGTGAAACAGCCAGTTTCTGCCTTAACTGATTAACCAACCTTATGACATTCTGCCATTATGACTTGTTCCTACCCTACCCTAACTGATCAATCGACCCTATGACATTCTTCTGCAGGACCATGGATCTCATGATCTCCCCACCATGCCTCTTGTGACTCCTCCCCTGCTGACAACAGATGACCACCTTCAACTGTAACTTTCCACTGCCTACCAAAGTCCTGTAAAGCTGCCCCTCTCCTATCTCCCTTTGCTGACTCTCTTTTTGGACCCAGTTCACTTGCACCCAAGTGAATAAACAGCCTTGTTGCCCACACTAAGCCTGTTCAGATGGTCTTCTCGATGGACACACGTGATAGTAAATAAATCACGATGAGTCTTAGGTGATGCAGACCTTCTTGATATCCAGAAGTTTGATCAGGCCAAGAGATGCAAACAGCTTTGATTGCTGGGTATTCCACCTCCTGCATACCTACTTTACTCAGAAGAGCCACCGGTTATGTTCAAAGGGAAGTCTTTGAACATAAGACTTGGTAATGAAGTAAGGGAGGGTCTCTCACCCACTCTCTTTGGCCAAACTAAATAAACCCTTCTCTGCTCCTAAGTGCTGATGTGTCAGTGTTTGGCTTACTGCACATCAGGTACACGGATCTAAACATCGGACTTCAATAACACATGTAGGTTATTACAGGAATCCACAAAAGGGACCTTCAAGTTGCGTCCTGTGTATGTTTCTTTGGCCTTTATGACATGCTTCGGAAACACATTAGTCTTATCTGGAGAGCGTGTTAAAACCCTGATCACTGGACCCCATTTTTACATTTATGATTAAGTAGGTCTATGGAGGGACCTGAGAATTTGCATTTATCACTGGTTCCCAGGTGACACAGCCGTTTGGGGCACCATGCTTGGAGAACCACTCCAGAGACCTCTAAATTGGTAGTTCAACCTTAGCTGCATTTAGAAACACTGGGAAAATATGCTCACATTTAATTGTGACATTTTGAAATTGTACAAGTATTTTGACATCTGCCCCCCATATTTAGTCTCTTAAAATGATGGGAAAACACCAACCAATCACAGGTTTAATTAGTTTAAAAAGTTTACCCCTTCAGTTCCTCTTTGTAGCATCTAATATTCCTTTGAAATATGAAACAGACCCAGCAGTGGCCAATAGTAAATTTCTACCCCACACCCCACAACAGAGTTGAAAAGTTCAGGCTCTCTGAGCATTGTGTTGCAGTGGCACTTCTCCAGAATTGGTACCTCCGCCGAGTTGGGGGAGTTTAAATGTACCAGTGAAAATAGCTTTTTCTCCTTCAAAGGAAAGAAAGAAAAATCACTCCTTAAAACCCAGACGGTCTGAAGATCTGGTTGTGAGGTCTTTCTTCCTGTCCCATCTCTTCAGACTTTTTTTTTTTTTTTTCTTTTTTTAGCAGTGGAGCAAGAGAGACCAAAACCTAACTTGAGTTACAAGAAACAAGACAGTGATGGCTATAAAGGGAGTAACCAGGAGCAACTGGGACACTTTACCTCCCACATCCAATGTTTGTGCTTCACATTAAAACAACAAAGATAACAAATCCACAAAATGCAACAGCTGGAATTACAAATTTCATTCACCCAAGGGTGGTAGAAGGCAGGAAGGAAAGGTGGGAAGGTAAATGGCACAGGGAGAAAGACAAAATATTCAAATCCATCCAGTCATAGGGACTGGCAAATGCTAGAAAAATAGCTGTAGAAAAAAGAAAAAAAAAAAAACACTAAAAAAATTGTGGTCCTTTCAACTCTCAGTGGTGTTAAAAATCCACACACTGGTGTCAGGAAGATTCTGCCTTATGTGCACCAGAGATAAAAGATTCCAATTCCTCAGAGAGGGGATATGCAGAGGGCCCTTGGCAGAATGAATCGTGCCTTCCCTGGCAGGGGGAGGTGAACTGGGAAAAAAGCTGCCACAGCGTCCTTCAAATCCCACCCATCCCCTCAATGGCAGGTGACTCAGGCCTGCAGTAGCCTTCAGTTTAGGTGGAGATATATGTGGTGAAGGGAACTTCTCTGCAGAGGTTGAGCTGCTCAAGGCAGACTGCAGGTGAGACTGTGTAAGAATCTGTTGCTTAAGAAGACCACCAAAGAGGAGAGGTGCAACTCGAAGAGGTATGTTTTGCTGGGGATCTTTGCCTTATTGCACTGATAATGAACAAAGGAAAGAGGATAGAGAAAAGACAGCCATGGATAATATATGATGACTGCATTGCTGTGAGAAAAGCCAAGGGCAAACCAAACCCAAAGTAGTAAAGCGAGTTCCTCTCTAAGTTAGACAACCGCTGGTACATTTCAATTCCTTTATTGAACCAACCATATTTGAAGCAGTAGAGTGAGTCAAGAAGAGAAAAACGCCGGAGAGTAAGCAGCTGACCAACAAGATGGGTGGTAAAGAGACTCACAGACATTCCCTGAACGGGTGAAAGAGCCTGCAAAAAAAACGTGGAGAGCATGTCAGCAGTTATTTTGTGGATACTAGGGAATGGGTGAGGCTTGCTTCAAATGCCAGGTCAGCTGTATCTTGGAACCAAATGGCATTCACAACTTTGCTAGGCATGAACAAGGGGAGCACCCAAAAAGCCCTGGAAATTTATATGAGGAAAAATTCCAGCCATGACCAAGCATCTCCACACAGTGATGGATCATAAGTAATTCACTCTGTTACTCACTGAAGCCCACGAATAAACACTCGATAAAGCAAGAATAGACTGAACCAGAGCACTCCACCATCCCAAATGCAACACTGGAAAATTCTACCAACACTTGCTGCTCATTCTCTTGCTCCCACTCTATATTCTGGGATATTCTCTGTGCCAGGACACTGCTTGCCCTTCGTCCACACTGCTCTTCTCTTTTGCTGGATTGGAGCATCTAGCTGGAGATGGTACAAATACCCCAGATGGAGTCTTTGACTCCCCTGGGAAGGTCCTGGAGAAAGGTTTTGACACTGTCAGCCATGTCTTCACTACCCAAACTATCAACTGTGCAGAGGAGATAGAAGTGCCCCCAAATCTCTCTTCATGAAGGACCCCGCAGCTCTGCCACCACAGCTCCAGCCTGGCCCCTCACCCACCACCACGGGCCCAGTTGACTCCTCTGTGCCAAGCAGCCTGCTCCACCGGGGCGCTCCCAGGGTTGGGGTGCTCTGCCCACACTGGCCATGCCTGGGCTGCAGAGACGGGGAGGTTTTTTTAAATGCAATTCTCTACCCCATTTCAAACCGATTAAATCAGAATCTTGTAGGTGGTGCTCAGGCACTGGGTTTTTGCAAAGCTCCCCAAGTGGTCCTTCCGTGCATTAAAGTTGAGAAGAACTGCTCTAAATTTGTTTTGACCTCATGGAAAGGTTTCCAACTGATTTCTTATGAAAAAGGTAGTAGAAGCCTCTTCTTTAGTTTGTACCAATAAGGTTATAAGGTTGGCCTCTGCCTGACTGGAGGGTGGGGCTGTACAAAAAACTGCTCCACCCCCAGTTATCTTTGGCCCTGAGGCTGGCCAGTGGTTCCACTGGTTTCAGCTTCCTTCTCCTCTGCCTTGGGATTTTAGAGCCCACAGCTTCCAGCATGACCTGCTAGTTGCTGTCAAGGAGATGACGTTAACCCCGTTATATGCCCTTTGCTTCTCAATCTCTCCTCCTTGGGACTATCAGGGATCCTAGAGATGGAGTAGAAATTGTAAATAAAAGTTTCCATCCAGACCAGTGCCTCTCAGACTTGAAGGTACATACAAATCACTTGGCAAGCCTGTTAAAAAGAAGATTCTGATACTGTGGGACTAGGGTAGGGCCTGAGAGCCTGCATTTCATCTATTATTAGTATTATTATCTTTTTAAAATTTTATTTTTCATCCTCAATGTATCACAACAAGCCTGTATTTCTAACAAGCTCCCAGGTAGTGGAGAGCTGTTAGTCTGAGGGCCACGCTTGGAGAAACGAGGACCAAATCTCTTCTTTCCCCCATCGACATTAAAGATTGTTAAGAACAAGACAGGGCACAGTGGCTCACACCTATAATCCCAGCACTTTGGAAGGCCAACGTGGGTGGATCACTTGAGCTCAGGAGTTCAAGACCAGCCTGGGCAACATGGCAAAACCTCATCTCTACATGAAATACAAAAATTAGCCAGGCATGGGGCACATGCCTGTAGTCCCAACTACTGGAGGGGCTAAGCTGGAAGGATCGCTTGGGCCCAGTAGGTCAAGGCTGCAGTGAGCTGCGATTGCACCACTGCACTCCAGCCTGGGCAACAGAGTGAGACCCTATCTCAAAAAAAAAAAAAAAAAGGATTGTTAGTGGGAACCAGGGGATGTGAAAGGACTGGACCCTATAAATGTAGCCCAAGGTAGAGAAAGAGTGGTGCTGCTTTCTTCTCAGTTGGTTAAGCATGGGTGACAGAAGCATGATTGGCGGTTCCAGCAGGAAGTTCTGGTGAGATTTGATCTCCTGTGGATAGGTTTGCCTTGAGAACAAAGTGAGGGACATTGGGGATAGGAGGCCAGAAAAGAGGGTGTGAACCAGAGCAAGGAGAGGCTGTGGTGTCATGCTTCAGAGTTCTGAAGTTTCTTGTTTGTGACAGACAAATGCCAATGAGCGTAAAGCTTGGAGTGGGCAAGCTTTTTTTTTTTTTTCTGAGGTGGAGTTTCACTCTTGTCACCCAGGCTGGAGTGCAGTGGTGCAATCTCGGCTCACTGCAACCTCCACCTCCTGACCCGAGTTCAAGCAATTCCCCTGTCTCAACCTCCCAAGTAGCTGGGATTACAGGCACCTGCCACCACGCCTGCGTAAGTTTTGTGTATATTTTTTTTTTTTTTTTTTTTTGAGATGGAGTCTCACTCTGTTGCCCAGGCTGGAGTGCAGTGGCCAGATCTCAGCTCACTGCAAGCTCCGCCTCCCGGGTTTACGCCATTCTCCTGCCTCAGCCTCCCGAGTAGCTGGGACTATGGGCGCCCACCACCTGGCCTGGCTAGTTTTTTGTATTTTTTTTAGTAGAGACGGGCTTTCACCACGTTAGCCAGGATGGTCTCGATCTCCTGACCTCGTGATCCACCCGTCTTGGCCTCCCAAAGTGCTGAGATTACAGGCTTGAGCCACCGTGCCTGGCCAAGTTTTGTATTTTTAGTAGAGATGGGGTTTCACCATGTTGACCAGGCTGGTCTCGAACTTCTCACCTCAGGTGATCTGCCCATCTCGGCCTCCCAAAGTGCTGGGATTACAGCTGTGAGCCACTGCACCTGGCCCAAGCTATTTTTAAAAAGTTATTATTGTGCTGGGCTCCATGATACCACTGTAGTCAGCTAGCACTCAGAAGCTACTCAGAGGCTGAGGCAGGAGGATCTCTTGAACTCAGGAGTCCGAAACCAGCCTGGGCAACATAGTAGGACCCTGTCTTTACAAAAAAATTTAAAGAAAAAGAAAAGCTCATATTATTGTATCCACAGGCAACTCTGAAAGCCTTTTTATTGCTAGCATTTAAGCAACTGCTTAATGGGAAAGTGAGAAAAAGCTATACCATCTTATATGTGATCAAAATGCTTTGTTTCTTCCAACCAACATAACTCTTGAACCAGTTTTTATAGTGAGGAGACCAAATAACCTTTTGACAAAAAAGAAAAGAAAACCCCCAAAGCATTGGCAAGTCATTTCCAAGCAGGCATTTCTGGTCACATTTCAAGCAGGCTCACCTAGAACTACCTCTAGGTAGCAGAGCAATTCTGGTGTCTGCAGATACCTCAAGACCTTGGCCTTTGTTCATTGCTCATCTATCCTGAGGCATCGGGAAATCCATACCACAGAGAACTTTATGTAGGTGAGGAGCATAAGAAAGTTCTCAGTCAAATTTCAAGCCTCGGTCAGCATCAGAAACTCCACACTGGGGAGAACCTCCAGTGAGTGCGGGTAAGCCTTCTCCCTCCACTCCACCCTTGCTGCTCACCCAACAATGGAGTCGCTCAGAGGAGAAGGCTATACCTGTTCTGGTTATAGGAAGTCTTTAGAGTGGATTTCAAGCCTTAGGAAAGGTCAGAAATCATGCACTGGAGTGAAATTCTATGTGTGTAGTGAAGGTGGGAAAATGTTCATTCATTCTGAGTTCTGCTCTTGGTGCCCACCAGCAAATCCCCCTGGGGAGAAGCACTCAGTGCAGTGACTGCGAGAAAGCCTTCCTCTGGGTCAGAGGTCTCCTCTCACATCACAGAAGCCACAGTGGGGAGAAGCCTGCAGGGAAAGTGGCAAAGCCATGGCCCACTGCTTCCTTAGGGTTTTTCCCAGTGTGGATTCCTTGTCAGGTTTCTGCTCCAGCTGAGGTTTTCCCACACACCCCACATTCACATGTTTCTCCCCAGTGTGGTCGCAGATGCAGGCACAGCCTCTGGTGCCCACTTCAGCCTTTCCCATAGTCAATGCCCCTCAAAGGGCTTCTCCAGCCCTGCCCTGAGTTGCACCATGAGGCCCCTTGCCCTATTGAACACTCCCTGATGTAGACTCTTCAATGGGCAGCAAGGGCTGAGCTCCGGGTTGAAACTTTCCCATGCTCATTACATACATAGGATTTTTCTTCAGTATGCACTTGCTGATGTTGCCTAAGATCTGAAATCCGGCTGAAAGATTTTCCACAGCTGGGCAAATCTTTCCGGGGAGTCTAACCCCAGAATGTCTCCTTTGGTGGGCCATAAGGGATAGAGCTCAGAGTGAAGGCCTTCCCACACTCACATTGACAGAACCTTACCCCACTGTGAATTCTCTCTCAATGATGAAAAGCTGGATGCAGAGGGAACCCTACCACATTCATCATATTTATGGCTTTCCGTTCTGTGGAAACCTTGTGATGTTTAATTAAGTTGGAGCTGGAACTGAATCCTTGTCCAAATCTCTCATATTTCTGGCCTCCCTAACTTGTGGAGGATTTTTGTTTTTCATCCTTAGTTGTTTTCATATGAGATCTCTTGCTACTTATGTTCTTTCCTAAAGGATTTTCCCGTATCTTTTCTAAGCTGTTTTTCATTTCACAGGCTGCTCCAGATTCAAACATCTGTTTTTCCCCTGATATTAATGTCAGTGAATTTATCATCATATTCTGAACCAGAATCAACATCTTGCTCCGAGTTCTGTCCTAACCCTCTGCCAATAATAGAAAAGGCAAATACCAGAGACATACAGTAAAGTTACTGGAACACTAGTGGGACCCTTTGAGAGAGTAAGTCAGAGACCATTCTGAGACTCGGTGCAGAGAAGATGGAATGAATGGAATATGTCTTGAGAGCACACCAAGGAGATGGGGTCGGCAAACCAGCTACAAGGAATCAAACTCTTGGGTAGCAAACAAGGGAAGGCTAGCAGGTGATGAGGGAAAGCCAGGATAGGAACTCTCACAGTAGAGAACTGTACGGGGAGGAAAACTCTGTTTTATCTTTCTGATGGAAAGTTTACTTTGACAACTGCCCTTCCCACCCCCTTTCTAAAGTTCCCCAGCAAAAGAGAGGCTGTTGCTAATTGGATGAGTCAGAGTCTGCGTCACCTGGCCAACCTTATTTAGTAGACATGATAAATATTGGTTTTAAAGCTGGGACCCTTGTTGCCCTCTCTTTGTGTGACTTTGTTCTTCTACTATGGGGCAGGGCAGAGGGTAAAAGCCTGAGATTTGGTTGCAGCCTCCAGAGGGCAGTAGAAGTCTTACTTGAGTCTGATTGAAAACACTGGACAGCCTACACTGACCTTCATGGTTTCTTGGTATGATTATTAATGGCAGACCCTTTCATTCACTCATTTTTATTCTACAAAGTTTCCCAGTTTGGACAATAAAATATGGTCATCCGAGAGCCATGTCATCAAACTGATCTTCAGCAGAGGGCCTGAATTAGGGAAACAGGTGACAACTCAGTTAACGATGAGACACAGTTGGTAAGTTCCATTTCCTAACAGGCTACTGTTCTTTGTATGGATCTCCTTTGGGAATTCAGCATGGAAGAAGTGGAACTGGCAGAGCAGGAGTCAGTCTTCCTGGATCCTTGGTCAGAATATTTCATTTCTAATACAGGACAAGAGGGGTGATTCTCTGTTGGACTGGGAGGCCCAATAATTAAATTGGGGCAAGGGATGGAAATAAGAACATTCAAGGCCAGGCGTAGTGGCTCATGCCTGTAATCCCAACACTTTGGGAGGTCAAGGCAGGTGGATCACCTGAACACAGGAAGAGTGTGTTCGAGACAAGCCTGGCTAACATGGTGAAACCCTGCCTCTACTAAAAATACAAAAATTAGCTATTCGGGAGGCTGAGGCAGGAGAATCACTTGAACCTGGGAGGCGGAGGTTGCAGTGAGCCTAGATCACACCACTGTACTCCAGCCTCGGAGGCAGAGTGAGACTCTGTCTCAGGAAAAAAAAAAAAAAAAATTCAAAAGGAACACAGTCTTTGAAAGAATGAGAAACAATGCTTTCAATGGGGAGTGGGTAGAGGCCATGAAGAGGGAGCTATCTCTCTGTGTCTTAAACCAGAACCCTCTGCATGTGAGGTGGGCCCAGAAAAGACGAAGGAGACTCTAGAAAGACCCAGTGTGCCTACGGGTATAAGCCTACTAAGTCTCCCTGTTTCTGATTTTTCCACTCAATTTTTACTGCACCAAAAAGCAGACAAGGAGGAATATAGCAGAGAAAGCATGGGACATAAAACACACTAATATAGTCTTACAAAGTCCAAGTCTATCCTTAATCACAATGTATGCAAACATGTTATGTTTCCTTATTAAAAGGAAGGACGGAGACAGAGAAGAAGGGGGGAGACTTTTTACAAGAGACTTACCTATAATAAAACCAAACAATAGAAAAGGTTGAAAAGAAAGGAAGGGAAAAGGGTATACCAAGCAAGTTCTAACAACAAGAGAAAAAGCTTTGTAGAGTTATTAATATGTGACAAAACAGGCTCTAAGGCTAAGCCTTTAATGGGCATAGAATGGAATATTTCATGTTGATAAAAAATGAACAATCAATCCCTAAGTTGTTGAACAATATCCATGTCAGGAAACCTAGAAGTTACCCTTTTTTTTTTCTTTCTTTCTTTTTTTTTTTTGAGTTGGAGTTTCACTCTTGTTGCCCGGGCTGGACTGCAATGGCACAATCTCAGCTCACTGCAACCTCCTCTGCCTCCAGAGATCAAGCGATTCTCCTGCCTCAGCCTCCCAAGTAACTGGGATTACAGGCATGCACCACCATGCCTGGCAAATTTTGTATTTTTAGTAGAGATGAGGTTTCACCATGTTGGCCAGGCTGGTCTCAAACTCCTGACCTCAAGTGATCCACCTGCCTCGGCCTCCCAAAGTGCTGGGATTATAGGCCTGAACCACTGTACCCAGTCTAGAAGTTGCTCTTAATTCTCCACCCTCTCACATCTAAAACATCAGCAAGTCCAGTTTATTTTTCTTCCAAAATACATTGTAAATCCACCCATTTCTTTCCATCTCCACAGCACCTCACCCCGGTCCTGGCCACCATCTTTTCTCAAATGTACTCCTGCAATGCTGCCCTAATTGGCCTCCTGACACTGAAATTAATCTCCCCCCAGAAACTTCAAATTGGTTAACCTGGCCAACATGGTCTTCAGCCGGCAGGCCTCTGCCCAACTCTGACTGCACCTCTGACACTGTGACTGTCATCCAGGACAGTGGCCTCCCTCCTATCACCTGATCAGCCCAATCATTTACGCCTTGAGCCTTTGCAGCAACTTTTCCCTCTGCAGATAATGCTCCTCTCTCACACCTTCAGGGGTATAGCAGTCCTTTAAAATTCAATTTTTAGTTTAAATGGCACCCTCTAAGAGAGGAGGGTGAAAATTTTCAATACTTGTTAATATAGGAGCATAAGAATCACTGTAATTGTCTTCCAACCTATTTGTTACCTTTATAAATAAACATCTGATGACATAGACTACTAACATTAATCTGTGAAATGTTGAATTATGATGAAAACAGAGAACTGAGAGGCTGGGCATGGTGGCTCATGCCTGTAATCCCAGCACTTTAGGAGACTGAGGTGGGAAGACTACTTGAGGCCAGAAGTTTGAGACCAGCCTGGGCAACATAGTGAGACCCCCCATCTCTACAAAAAAATACAAAAATCAGCTGGACATGATGCACACGCCTATAGTCCTAGCTACTCAGAAAGCTGAGGAGGGAAGACTGCTTGAGCACAGGAGGTCAAGGATGCAGTGAGTGATGATCGCACCACTGTACTCCAGCCTGGGTGACAGAGTGAGACCCTGTCTCAGAGACAGTGAGAGCAAATGGGGGTAGGGGGGAACACCAAGGATTCTCCTTCAAATAGTACAATTTATTTCTTTTTTGTTTTTTTGAGACGGAGTCTCACTCTGTCACCTACGCTGTAGTGCAGTGGTGCAATCTCGGCTCACTGCAACCTCCGCTTCCCGCGTTCAAGCAATTCTCCTGCCTCAGCCTCCCAAATAGCTGGGATTACAGGTGTGAGCCACCACACCCGGCTAAATTTTTAGATGGCACTTCTATCCTGGTGTATCCTGTTTGGGACTCTTTCAGAACCCTGGACAGTGCCTGGTGTACAGTAAATGTTCAATAACTATTGAATGATTTGTCATAAACTTACATGCACCCTAAACCTATCATCACAGCTTTAAAATATATAAGGCAAATTGGTCTACAAAAAGATATAGACGAGTGTGAGACCAACCCACACCCCTTAGAAACATACTAGGAAAACCCAAAACAACAAAGAACTGTTTAAATGCAAAAGTAGAATGAGTGTTTTTACCATCTGCATTTCTGAATTATTTTTTCACAATTAATATGTATTACTTTGATAAATGAGATTAAATTTTGCTTTATGTTCCCTTCTCAAATTGTAAAGTCTTTTAGTATGGTTCTACGGAGCTGATAAAACCTGTTCAGGGGTGTTAAGTGCACACCAAGATGAAAGGTGACAGAAAGGTGCATAACATTAGGATTACATTTAGGGTTATTCTTTTTTTTTGAAGGAGTCTTGCTCTGTCGCCCAGGCTGGAGTGCATTGGCATGATCTCGGCTCACTGTAACTAACCTCCACCTCCCAGGTTCAAGTGATTCTCCTGCCTCAGCCTCCCAAGTAGCTGGGATTATAAGCTTGCACCACCATGCCCAGCTAATTTTTGTACTTTCAGTAGAGACGGGGTTTCACCATGTTGGCCAGGCTGGTCTCGAACGCCTGACTTCAGGTGATCCACCAACCTTGGCCTCCCAAAGTGCTGGGATTGCCTGTGTGAGCCACCACGCCCTGCCTGTTTAGGGTTATTCTAAAAATCATAACTTCTTGGACGTAAAAAAGTTCTACACATGGCTAGTAACCCCTTCTGCAGCTGAAACTCACTGCAAACCCCCTTCTGTCACCCAGAGTGACTAGAATTGTGTTCTGTGAGGGGCAGGGTTCACTGGACAGCATGAGATGACATGCCAGGCTGAATTCTGTCCCTGCAGTGGAGGCTACTCTACAATAAAGTGACAGGAAGATCTGACTTCAATGCCCTGCAGAGCTCCATTTCTCCCACCATCTGGTTTTGTAAGGAAAGAAAAGTGTCTGTGTGCTTCTACGTATTTTTTTTAGCACTCCTTAATTTAAATGTCTATAAAAAAAAGTCCAAAGCTTAACTGGTTATCTTTGAAATATAATTTCTTTTTTTCTTCTTTTACTTATCTTTTCTTATATTTCTACAATAATAAATCCAAATTAGGTGGCAAAGAAATGATATAAAAGAAGCATGGTATCTGCCAAGTCAAATTCTCTGTATGAGCTAATGCCCACCCAAGGGGCAAGTTGAGGAAAGGAAGGTGCTGTTGACTTCTAGTCCATTTCTAATCTGTCCGGAGCATTGGTAAGGCCAGGGGCTGGACAGTGGGCTATTGGAGTGGACTCCAGTCTCAGGCCAATGTACTCAATACTTGCATCAGGAGAGTAGGTGGCAACTGGCCCCTCCATCCACAGTAACTTTTGGGCAGCTACTCTGACCACTGTGGGAAAGACAGTTTCTGGGGTGCCAGTTGAGTTGGTCTCCCCTGTGTGAGACACCCATGGGGAGCCATGGGCGGCCTCTGCGGAGAAAAGTCTCCTTATTGCCTTCATGTCTTTATGCCCTGGGAGCATAACCGCTCAGCGGCATTCCACAGGTTGCTCAAGGAGACAACACTCCCTTGAAGTAGTGGGGTATAATCAAACATCTTGGCTCCTCCTGAAACCTGCTCCCACCTGTTTCAGTCCCGATAAGTTAAAGATCTTAAGTAGTTTAGACACACGCCTTTGCTCAAGGAAATTCACAGAAACCACCACTGCTGTACATCTTATTGAATGACTCACGAGTTCTCCTTCACTGATTAATCCTTTTCCTCATCCCTTCCTACCCTTCCCATCTGCCCTAAGAACAAAGAGCTTGTAAACTAATAAGTTAAGTGGAGCCCGAGAGCTCTGGGCTGCGAGCAAGCCTCAGACACTACCACTCCCGTCCCCTGGACCCGCCTTTTAAACACTTATTCTGTCTCTAACTCCTTTTTCTCCCCTGGACTCGGGGTACCCGCAAGGTGGTGTGGGGCTGGTTTCCCCAACAATCACTGTAACAAATAAGGCAACATAAATATGCTTTCTCATAACTTGTCATCTGCACTAGATTTAACAGCAGCACCAGTGATTCTGCAGTGCCTTCCAGGCACTGGAGCAGGCCAATGTTAGGCATTTCTACAAACCCAAAACCTCATTTCCTTTGTTCCCTCTCTTGACTCCACCTAGGGGTGCTTCTGTTTGAGGACTCATAGGGGAGCCAAATAAAGAACATATTGGGCCCATATTTTTAAATTATTTTCTTTATGATGTTATTGCAAATCACAGACAATCTTCCTGGGGATAATCCAAAATGTTCATTGCTTTCTAGTGTGGGCAAACTAAATTTCTGTGATTGAGACCAGGACAACTTGGTCTCAATAGATGTTCCCTTCCAATAGGCCTGGTAGATGTGAATTAATGTCATACTGACTGAACTGCCCTCCCTCCAGCTGCCACTAGCCAGACCAAGCAGCTACAAATGTGTTCCCAGGAGTGGGACTTCCTCCCATCCTTTTCACTTGGGTTCTTCCTTGCCGACTCTTCTACTTTACTCCCAGTTGGACAGAACCACTCACCCCCAAGCCCCACAACAATGGAACCCTCCCAGGCCAACCCCTTTAGGCCTGGCACCAGCCCAACCAGCATTCATGCACATCACCCTGCCAGCCCACTAAAAACATTGCCCCCTCTCTCTGGGAAGCTGGGAGATCTTCAGGGCTCTTTGGTCTTCTAACTTCAAGATCTTAAAAGCATGGTTGCTGTATCCATTGCAATAGCTGAGTGAAATTGGCATGGGGTTCATCTGCCTGCAGACGTAAGGGAAACTGAAAAGAACCAACATTTGTTGAGAATCTTACTGTGCACCTTGCATTGTGTTTGGTTCCTTGGCGTTGCTATCCCATTTATTCCTCATGGCCACCTAAGGATAGCTATGCCCATTTTACAGATAGAAGAAACCGAGGCTCAGAGAGATGACTCCCCACGCCCAAGATCACACACTTCCTAATATTAGGAAACGTTACATTAAGAGTTACAGCGTCGAGAAATGATCCTGTAAAGATGCATTATAGTTTCTCCTCCAGAGGAAAGTTTTCTGGGGATTCTTTAGTCCCGTTATTGCTGGGTCCCTGACATCTTCCAAGTCCAGCTTGTGCCTAGTCATTGTAGCTGGACAGCCCTGCTGGTTGTTCTTATTTACTAGAATCATCCCAGAAGTGGTGACATTACTATGTGGTCTAAACATTGCCAGCTCCACACAAAGGTGCCGTGGCTCAGCCAACACATTGGAAGGGCCTGCTTCACTCCTTAGCTGCTGTCATCACCCGGAGGCACTAACTTCTCTCATAACCTTGGGGCTACAGCAGCTTTCCCAGGAAAAGAATATGACACCAAAACTCCTCTTTCACCACCTTCCCAACGCTTCTAGATTCTCTTTTTATTCCACCTACACAGAAACCATGTGGGAGATCAGAAGCCTTCATGGACCTTCAGACACATCTCCACATCTTTTCAAAAATCTCATAAGGATGGTTGTATTAGTCAAGGTTCTCCAGAGAAACAGAATAAACAGAAGATTAGATGAAGATATAGATGCACCAAGAGAAATTTATTTTAAGAAGTTGGTTCATGCAGTTATGGAGGCTAAATCTCACAATCTGCCAACTGCAAGCTGGAGACCCAGGTAAGCTGGTGGCACAGTTTGAAGGCCAGAAAACCACGGAGCCAATGGTGTGGATTCCAGTTTGAGTCTGAAGATTCGAGTACCAGGAGTGCCAAGAGAGGGAGAAGATCAATATCTCAACTCAAGCAGTCAGGCAGAGCAAGAACTCAACATTTCTGTGCCTTTTTGTTCTTTCTATTGAGGACCTCAATGGATCATGCCCGCCCACACTGGGGAGGGCCATCTGCTTTATTTAGCCAACCAATTCAAATTCTAATCTCTCACAGACACATCCAGAAGTAATGTTTAACCAGATATCTGGGCACCCTCTGCCTAGTAAAGTTGACACGTAAAATTAACCACCACAATGATGGTAGATTAGTTTCCAAAATTCAACAAGGTCTTACATCTTCACCACTCCTGACCTATAAGTTAGCCCAAAACAATGAACCCCTTCCTTTTTTTATGATATTGAACATTACATTGTGATATCCTACCTTGTTTTGACCTGACTGACTCTCTCTTAGCTGAGAGAGCCAAACAGATTCCATTTTGGTTTCTTTACTTGCAGCCCCTTGTCCCCCTCCCTTAAGGACATAACTGGTGCAAGCTGACTCCAAGCACATCCGGGAATGAGCTTTCTGATAAGATACTGAGGCAAGCTGTACCAGCAGTTCCTGAGAATGTGCTCGGTTGGTGGTACCCAAAGCCCCTGTATTTATCTCTTTGTGATAATTTAAGCCCCTGCACCTGGAACTGTTTATGTTCCCGTAACTGTTTCTGTAACCATTTATCTTTTAACTTTTTGCCTGTTCTGCTTCTGTTAAAAAAAAAAAAAAAAATTGTTTCAGCTAGACTCCTCCTCCCCTATTTAGACCAAGGTATAAAAAGAAATCTAGCCTCTTCTTCGGGGCACAGAGAATTTCAAGCTCTAGCTGTCTCTCGGTCGCTGGCAATAAAGGACTTCTGAATTAGTCTCAGAGTGTGGTGTTCTCTCTATAACTCGCTCGGTTACAACATTTGGAGTCCCCAGCGAGATCCACCACTGGATGAGGGCCGGACTCGTTCCCTGCTCCCCCGCACAGATGGCGGGCTTATAGGGAAGGTGCCACCTGAAGACATTCCAGGGCCCCATAGGCCACCATCTTCCAGAGGGGAACGGATCAACTGCTGGTGCACCCAACCAAATTCAACTCCTGAGTCCTCAGTCTCTGGTCCCGGGAAGGTAAGTCAGATCTGACTCTGTCTCTCTGGGAGGGAAACGGCCCTGATGAGGATCCTCCCTCAGACTCTGTCCACATGCCAGGACGCTGGAGGACAGATTCCTGGTTTCTGTCAGGATTCTCTGTTAAGTCTAGTCTCTCTCTATCTCTATATCTTCTCCCTCTCATTCAGGTCTCCAGGAGAACTCTGTTTTGGAATGGGTATAAAAACTGTAATAAACTCTGAGTGAGTGAGTAAGTGAGTGAGTGAGTGAGTGAATGTGGAGTTCAAGGGCTTGCGCTTGAATTTCCAGTTTGTAGCTCCACAGTGAAAGCTACGGAGTTCAAGAGGGCCCTCATCTGTGGTTCTGTGGCAACCTCATAAGACTTAGGGCAGCATCGGGCATAGCTCGATCTGAGCCGGTGGTTTATACTGGCTTGCCAATGCCAAGAGGAGCCTAAGTCCCCATGAGGGGAGCGACCAGGCGGGCATCTGACTGATCCCATCACGGGACCCCCCCTCCCCTTGTCTGTCTATAAAAATTGCCATACTTGTTTATATACCACAGTGTCTATTGTCCTGTTTGGTGTCTGTCTAAATTTCGTATATCAGGTCATCGATACTGCCCAAGACGACTGGGCAAGGACTTCTTCAAGGTCCTTATACAGATTTCTATCCTAGGAGGTCAAATTCTTCATTAGTCAGTTGGGCTGGCCATCCCAGTCCTGCCTTTTCTGTCAGAAACAAATCAGGTGTTGTTATGGGGAAGGGTGTGGAAGACATTTGTCCGTTTGGGATTTCTGGCACCATAAAGATTGCTGGCATTTGGATTGCCACACCCCATGCCCCAATGACTGGTCCACCTCCTCCTTAGACCAGTGGTGGATTCAAAATAGCCACCCTGCTGACTTCCTTGCTCACCTTTTCTGTCATCCTGTAACTTTTCCCGTACCCTTAAATAAGGCACCGTGCAGAGAAACCTATGCCCATACTGCTCTACTCCATCTGGACTCTTATTTTACCCCTCCATGGCTACTCTCCAACATTTGGGAAGATCTGAGTGGCCCCTTTCCTCCTCATCCTCGTCCCTTACCCCACACATCTCTTTTTACTGTGTTGCAGCAAGTCCAGCGCCTCCAAGACTTGGCTCTGTTTTTCCTCCTTAAACCCTTGAAGGAAAGGGCCGAGTTTGAACTTTTTGCCTTCAAGTCATGGAGACACCAAAAATATTTGGGCTATAAGTCAAGAAGGAGGGAGCATCACCTAGGTCCCACTGGCTGAGGATCCCTCAGACCCACCTCTTATCCTCTCCCTAGATCTCGAAGCTTAAGGAGACAGAACTTAGGTGGCAAGAAGCGTTGGCTATAGTTGTTTTCCCACCTCTTCTAGCTATAATACTTCTGTTCTTCTGATACTATAGCCCCCCAGGCCATGAATATCTCTGTCCATGCTGGGTTTAATATTTTTGTTCAAACCTTGTTAATTGCCTCCAGAATGGGAAACTCTTCTTCCCAGCCCCGTAAAGATTGGAGCTCTCGGAGCTCTCTCCAATGTATGTTGCAGAATTTCTCTCTAGGCTTCTCAGATGATTACGGGGTCCGCCTTAAAAAAGGCAAACTCCGGACACTCTGTGAAGTACAATGGCCACAGTTCAGAACCAGGTGGCTCCCAGAAGGGTCATTAAACCTCACAGCTGTTCAGGCTGTGTGGCAGGTCGTTGCTGGAACTCCCGGTCACCCGGTCACCCCAATCAGTTTCCCTACATTGATCAATGGCTAGATTAGTCTGGAGCTCTCCTCCATGGCTCCACTCATGCGCCATTCATGATCCTACCTCCAAGGTCCTTTTAAGCCAGAACTGACTTTTGCCCCGACCCTCAGCTCCCTCGGCTCCTCCTGTACTACCTCCTTCTGAAGAAGGGGAAAGTTTCCTTCACCCATTTCCGCTGCCCTATAACCCTCCTCCCCCCACCTCCGGAATCTTCCCTTGTCTCCTCAACTACATCCCCTGTGGCCTCTCCACCTATATCCTCCCTATTACGGCCTCAGCCGGAGGAGGTGGCCCCCCTCCTCCCTCTGAGAGCAGCACAAATCCCTCCAGGCAGTGAGCGCTCTGCTCCATTTTTAGTTTATGTCTCCTTCTCTACTTCTGACCTGTACAACTGCAAGGCTCATAATCCCCCCTTTTCTGAAAAGCCCCAGGTCTTAACCTCACTGATGGAGTCCGTGCTCTGGAGTCATCAGCCCACCTGGGATGACTGTCAGCAACTCCTTTTAACCCTTTTCACCTCTGAAGAGAGGGACCGTATCCGAAGAGAAGCCAGAAAGTATTTCCTTACATCAGCTGGTAGACCAGAGGAGGAAGCCCAAGACCTCCTTGAGGAGGTTTTTCCCTCTACTCGGCCTGATTGGGATCCAGACCCTTGGGGTGGGAAGAGAGCTTTGGATGATTTTCACTGGTATCTCCTTGTGGGTATCAAGGGAGCCGCTCAAAAACCCATGAATCTGTCTAAGAACACTGAAGTTGTCCAAGGGCCTGCTGAGTTACCAGGAGCATTTTTAGAACAACTCCAAGAGGCCTATGGTACTTATATCCCTTTTGACCCAGTGGCTCCTGAAAATAGCTGTGCTATTAATTTGGCATCTGTGGCTCAGGCAGCCCCTGATATCAGAAAAAAATTACAAAAGTTGGAGGAATTTGCTGGAATGAACATCAGCCAGCTTTTAGAGATAGCCCAGAGAGTTTTTGACAATCGAGAATTTGAGGTAGCTCAGGGAGCTGAAAGGGCCACAGACAAAGCATCAAAAAGACAGGCAAAAATCTTAGTGGCTGCCGTCCAAGGAGCCAAAAAGGTAGGGCCCTCATCACAGAGCACTGGCCAGGGGACCCCGAGTCCCCGCCAAGAATGCCAGAAAGGTGAGCAGGCTCCCCTACGAAGAAACCAATGCACTTATTGTAAGCAGATTGGACACTGGAAAAAGGAATGCCCATTAAAGCCAGAGGAGAAACCAGAAAATAAATGATCCTCACCCTCCCCGCAGTGGAGGGATCTGATGACTGACAGGCCGGGGCTCCTTCTCACTTGGCTCCCAGGAGCCCATGGTGACTTCCACAGTGTGGGGCCAGCCTGTAGGCTTCCTAATTGACACCAGGGTGGATCACTGGGTACTGCAGACACCCTTGGGCAGTGTCTCTAATAAAAAGGTGGCTGTGCAAGGGGCTACTGGAGCTATTCAAGAATATCCTGTCACCCACTCACGAGAGATGAGTTTGGGACAGAAAAGAGTAACCAACTCGTTCCTCATGGTCCCAGAGTGCCCCTTGCCCCTCCTCGGATGAGACTTGCTTCATAAGCTACAGGCGTCCATCCCCTCAGCCCAACAAACTCACTTCATGTTAGGGGACACGACGCCCCCTACTGTTCAGCCTCTGCTAACCACCCTCTGTCAGAGGAATATCTCTTAGTTTCACCCTCACAACCACCAGAGAATAAAACTAATTCTCTCCTACTGGATTTACAGACTCTCTTTCTTCGAGTCTGGGCTGAGTCAAATCCCCCAGGACTGGCAAAGCACCATCCGCCAGTACTTGTAGAACTGCTGGCCAGCACCCTGCTGGTTCAGGTAAAACAATATCCTATGAGTCAGTGGGCTAGAGAGGGTATCAATCCCCATATTCAGCAACGATGACAAGCTGGTATACTCACACCATGTCAGTCTGCCTGGAATACTCCATTTTTACCTGTCCAGAAACCCAGAACAAATGATTACCAGCCTGTACAGGACTTGCAGGAAGTTAACAAGTGGACAGTCACCATCCATCCAACTGTCCCTAACCCTTATACTGAGCCTGCTCCCGCCAGAATATATGGTGTACACTGTCCTTGACTTAAAGGATGCTTTCTTTGCTATTCTTTTGACCCCCAAAAGCCAATATATCTTTGCTTTTGAATGGACAGATCCTAGCTCAGGAGATACAACCCAATTAACCTGGACTGGATTACCCCAGGGTTTAAAAAATTCCCCCACCCTTTTTGGGGAAGCCCTCCAACAGGATCTTATACCATCTGAGCCAGTCACCTTAACTGCACTCTTCTCCAGTATGTAGATGACCTGTTATTGGCTACTGAAACTACTGACAGCTGCCTGCAACATACTAGGGACCTACTTTACCTCCTTCAGGAATTCAGGTATCGGGTCTCAGCCAAGAAGGCCCAGTTTTGTCTTCCCAGCATTTCCTACCTAGAATATGAAATAAATGAGGGAAAAAGGGCACTCACCAATGCTTGAAAGGAAGCCATCCTGCAAATCCCCACTTCCACCACTAAGAGACAGGTACGTAAATTCCTGGGGGCCGTGGGATACTGTTGCCTATGGATATTGGGGTTTGCGGAGATCACCAAGCCCCTGTACACTGCTACTGGAGGGAATGGCCCGCTAATTTGGACTGACAAAGGAGAACAGGCTTTTCAAAATCTGAAGAAGGCATTAACTGAGGCCCCTGCTTTTGCCCTCCCAAATATCTCAAAACCATTTCACCTTTTTGTTCATGAAAGCCAGGGAGTCACTAAAGGGGTACTCACTCAGACTTTGGGGCCATGGTGATGCCCAGTGGCCTATTTGTCTAAGAGACTGGACCCTGTGACCTCTGGATGACCAAGTTGTCTCGAGCCGTGCGGCAACAGCAAGCCTCGTCCAGGAGGCTGATAAACTGACTCTAGGCCAGAATTTAACCCTTATGGCTCCTCATGCCGTAGAGACTTTGCTATGAAGTGCTTCTGGCAAATGGATGTCGAATGCTCACATCCTGCAGTATCAGTTTACTGTTACATCAGCCTCGTTTAACTTTCTCTCCCACAAGGTGTTTAAATCCAGCTACCTTGCTCCCTGATCCAGACCTTACCACACCTGTCCATGACTGCCAAGAACTGTTAGAAACTACGGAAGCTAGCTGACCTGATCTCCAATATGTGCCTCTAAAGGAGGAAAGGAGGCAGACACCACCGTATTTACAGACGGTAGCAGCTTCCTTGAACAGGGAGTACAAAAGGCTGGTGTGGCCGTTACTACGGAGACAGATGTACCGTGGGCCCAGGCACTGTCGGCAGGTACCTCGACACAGAGGGCTGAATTCGTTGCCCTCACTCAGGCCCTCCGATGGGGTAAGGACAAATGTATTAACATCTGCACTGACAGTACGTATGCTTTTGCTACTGTACAGGTACAAGGGGGCCATCTCTTAAGAGAGAGGGGTGCTCACCTCAGCAGAAAAGACTGTCAAAAATAAAGAAATTTTGGCCCTGCTTGAAGCTGTTTGGCTCCCTCAACAGGTGGCTATAATTCACTGCAAAGAACATCAAAGAGAAGACATGGCCATTGCTTGTGGTAACTAAAAAGCAGACTCTGCAGCTCGAGAGGCAGCTCGGTTTCCTAATCATACCTTTAACCCTGCTGCCCGCTGTGTCCTTTCCGCAACCTGACTTGCCAGACCACCCAGAATACTCCCCAGAGGAAGAAAAACAAGCTTTGGATCTTCAGGCCAGTAAAAATCAGGAAGGTTAGTGGACTCTTCCTGATTCCAGAATCTTCGTGCCCCAAGCCCGTGGGGAAAGTTTAATCAATCGTCTGCATTCTACCAGCCATTTGGGAGGAGTAAAACTGGCCCAGCTTCTAAGGAGCCATTTCAAGATCCCCCACCTTCAGGCCTTAACTAACCAAGCAGCTCTCAGGTGCATGACTTGTGCTCAGGTAAATGCCAAACAAGGTACTAAGCCCAGCCCAGGCCACTGCCTCTAGGGAGGCTCACCAGGAGAAAGGTAGGAAATTGACTTTACACACCGGGTAGGGTACAAATACCTCCTGGTACTAGTAGACACCTTTTCCAGATGGACTGAGGCATTTGCCACCAAAAACGAAACTGCCACCAAGGTAGTTAAGCTTTTACTCAATGAAATCATCCCTCGACATAGACTACCTGTTGCCATAAGGTCTGATAATGGACCAGCCTTCACCTTGTCCATAGCTCAGTCAGTCAGCAAGGCATTAAACAGTCAATGGAAACTCCATTGTGCCTATCGACTCCAGAGCTCTGGACAAGTAGAACGCATGAACCGCACCCTAAAAAGTACTCTTACAAAATTAATCCTAGAAACCAGTGAAAATTGTGTAAAGCTCCTTCCTTTAGCCCTTCTTAGAGTAAAATGCACCCCTTACCAGGCTGGGTTTTCACCTTTTGAAATCATGTATGGAAGGGCTCCGCCTATCTTGCCTAAGCTAAGAGATACCCATTTAGCAGAAATCTCACAACCTAACTTGTTATGGTACCTGCAGTCTCTCCAACAGGTATGAGACATCATCCAGTCACTTATCCAGGGAGCACACCCCAACCCAGATTTTGACCAGACTGGGCCCTGCCACTCTTTCCAGTCTGGTGATCTGGTGTATGTTAAAAAGTTCCAGAAAGAAGGACTCACTCCTGCCTAGAAAGGACCTCATACTGTCATCCTCACCATGCCGATGGCTCTGAGGGTGGACGGCATTACTGCTTGGATTCATCACTCTCGCATCAAAAAGGCCAACAAAGCCCAGCAAGAAACACAGGTCCTCAAGCCTGGGCCAGGCCCCTTAAAACTGCTCCTAAGTCGAATAAAGTCATCAGATTAATTCTTTTTATTTATCTGTCTGTTTCCACCTGTTATGTCCTCTGCCCCTTCCTACTCTTTTCTCCTCACTTCCTTCACGACAGGACGTATGTTTGCAAACACCAGCTGGAAGGCAGGAACCTCCAAGGAAGTCTCTTTCGTAGTTGATTTATATGCTTTGTTCCTAGAACCTGCCCGTACCCTCGAAGAGCAATGCAATCTGCTGATCATGGGAGCAGGGAACGTCGACCTTGCTGCAGGGTTCGGACACATCGAAAACCAGACTGGATGTGGAAGCTCTAAGGGTGCAGAAAAAGGGCTCCAGAGCATTGACTTTTACCTTTGTCCTGGAAATCACCCTGACTCTAGTTGTTGAGATTCTTACCAGTTTTTCTGCCCTTACTGGACGTGTGTAACCTTGGTCACTTACTCTGGAGGATCAACCCAATCCTCAACCCTTTCCATAGCTCGCGCTTCCCATCCTAAACCATGTACTATAGGAAATTGTAATCCTCTTACTATAACTGTCTGTAACCCTAGTTTAACTCAATGGTATTATGGCGTGTCATGGAGATTAAGGCTTTATATTTCAGGATTTGATGTTGGAACTATGTTCACTATCCAGAAAAAATCCTGGTCCTATGGAGTCCTCCTAAGCCATTTGGACCTTTAACTGATTTAGGTGACCCTATGTTCCAAAAACACTCAGACAGAGTTGATTTAACTGTCCCACCACCATTCCTGGTTCCTAAACCTCAGCTGCAATGACAACACCTCCAACCCAGCCTGATGTCCATTCTGGACGGGGTACATGACCTCCTTAATCTCACCCAGCCTAAACTAGCCCAAGATTGCTGGCTGTGCCTAAAGGCTAAACCCCCATATTATGTTGGATTAGGAGTAGAAGCCATGCTCAAAATTGACTCTCTTTCTTGTCATACACACCCCCATCCCCTTACACTAGGAGACGTGTCAGGGAATGTCTGCTGTCTAATTAGCACAGGGTGTAACTTATCTGCTTCTCCCTTTCAGGCTACCTGTAATCAGTCTCTACTTACTTCCTTAAATGCCTCAGTCTCCTACCAGGCACCCAACAATACCTGGTTGGCCTGCACTTCAGGCCTCATTCGCTGCATCAGTGGGCCCGAACCTAGATCTCTCCTATGTGTGTTGGTTCATGTACTCCCCCAGGTCTGCGTGTACAGTGGGCCAGAAGGACAATTTCTCATCACTCCCCCTGAATTGCATTCCCGGTTTCACCAAGCTGCCCCACTCCTTGTACCCCTTCTGGCTGGCCTTAGCATAGCTGGGTCAACAGCTATTGGCACAACTGCCCTGATTCAGCAAGAAACTAGACTAATATCCTTATCTCAACAAGTAGATGCTGATTTAAGCAGTCTCCAGTTAGCCACAAATACACTACGTACCCAGGTAGAGTCTCTAGCTGAAGTAGTTCTTTAAAACTGCCAAGGCTTAGACCTGCTATTTCTCTCTCAAGGAGGTTTATGCGCAGCTCTAGGAGAAAGTTGTTGTTTCTATGCCAATCAGTCTGGAGTCATAAAAAGTACTCTTCAAAGAGTTCAAGAAAATCTAGACAGATGCCAGCAGGAACAAGAAAGTCACACCCCCGGTACCAAAGCATATTTAGCTGGAATCCCTGGCTAACTACTCTAATTACTGAGTTTGCGGGACCCCTTCTCCTCCTCTTGTTAAGATTAGTCTTCAGGCCTTGTGTATCAAATTGGTTTCTTAACTTTGTAAAGCAACGTGTAGCTTCTGCCAAACTTATGTATCTTAGAATCCAATATAACCCCCTTGTTATAACCGAGGAATCAATTATTTGATTCCCCAAAACACGAGTGGGAAATGTGATACCCTACCTTGTTTTAACCTGACTGACTCTCTCTTAGCTGAGAGAGCCGGACAGACGCCATTTTGCTTTCTTCGATTGCAGCCCCTTATACCCCTCCCTTAAGGACATACCAGGTGCAAGCTGACTCCAAGCACATCCAGGAATGCGCTTTCTGATAAAATACTGAGGCAAGCTGTACCAGCAGTTCCTGAGAATGCGCTCGGTTGATGGTACCCAAAGCCCCTGCATTTATCACTTTGTGATCATTTAAGCCCCTACACCTGGAACTATTTATTTTCCTGTAACTGTTTCTGTAACCATTTATCTTTTAACTTTTTGTCTGTTCTGCTTCTGTAAAAAAATTGCTTCAGCTAGACTCCCCCTCCCCTATTTAGACCAAGGTATAAAAAGAAATCTAATCCCTTCTTTGGGGCCAAGAGAATTTCGAGCTCCAGCTGTCTCTTGGTCGCCGGTAATAAAGGACTCCTGAATTAGTCTCAGAGTGTGGGGTTTTCTCTATAACTCGCTCGGTTACAATAACATAGGCCAATAGTTGGAATCCCGTTCTAGAAACCTGGAGGTTTTCTGTGGAAGGGAAATCAGAAAAGAATAGCTTGTACAGGAGTGAAGGGGTAAACACAGCTCAGTCACAGAGGCCCATTCACTAACCCTTACTTGTATGAGCTAATCTGTTTTTCTTGTACTTTCATTTAATATATGACCGCTGGTGCCAGGCAATGTGCCAGGAGCTACAGAGAGCTATAGAGTATACTGAGAACACTCCAACCCTGGCATCAGCCATCTTTGACCTTATAATCTGTTTTTCTTCACAGTATCTTTAATAATGGAAATTGTTTATTGTTTGTCTCTTCCACTAAAAGGTAAGCTGTATGAGAACAGGGCCTGTGTTTTTCTTCATCACCACTCTATCCCCAGCACATAGTAAGTATTCCAATGCTAAATGAGAGGATGAATGAATGAATGAATGAAGATCTGACTTCTATTCTCCTTGTTGCCACTGTTTGGGTGGAAAGACACTGGGGCCATCCATCAGACTAGGGAACCCAGGAGGAATAGGTTTATGGGGACAGGGAGATGAAGTCTGCAACTCCCTGTTTGGCAGATAATCAGTTGAAATGTTAATTGACTTAATTTTTTCCCTCTGTCCTGCCATGTAGTTGTCCCTTACCTGTTTAGTTAGAGGCAGTACAGGGAGAATTTGGCATTGTTGCAGCAGGAATGCAAGGAGAATAAAACAATATTTAGTTCTAATATCCAAATAAGATTCTTAAAACTGCACATCAGAAATAAGTTTTGAAAACCAAGATGTTGATTAACAAAAGCCAATAAAAGGAATAAGTGATATTTAAAAATTAACATTATAATGGAAAGAAAATAATATAAGAAGAGATTCAGTCTAGGACTGGGGAGATACCTGAGGACCACAAGAGAAATGAGGAAGCATGAGGAGGGAGGACCTTTGCGTGGACTTTTTGAACTGGGGGGGGACCACAAAGCAAGGAAGTGGAACAAAGACCTGGAGTGTGTTCAGCTTCCTGCATGTGCATGCATCATTGTCACCAGTTCACGAGTTTGTGTCAGTGGCCCAAGACCACCCCTTACAATTCAAGTGCACACTCCTGTGACCAGGAGCCATCTGTTGCAGGTCTTCCTTTGATAGCTGTCTGCAGCCTGCTCCTGGTCAACCAGCAAGGGAGAATTCATCTATGACATGAGGTAGGCACAGCCCATCCAAACCACTCTATGTGACAAACCACCTTTACAATAGTCTAGGTCATCTGCAAGCCTAAAATAAGAAAGTGGCCCTGGTGTTCTGGAGAGCAAGCAGTTCTCAAAATATGATGTGGGGACTCCTGGAAACCCTTCAGGTGCTCCATGAAGCCCAAATTATTTTCACAGTAATTTCACAAACTATTTTCTTAAACAGTTAAGATTTTCTTTGCCTTTTATTCTCATTCTCATATGAGTGTATAGAGGCTACATATTTGTCATATCCCAACAGATTAAATGCAGAAGAATATATAACAATCCAGCTAACTTCCATTAACCAGTCTCTAAGGAGATATACCAAAAAGTAAAATGGTACAACTCTTCTAACTAGTCTTTGGTTTTGGAAAATATAGTTATTTGCATTTTAAAATGTTGTAAATAATGTAAATATTAACATGTAATGAATTTATTATTGCATTTGAATAAATTAATGGATATTTTTAAATGTCTATCTTATTTATAAGTCAACACCAAGAAGTTTTCTTGCAGTCCTGAATAATTTTTAGGGATGTCAAGAGCTTTTGACTAAAGAGGTTGAGAACCTCTGATCTAGAAGGACGGTATTGTGAAAGTAAAAACACAACAACAGCAACAACCAACTCTGCACTTGGGTGAGAATGAATGGAACCAGAAGAAGACAGTTTGAAGGCAGTATAGTAGAGAAAACCTGCCTATTGCACCTGCTAAACTGCAAACACCCAAAGGGCACATGTCTAGCCTACTTAAATCTAACTCACTGCCTGGCATTCACTTGGCGCTAAATAAACATTTGTTCCATCGGTATCTATACAACTTGAGATGTGCTGAGCTTGAGGTGTCTGTGAGACATCTAGGGAGAGACAAGTAGGGAGACAAATGCATGGAGCTGGAGTTCACTGAAGTAGATATACAGATGTGGAAGTCATCAGCTTAAGAGAGTAGGTGAAGCAAGGAGTCAGTGAGCTCATCTAGAGAGCGAGGGTATTAAAAGTGAAGTGAAAAGGTCAAGGAAAACCTGGGGAACATTAATATTTAAGAGGTAGATTAAGGAACAGATCAGCCCATTTTGAGAGCCCAGGTGTTTGATGCTATGTACTAGGAAAGCTGTGTCAAAGAAGTAGAACTGACAAAGTATCTTATTGCTGAAGTCAAGACAGAAGAGAAGTGCAAGAAATTAAGAGTGGTCCTGGGACAAGCACCCTGACTTGGCTCACCCAACATCTTTTCTAACCCTCTTTCTCCTGTACTTCCTTCATTTCAAAAGTGTGGCTGCTGTAGCTGGGTGTGGTGGCTCATGCCTGTAATCCCAGTACTTCAGTGGCTCAGGTGGGAGGATAGCTTGAGCCCAGGAGTTTGAGACCAGCCTGGGCAACATGTGAGACTGCATTTCTACAATTTTTTTTTTTTTAATTAGCCAGGTGTGGTGGCACACGCCTGTAATCTCAGCTACTTGGGAGGCTGAGGTGGACGAATCACTTGGGCTGGGGAGGTCAAGGCTGCAGTGAGCCATGATCATGCCACTGCACTCCAGTCTGGGCAACAGAGCAAGATCCTGTCTCCAAAAAAGTGTGACTGTCCAATATGGTAGCCACTAGCCACATATGGCTATTTAAATTCAAATTAATTTAAGTCATATAATATCATAAATTCAGGTTTTTAGTCATACTAGCCAGGTTTCAAGTGTTGTCACCACATGTGGCTAGAAGCCATTCTATTAGAGCAGGTATAGAACATTTTTATCATCACAGAAAGTTTTATTGGACAAAGCTGCTCTAGAGATTAGAAACCTAAAATGGTCTCCCAGATTCTCTTAGAACTAGAAGTAGCCAAATTCACAGTTCTAATGTGTAGGAGAAAGTCCTTGGTGAGGCATCTCTTACCAAATGGTTTTTTTTTTTATTAAAAAAATCTCTAGATGGGGTGTTGCTGTGTTCCTCAGGCTGGAGTGCAGTGGCTATTCACAGGCACAATCATGGTGCACTGCAGCCTTATGGGCTCAAGTGATCCTTCTGCCTCAGCTTCCAGAGTAGCTGAGATTATAGATGCATGTCACTGCACCCTGCTCAAATAATAATCTTTTTAAATATATGTATAACTCACATTTATTTCAATGCTTAATATTAATGATATTTAGGGTCTTTGTTTAAAATTTTGGTGATGTTTTTGTGACTAGAAATATGCCATAGGAACTTAACTCATTTGTGTCAATTAGCCTGTGGTAAAATTGGTGGTTATATGTCATTTAGCTTAAAGTCACAGCTTCCAAGAACCTGTCAATGACTCTAAGTGAGGGCTTGCCCTGTACATATATTTTTATTTTACATATATCATATATGTTTTTATTTTTATATTATATAACTTTATCCTATTATTACATATTGTCTTGTATATAATATGTAAGCGTTCTATATATGATGTTTCTCTGGAGAACCCTAATACAAATATGTGTATGTAATAACAGGCTGAACTAATGAAGCTGACACTCTAGAAATTGCTTGCTAAAATGTAAACTGGAGGAAGGAATCCAAAGCCATAGACAGAAGCCAGCTATGACATGTTTGTTTTCCAAATAGTGCTTGCAGAAATTTTTAGAGGTTGGTATTTGCCAAGGGTTTTGAGACTGGAGGACATCACAGCAGAGGAGAATTGTTGGAATAGGTTGGATGACTAGGATTAATGAGATGAAATAGAATTCTAGTGATAGGGCTAGAAAAGTCCTAAAAGAAAGGATACAAAAAGTCTTTGGGGTCGTTTCTTTTAGAGGAGAGTTGTAGCATTTATCCTAGTGCAAAAAGCAAAGAGGAAACAAACCAAATTCCAATACACAACTGACCTTTTCACATAGAGTAGTTTCTACTAGAGCTTTACTCTCCAAGCCTTATTTTTCATCCCTCTCGGTAAACTTGATGCCAATGACTGAAAAATAAAAAACAAAAACAAAACAAACAAACAAAAAAAAACCAGTCTCTTCTAATCCTAAACAATACTTACAGAAATGGAGGCAGGATGGCGCACTTCCGGGTTCTTCTTCACCAGCTTTTCCCACGTGCGCGAAAATGCAGCCGGCGCCCAGGGAGGGTGCAGACCAACTGGGCATGCGCCAGGTGACGTCAATCCGAACAGACCAAGATTTACCTGGTGGCACCTGCGGAACGCCCCCGGACATGCCCGTGCCCCGCCTATTGCCCTCCCACTCCTAGAAAAGCCGCTCTCCCCCAGCGCACCACGTGGCCTTCCTGAGTCTCTCACTCCCGTCTGGATGTCGGGACTGCAGGAACTCCGTCCGAGAGCCCCACTGGGGGACTCTACCGGCCTTCTTTGCCGGAGGCTGACAGACCTCTCCCCCACACCTTAGGTTACCAAAAATAAACTTGCAGTTTTGCTCCTACACTTGCCTACTCGCTGGTTCTTTTGTACGCGCTCTGGTGGTCTTAGAAAAACAAATCAGTCATCACCTTTCCAAGTTTTGACAGCTTCCGGGGTGAAAGAAGCCAGAAATTACAGGGAATTAGGGTGAAAGGGGAACAGGCTTAACTCATTTCAGGTGAGCAACTGGGGCTAGGCTTATTCCAGGCCTTAGTAGCTGTAGGAAAAAGGAAACAATATTCCTGCCCACCTCTAATTGGGGAAAACCAGCCTGGCCCTCCAGAATGCCTACATTGAGGGAAGATGAAACATCCCCTCACTTTGGGAGTTCTGCACACTTAATTTGTAGAAACATTTGTGTGTGGAGCATTGGTTATTGGGCATGGGGCAATCTTCTAGACCCTATTAGAAGACATGGGCTTAGCCGCAGAAGAGTTCTAAGGGCATATGGTGGCATCCTGGATGCTTCATAGGTGAAGGGAATTTAAAAATTCACTAGGGTATCAGTTTCTACTTGGCTGTTGTCCATTGTTCAAGGAAGAATAATGAATGGGCCAGGGGCAGTGGCTCACGCCTGTAATCCCAACACTTCGGGAGGCCCAGGCGGGTGGGTCACCAAGTCAGGAGATTGAGACCTGCCTGATTAACACGGTGAAACCCCGTCTCTACTAAAAATATAAAAAATTAGCCGGGCGTGGTGGCAGGTGCCTGTAGTCCCAGCTACTTGGGAGGCTGAGGCAGGAGAATGGTGTGAACTTGGGAGGCAGAGCTTGCAGTGAGCGGAGATTGTGCCACAGCACTCCAGCCTGGGTGACACAGAGAGGCTGTCTCAAAAAAAAAAAAAAAAAAAAAAAGAATGAATGAATGAATATAAGTATCACCTGTTTTCTAAATCGATGGGAGAAGCGGATCACCAGGGGACATTATGGTGGCTTAAGGGCACACAAATTGTATGTATCTAGAGATAGAATCACTGTTTTTGTTAATTTTCTATAGTCTACAACAGGAAACAACTTGTGCTGAAATAATGACTCCCACCCCCACCCAGCAATTTGATCATGTTTTTCCCTCTGCCAAAAATGCTCTTCCCTTTTCCTCAAGGCCCAACTCAGTGCTATTTCCTTTTAAGCTGCCCCTGGATTAATCCCTTGTTTGGCTCTCCGAATTTATCTTACGTTGGGTATCAAATACCGAGTTTGTTGGAGTCAGTGGTATCTACCTGCCCTTGTCCTTGATATTTCCAAGGTCCAGGACTTACTGCCTTCTCCCTATAATTCAAAGATTTTTTTGCATAGATGTCTTTGGTAAGTGATTATGTATAGGGCTTAATGTGTCAAGGCTCTCACCTTACCTCACTGAATCCTCCCGATTCTGAGAGCGTAGCAAGCATGGATATTTTTTCCATTTCACAAATAAAGAAACTTAAGACTCAGGGTGTGTACATAACTTGCTCAAGGTCTCAATCCCAGCTGGTATGTGGCAGAGCTAGATTCTGCCATATTTACAGGCTGGAAAGAAACTCCAGTCTATGTTTGAGACCCTTCTGGAAGAATCTAGATTTCAAATCTGAGGTCTGACAAAACCCAGAAATGAATAGATTACAACCTATGATGTCAAGTTTATTATTTCCAAGAAAAAAAAAATCATGTTTTTGGAGAATCAAACTCACAGAATTCTGGCCCAAAAAGAGACAAGGTCCCTACAGTGAGAGGCAGGAGACCTGGGTTCCTATCTCTCCATGTACCTGTTTCCCCACCTGTAAAATAGGAAGGTAGTGACTGGATTAGTAACTCTAAGGATTCTCCCTGCATGCATGCTAACAACTGGTATATGGGAGCTGTGGGTAGGCTGGCCTGAAAATGCTCCTTTCCCTTCACAGATTTGTACCAGGAAGGGCCAGAAGCTGAGCTCTAGGGCCGATGGGGAGATTGGGAAAAGGACAACAGACCCCAGGACTGGGATTTAGTCAGGACAGAGTACCAGGAGTAGTATGGCTCAACCCTCCTCAACCCACCCCCAGAAGAACAATGTGTAGAACCCCCAGGAAGGAAGCACTTAGAGGAGGGGTGGTACTGGGTTAGGAGCCAGAGGCCTGCGGGGTCCCAAATGCCATTGTTAATGCACTGGGTCCCCAGCAGGTCGCTGCTGTTCTTTAGGCCTGTCTGTCCACCTGACATTATGTCTGGAGTTGGTTCCTTCCAGTGGCTTCTTGGTCTTGCTGACTTTGAGAATGAAGCCGTGGACCTTTGCGGTCAGTGTTACAGCTCTTAAAGGTGGCACGGACCCAAAGAGTGAGCAGCAGCAAGATTTATTGTGAAGAGTGAAAGGACAAGGCTTCCACTGTGTGGAAGGTGACCCAAGCAGGTTGCCACTTCTGGCTGGGGTGGCCAGCTTTGATCCCCTTATTTGTCCCCGCCCATGTCCTGCTGATTGGTCCATTTTACAGAGTGTTGATTGGTGCATTTACAATCCTCTAGCTAGACACAGAGCACTGATTGGTGCGTTTTTACAGAGTGATGATTGGTGCGTTTACAATCCTTTAGCTAGACAGAGTGCTGATTGGTGCATTTACAATCCTCTAGTTAGACAGAAAAGTTCTCCAAGTCCCCACTCGACCCAGGAAGTCCAGCTGACTTCACTTCTCAATCCCCAACTCTAAACAGGATCCCCATCTGCTGTTGGGAATTGGGTGATGACCACTCTAGCTAATTCCTGCTGGATAGGGGTGAAGAAGGGGCTCTGCAGTGGTAGTGTCTCTAGGCCAGTAAGAGGGCCAGTGGGTCAATCCAGGGGTCCTCAGTAGAAGTTGTTAGTTGAGCTCATTTGGGGTTCCATTTGTAAGACCACCTGTAGCTTGATGGCCTCAATCCTGGAGGAAACAAATTTGACAAGGAGGTTAAAAATACAGGGCCCAAAGATGAGTAATAGCAAGATGGCTGTCACGGAACCTAGAAAGGGGAGAAGCCATGTCGCCCAACTCCAGAGATTGGTATAAGAGTTTGAAACACTTTGTCTGATTTCAGAAAGCTTTTCCTGTAATGCCAGGCAGCATCTCCTTGACTGGTTAGTGTAAAAGCAACACTCTTCTCCTAAGAAGGTGCAAAGTCCCCCTTTCTCAGCAGTGAGGAGGTCTAGGCCTTGGTGGTTTTGGAGAGTCATTGCTGCTAAAGAGTATTTGGGATTGTAGAGTAAGGATAGATTTTGTTATTTCTTGTAAACTGTCTGAGAAATCCTTTGAGAGTGTGTGGTAGTAGGATAATACATGTTATACTGTTAACTTTTAGCAAACTTTACTTTTGTTGAAAACCTTGTAAGTTTGCGATTTCAATTATTCCTTGGTATTAATAAAACCTCATTCAGTCCATACTGACTTAGAATTGGTATAGATGGCTCCTTCCTGATCCTGTAAGTACTTTAAGGCTTAACTGAGTGCAAACAGCTGGCATGTTTGAGCAGACCAATTACTAGGCAATTTTCCTAACTCTCCTTCTACAAGAGTTTCCTTATCACTTACTGAATACCCATTGTGTCTTTTTCCCTTAATCGCCCGGGAGGAACCATCTATGGTCCTGTCCTGAAGGGAGTTCCTTCTAGGTCTGCTCGGACCTTTGTATGATAATTAATTAAGATTTAGATCCCCTGTTAGAAAACCTGCTGGGTTAAGGATTTTTGATAGGAAGGCTATGGGTTGTCAGTGGCCTCAGTGCTTTCAGGCTACACCCTTGTTTACACTGACAAGGTGTTATTGGAGTGTTAAAGAGTTATGGAGAAGACCTTCAATTATAAATTATAGGTTTTAAATTTACCCTGACTTTTAAAGGAATAGGGTACACTGTTTTTTCTTTACTACTTCTCTCTCTTTCTTTCTGTCTCTTCTCTTTCTCTTTTTCCTTCTCTCTTTGACTTTCTGTCTCTCTCTCTTTCTCTCTCTCTTTGACTTTGTCTTCCCCCGTCTCTTCCTCTCTCTCTCTCTGTCTCTGACTTTCTCTTTCTTTCTTTGACTTTCTGTCTCTATTTCTTTCCTTTTCTCTTTGACTTTGTCTGCCTCTGCCAGCCGCTTATGCTGCTGTTCTCCCCTCTCTTTCCCCTTTTAATGGCTTTGGCAGTGTAAGACTGCCACCTCCTTGGGTTTTTGCACTGTGTGCAATAACTCCATGATTTCCTTGTGGTATTTAATGGGGCTTCCACCATTAAAGGTTAGGTTTTCCATATTGCAGCATGGACATGTAGGATTAGATGTAGCATACTTGCTATCTCTATACACATTTATTCTTTATCCCTTTCCCAGTTCTAAGGCTCAGGTAAGTGCCACTAGCTCTGCTGACTGGTCACTGGTCCCTGGGGGAAGAGGCTTACTTTCAAGTACTGTTACATCACTAACTATGGCATAACCTGCCATTCGTATCCCATTCTCCACAAATGAACTTCCATTGGTATATAGGTTAAGGTCAGGATTAGCTAAGGGGACTTCTACGAGATCCTCTTGGGCAGCATAAGTCTGGACTATAATTTGTTGGCAGTCATGCTTGATTGGTTCCCCATCCTCTGGGAGAAAAGTGGCAGGGTTGAGGGCCACACACGTGCATATTTGAAGCACGGGTCCCTCAAGGAGTAGCACCTGGTATCTAAGCAGGCAGTTGTCTGAAAGCCATAAACTTCCTTTGACACCTAGTATGCCATTTACGCCATGAGTAGTCCAGATGGTGAGATCCTTTCCTTGTATTATTTTGATAGCCTCTGACACCAAGACGGCCACCACTGCAACTACTCATAAACAGTGAGGCCAGCGTTTTGCTACTATATCAATTTCCTTACTTAGATATGCCACTAGCTGTGGGATTGTCCCACAAGTCCGAGTAAGAACTCCAAGAGCCATTCCTGCTCTCTCTGTGACATATAAAGAGAAGTTTTGTCCTGTGGGAAGGCTTAAGGCTGGAGCTTGTACTAGGGCCTGCTTTAAGGTTTTGAACACTGTTTCTGCTTCTGGTTCCCATTATACTACAAGAATATTTGCCCTCTGGGTCTCCTTGGTTAGAGTATAGAGTGACCTATACTCTAGAGTATAGAGTACTCACTCTATACTCTAGAGTATAGAGTGAGTGACCTTGCCATCTCACTGTATCTGGGGATCCATAGTCGGCAAAAGCCAGTGATTCCAAGGAACCCCTGCAATTGTTTTAATGTCTTAGCACAAGGATAAGCCAGTATAGGCTGTATTCATTCCTCACTGAGGGCCCTGGTTCCTCTGGCTAGGATTAGGCCTAGATATTTGACTTCTTGTCAAATGTTTCCATGCCTTGTACCCTTGATTAGCTAGAAAGTTCAAGAGATCTAGAGTAGCCTGCTGCCATGAGGCTTCTGAACTGGTAGCCAAAAGTAAATCATCCAGATACTGAAGGACCAGAGTGCTTGGACTTGAGAAGTGGCCTAGATCTTGGGCCAGTGCCTGACCAAACAGATGAGGGCTATCCCTAAACCCCTGGGGCAAGACCATCCACATAAGTTGGGACACGTGGTCTGTGTGATCCTCAAAGGCAAAGAGAACTGGGTGTCAGAGTGCAGGGGAATACAGAAGAAGGCATCCTTGAGGTCCAGAACCGTGAACCATTCTGCTTCCTCTGGTATTTGAGACAGGAGGGTATTGGGGTTACATACAACTGGATATAGAGGAATTACCACCTCATTGATGAGTCTAAGATCTCGTACTAGTCTCCACTGACTGTTCGGTTTCTGTACTCCTAGAATTGGGGTGTTGCAGGGACTGCTGCATTTTCTTACTAAGCCTTGAGCTTTTAAATGTCTAATAATATCCTGTAATCCTTTATGAGCTTCAGGCCTTAAGAGATATTGCCTTTGATAAGAAAAAGTGGTGGGGTATTTTAGCTTGGTTTGGACTGGGTGGGCATTTTTTGCCCTTCCGAATTATCCCTTCAATGCCCAGACTTCAGGGTTGATTCTCTCCTTAAGCAGGGGACAACAAATGAGTAACTTGTTCTCCATATTCACGTAGATAATAGCTCCAGCTTTGGCTAATATGTCCCTCCCTAATAAGGGTATGGGACTTTCAGATATAACAAGAAAGGCATTTGAAAAGAGCAAAGTCTCCCAATTGCAACTGAGGAGGTGGGAGAAATACCTGGTTACAAGCTGTCCCAGGATTCCTTGGATGGCAATGGACCTGAGGACAGCTGTCTGGGACAGGAGATTAACACTGAGAAAGCCACGCCAGTGTTCAGGAGGAAGTCAATTTCCTGGCCCTCAATGGTTAAACGTACCCGGGACTCAATGAGGGTGATGACATGAGCTGGTACTTGCCCTGGGCACCCTCAGTCCTGTTGTTGGATCATCTGGTTGGGGGCTTCCAGCCCAGAGAACCTTTGCCCTTCAGGGCAGTGTGCCTTCCAGTGATTGCCTCAGCACAGTGGACATGGGCAAGGGGGCAGCTTGTTTCTTGTTGGACAATCTTTATTAAAGTGGCCTTGCAAATCACGCTGATAAGAAGCCCTACTGGGTGATTGGCCTTCTCCATTTTCTGTCCTCTCTGAACCACCAAGGTTTGTTTGTCTGAGGGCCACAACTAAGGCTGCAGCCTTTCTCTGATCTTGCTTTTCCTTTTTGGCCTGTTCCTCTTGGTCCCTATTATAGAACACCGAGGTTGCCAGGTTTAATAATGCCTCCAGATTTTGTTCAGGGCCCAGGACTCACTTTTGGAGCTATCTCCTGATATCTGGGGCTGAGTGGGTAATAAACTTATCTTTTAGGATCAACTGACCCTCGAGGGAGTCCGGTGACAGGGAAGTATATTTTCTTAAGGCCTCCCATAGCTGCTGGAGGAAGGCAGTAGGATTTTTCTTCCTTTCCCTGAGTTATGGTGGACATCATTGAATAATTCATGTGTTTTTTCCTAATTCTCCTTAGTCCTTCTAGAACACAGGTCAGCAGATGTTTACGACTGCAGTCCCCATGATCTGAGTCTAGGTCCCAGTAGGGATCCATACTGGGGACGGCTTGCTGACCAGTAGGGAATTTGTCCCTTTCTTCAGCTATCATTCTATCATTTGCTCAACTAAGATATCAGGTATCTCCAAACTCTCAGGCTGCAGCTAAAGCCACATTCTTTTCATTAAAGGTCAGAGTTTGATCTAACAATAGCATGGCATCTCTCCAAGTGAGGTCAAGGGTTTGCCCCAGTCCCTGTAGGGCATCTATGTACTATCAGGATCATCTGAAAACTTCCCCAGATCTGCCTTTATCTGCTTTAAATCAGAGAGGGAGAAGGGGACATGTACTTGGGTTGGGCCAAATTCCCCTCTCCCTACAGCTTGAAGGGGACATAACTGATAGCCCATGGTTTTTTGTGGTCCTTTGGAGATTTCTTTGCTTATTTCCTTCTGCGCTGGGGAGATTAGAGGAGGCTTGTTGTTAATAGAAAGGGGAGGTATAGGGAGGCTAGGATATGGAGGTAAGCTGAGAGGTCCTCTTGTGGGATGTAAATTGCAAGCTTTGCATAGTTGTGGATTCTCCTTCAATGAAAAGAAAGCTTGGACATAAGGTATTTCACTTCATTTGCCTTCCTCTTACAGAAAAGGTCAAGCTGCAGGATAGGATAGTATCGTAATTTATACTTCCCTCAGGTGACCATTTTTCCCCATCAGAGAGAAAATATTGGGGCCAGGCCACAGTGCAGAAAAAAATAAGCCACTTCTTTTTCAGGGTTTGTGGGTCAAATTGGTCCCAATGGCTTAGGATGCATTTCGAGGGTGAGCCTGTTGATGCCTGAGTGTTTCCCATGTGAAATAAAAAAACTGCCCATGGTTTTGGTTTGTTTGTTCCCCCCATCCCCCTGGCAAGAACCTGCAACAGTCCCTGGACCCTGCTGATTGGAATAGTTGTGCTCAGCAACACAGCACCAGATCCCCCTCTTGCCCAAGAACCCAAAATGGTCCCTGGACCCTGATGATCAGAATAGTTGTGCTCACCAACACAGCAGCAGAAACAATAGTTTTCCTCTTAGACCACAAAGAGGACCAAGGAAAGTCAGATTTAGTGGCCCTTACCAATGCATTCTCAAAAACCTGCACCTTGTCTGTCCTCTTAGACCACAAAGAGGACTGAGAAAAATCGGATTTAGTGGCCCTTATCGACACATTCTTGAAAATCTGTTACAGTCTTGAGTGTTTTTTCCTGTTAGTATTGGGACCTTACTCTTGTCCCATAAAGATGGTATGCCTCAAAATGGAGTGGAGGGCCATACCCTGAGGGAGGGAAGGGATATCCAGGGTTGGAAGAGTGATACCTTTTGTCCTCAATTGTCATCATACAAACAGGAAGGATGTCATTTCTGAGGTTCCTCATATCCTAGCTTCAGGAATAGCTTTTGTTAGGCCTACTAGTCTGAGGAGGGATCCTAAAATTCCAGATAATCCCCCCCACCAATGGGACTTTGGGCAAAAATTATGTCTTTCTGATTGTTGAGCCCAGGTGCCTAAAGAAAGGAACAGAGTCCCGAAATTTATACTAGAAATCATTCCTATAGGAGAAACTAGAAAAGCACCAGAGACAGGGAATGGTTTTTAGAAGCGGGACTAGCCTTGGAAAAGAGAGGCAGGGGGAAGTTTGTCTGACAGGCAATAGAATGCAGGAGGCAAGGGTCAGGCTAGATAGGATAGATGGGCAAGTCTTGCTTGGGCTACGTGACTTTGAGAGCTCTGCTCATGGCTACAGGGTCAACCAACTTTCTGTCAGGACCCCAGAGCTGAATGGCTTTCCTGTCTATTGACCCTCGGGGTCAGCCCAGAAGTACAGAAAAAGTGGAAGCTGGTTCCAGGCAAACCAACGCTCCCGACTCTGAAGAGTCAGGGGTTGTTAGTGAGTCCTTTCCCAGAAAGCCTGACACCCGTGTCTTTAGTCTGATGGCCACGCTAGTTGCTTCTAACTGGCCAACAGGTGTCCATTGTTTAGCCTCCAAATTCTAAAGAAAAATAGGACAGAATAGCAAGTGAAAGGGGCCCAATGGTACTCACCGATTGGCGATAGTCCCTTCATGGTTGACAAGATGTGTCCGGAGTTGGTTCCTTCTGGTGGGTTCTTGGTCTCACTGACTTCAAGAATGAAGCTGTGGACCTTCGCCGTGAGTGTTACAGCTCTTAAAGGTGGCACGGACCCAAAGAGTGAGCAGCAGCAAGATTTATTGTGAAAAGCAAAAGAACAAAGCTTCCGCAGCATGGAAGGGGACCCGAGTGGGTTGCCGCTGCTGGCTGGGGTGGCCAGCTTTGATCCCCTTATTTGTCCCCGCCCATGTCCTGCTGATTGGTCCATTTTACCGAGAAAGGATAGGTCCATTTTACAGAGTGCTGATAGGTGCATTTACAATCCTCTAGCTAGACACAGAGCGCTGATTGATGCATTTTTACAGGGTGCTGATTGGTGCATTTACAATCCTTTAGCTAGACACAGGGTGCTGATTGGTGCATTTACAATCCTCCAGCTAGACAGAAAAGTTCTCCAAGTCCCCACTTGACACAAGAAGTCCAGCTGGCTTCACCTCTCATCATGAGGGATAATCTATACCAGTGCCAATGACAAATGGGGGTAGCCTGGGGCCACGGCTCCCATGCTGGGGTTCCGGTAGGCTTGCCCACAGGCAATTGCCTGGGACAAGTCCTAAACTAAAGAGCACCAGAAGCAATTTGTATTAGTCCGTTCTCACACTGCTAAAAAGAACTATCTAAGATGGGTAATTTATGAAGAAAAAAGGTTTAATCTCTTGTGGGAAGTCAGGGACCCTGAACGGAGGGACTGGCTGAAGCCACAGCAGAAGAACATAAATTGTGAAGATTTCATGGACATTTATTAGTTCCCCAGATTAATACTTTTATAATTTCTTATGTCTATCTTTACTGCAATCTCTGAACATAAATTGTGAAGATCTCATGGACACTTATCACTTCCCCAATCAATATCCTTGTGATTTCCTATACCTGTCTTTACTTTCATCTCTTAATCCCATCATCTTTGTAAGCTGAGGAGGATGAATGTCGCCTCAGGACCCTGTGATAATTGCGTTAACTGCACAAATTGTTTGTAGAGCATGTGTGTTTGAACAATATGAAATGTGGGCACCTTGAAAAAAGAACAGGATAACAGCAATCTCAGGGAACAAGGGAGATAAGACTTGGAGTCTGACTGCCAGTGAGCCAGATGGAACACAGCCATATTTCTCTTCTTTCAAAGGCAAATAGGAGAAATATCGCTGAATTCTTTTTCTCAGCAAGGAACATCCCTGAGAAAGAGAATGTGCCCTGAGGGTAGGTCTATAAATGGCCCCCCTTGAGGCGGCCGCCTTTTACAGTCGAAGCCGAAGGGATGAAATAAGCCCTGGTCTCCTGTAGCGCTCCCAGGCTTATTAGGATGAGGAAATTCCTGCGTAATAAATTTTGGTCAGACAGGTTGTCTGCTCTCAAACCCTGTCTCCTGATAAGATGCTATCAATGACAATGCATGTCCGAAACTTCATTAGCAATTTTAATTTTGCCCCATCCTATGGTCCTATGATTTGCCCTGTCTCCATTTGCTTTGTGATATTTGATTACCTTGTGAAGTATGTGATCTCTGTGACCCACACCCTATTCGTACACTCCCTCCCCTTTTGAAAATCGCTAATAAAAACTTGCTGGTTTTACAGCTTGGAGATCATCATGGAACCTGCCAATGTGTGATGTCTCTCCCAGACCCCCAGCTTTAAAATTTCTCTCTCTTGTACTCTTTCCCTTTATTTCTCAAACCAGCCGAGATGCTTAGGGAAATAGAAAAGAACCCACGATAAACATCGGGGGTGGGGTTTCACCCAATATTAATCAACTTATAGTTCTGCAGGCTTAACAGGAAGCATGACTGGGAGGTCTCAGGAAATTTACAATCATGGCAGAATGCGAAGGGGAAGCAAGTACCTTCTTTATATGGTGGCAGGGGAGAGAGAGAGCAAAGGGGGAAGTGCTACACACTTCTAAATGATCAGATCTCATGAGACATCACTCACTATCATGAGAACAGTAAGGGGGAAATCTGTCCCCATGATCCAATCACCTCCCACTGGGCCCCTCCTCCAATTCAACATGAGATTTGGGCAGGGACACAAATCCAAACCATATCACCACCCCCTCCATGGTCTTCGCACACTTGGAACAACTTCCATTTCCCTCTAGGAAGCTCAGAGGCCTGTGGGGTTTGGTGGTTCATTTGCCTGAGGGCAGCTCCTCAAGGAAGTCCCTGAGACCCCAGCACCAAGAAAATCCTTCCTCTCACCAAGTCACCCCCAAGGCTATGTTTGGTGACCATCACTGACCCTCCCCACTCTCCTAACAGGGCCTGGCACACCGTTGGCAAGAAGAAGCCTGACAGGAATTAAAAAACAGGAATGAATGAAGGTCAGAGAAAGCATCTTGCAATAGAAAGAAGAGAAGGAGGAATGGTCTAAAGACCAGAAATCAAAGCCTAACTTACTTGTCTCAGCCAGTAAAATGTTACTCAGCTACTAGGCTGTTTGCCAAGCCTCAGGATCCTCATCTGCAAACCAATGATCCTGTGATACTGTTGTAGAGACACTGGGAGTGCAAAGCAGATAAGCAGCTATAAGGGATGTCCGTGTCTCATTCCCTCCAAGCTCCTCAATATAGCCAGCCACCACAAGCAACTTTCTACAACCCAGACTGATCAGGTCATTCCCTGTTAAAAGCCTTCCACAGCAACCTGGATCACGGACACATTTCTTAGAAGCTAGATTGGACTTTGTGTTGGATGCCACGAAAACAATGGTGGCCTGACCATAGGGCACTCACATCCAGCTAAGGGAACAGTCATGTCAAGAGTTAGTGTCAGGGGACTCAACTGTGAACCAGAGAGATACGGTGTCAGCCAAGATGGGGCTTACAGTACAGTAGGGAGGCCAGTAAGTAGACAGTGTTAATGCAGTATGTCCAATAGGGACCATAACCTATTGGTTATGGTAATAGCATAGCATGGCAGGCCACCACAGGAGCAAAAAGGAAGCCACACCTAAACTAGGTGGAGCGCAGGAAAGACTTCCTGGAGAAAGGGCTTCTTGGCAGTGTTTTAAAGGATAAGTAGGAGTTTTCGAGGTGAAAGGAGGGTCTCTCCATTCTCTTAGTTAGGGCTTGGGCCCCATTCATTTTCATCACAGTGGACGGGGGTTTTCTTCCCATATCATGGTAGGTCCACCCACTCCATGTGTCTAGGGTCCCACCTTCTTTTCAAGGAGTGTAGGAGTGTTCTGGGTGTTGAAAAGGGACTATCCACACAGATGACGTCAGAACATCTGAGCAGTTTGGGGACAGAGACTCTCCAGACCTGTGCTCCTCTCTTTGTGGGGTTTTTTGTTTGTTTGTTTTTTGTTTTGTTTTGTTGTTTTTGACAGGGTCTTGTCACCTAGGCTGGAGTGGCACAAACACTGCTCACTGCAGCCTTAACTTCCTGGGCTCAGATGATCCTCCCACCTCAGCCTCTGGAGTAGGTGGGACTACAGGCATGTGCCACCAAGCCCAGCTAAGTTTTAAATTTTTTGTAGAGACAGGGTTTCACCATGTTGCCCAGGCTGGTCTCAAACCCCTGGCTTCAAGCAGGATTTAACATGGGAAGTGATAGTGATGATGCAGAGCAGCACAGTAATTGCTACAGATACTCTCTTTTTTTAATTATTAATTTTATGCTTGGAGTGAGGGCAGCTGTGAGAAGTGTGTCCCCAGGAACTTCCTGGATTTCAGACCACAAAGAGGCTGGGCACGGTGGCTCACACCTGTAATCCTAACACTCTGGGAGACCAAGGCAGGTGGATCACTTGAAGCCCTCCTTTCACCTCGAAAACTCCTACTTATCCTTTAAAACACTGCCAAGAAGTGTTTCGAGGTGAAATATAGGGCAAACGCGACAGGCCTTAACATTAATATGAATACAGGGGTTGAACTGGGAGGAAACAAGGATAGTAAACACAATACTAGAAAACACCTATAATACTTACAATGTGTCAGGCACCGTTCTAAGTGCTTTATGTATTTTATCTCATCCAATCCTCACAACAACTCTACAATTCAAGTATATTATTATCCCCATTTTCCAAATAAGGAAGCTACCCACAGACAGGCTAAGTAACTTGTCCATGGTCACTCAGCTCATGGGATGACACCCAGCGTTCTAGTTTGGGTCCCGGGGTGAATGATAATTTTTTTTACAGTGATGGGAACATGGGTTGGAGCTTCAGGGCTGTGGATAGACAGTAAGTTTCCTTTCAGGCACGTAGAACTTGAGTTACCTATTTGTTAGTTCTCATACCAAAGCTTGGATGATGGTTTTTAAGAGAGATCGAGTTGGAGTACAGAATTCCTAAAGGCCTTCTGTGGTTGTCTTTGGCCCAAAAGTAGGTGTCCTAAGGTGCTATACTGAGGCATCATCGAGTGTCTTGCCCACTGGCGCCCAACCCAGTCATGGTAGCTCAGGCCAGGCCCACAGTGTTGGTCACAGAAGTGCCTCTGAAGTCTAAACACACTACAGGCCTGGTCCTTACAGCCAATGAAAGACAACTACTTGAGCATGAAACAGCTCTGAAGAATAAAAAAACCTCAGTCTTGGTTTCCAAATCCTTGTGTCTCCTATACTAGTAAGCCAGGACTGCAGGACAACACATGGTCAAGGAGACCTGAAAATCAGGTCTGAGAGCATTTAGCCTGGCCTTGAGAGATTTCCTCCTAAAGAATCCTAAGCTTCTGGGGCCTTGATTTGCCTTCCACCTCAAGAATCCTAAGCTTCTGAGGCCTTGATTTGCCAGTAGGCAATGTCTAGCATCAGTGTCAGGCAGAGGCTGGGGTTCCTGGTTTTAAATAGCCAAAACCTCCTTGTGAGATTTCCAAATGGAGACAGGGACCTTGATGACGGGAAACCACCCATTAGGATCAATGGACAAAGATTGCTCCAAGACATTACTTTTAAGCTTGTGGAAACTCTGGAGCAGGACTTCTGGTGTCTTTGTTTCTATCTTGGCTCATGCAGATATATGAGGAATGTATGTCAGGGCCAGGGTCAGGCCCAGGACACCTCTGAAATATTGCCATCCCTAGACAGTCCAGGAGACTGTTTACTTTGGGCCCTGTAAAGGACCTACCTCCTGCGCTATAATAAAGATACATAGTTAACCTTATCATACCCTTTGCCCTTCACCCATGGTCATTAGCACACAGGGTCTGCTCAATCACCTTTGTAACAAGGACCTGTTCATATCCTACTTCTGTAGTAAACCATTCTTCACAGTGAAGTTCACCTGGGTACCGCCTGCTACCCAGAGGCTAGACAACTGCCTCCTAGGTTACAAACTGTCCCCACACCTTCTCAATTTATCTGCCCCTTGATCTCCCTAGGAACCTCTACATGGACACCAGAATACTGGTGCTGTCTTAGGAAATATTAACTACATTTATGGGCCAAAATATCACAATTTCTAGACATGCTTCTTCATTTTTAAGATGGGAGATGCTTGCTGCTCCCTTCACTGAGACTTCAGATTGGGCATCACACATGGTATAACTGACTGCTCAGGATATGCCAGGCCTTTTGCTGTGTAGTGTCTGTTACCTCGTTCGGTGCTCCCAGCCCTGTGATGTACGCATTATGCTCTGCATTTTTTCAAATGAGAAAACAGGCTTGGAGGTTGGGTATCTTTCCCAAGGACACCTGGAGGAGAGGGGGTAGAGCTGGGATGCGTCTGGATTCCCCGACTATGTCCTGAGCGGGATGTGAGTGACCTGAGCCCTCGCGAGACCCCGCCCCCGCCCGCGGCAGGTAGCCGGGCACAGCCGAGAAGAAAGCCCTGCCTGATCTCCCGGGTGCGGGGACGCGCGCGCCCACCTTCGCGGAGACTTCCGGGATCCCGGAAGGGGCGGAAGTTGAGGCCTCTTTGGCTTCCGGCTCGGCCATTGTTTTCACTTTAACGGGCAGTAGAGGTGTCGGGCTTCGGTGCCGAGTGCCACTGCTAGTGGGCCCGGGCGCGGAGGGAGGCGCGGCCGGAGCTCGGGTGGCCGACGCTGGCCCGTACCGCGCTTCTTCCCGGAGGCAGGCGACGCGGTCCCCGTGACTCTCAGAAGCCCTCCAATGTGGAGCCGCTTCTTTGTCCCATACCCCTGACCATTCGTGTGTGGTACGGAGCCGGGTATCTGCGGGTACAGCGATGAAAAGGGCAGACGTGGCCAGGTGAGCGGCGCTGCTGAAGCCTGGTGTAACACGAAAGGTAGATCGCTGTTTTCCCAGCTCTTGCAGTGGGAAACTATGAACCGTCAGATTTGGGTCAGACCCAGGCTCAGAATCGCAAACGTGGAGCGTGACTTGAAAATGCAAAAATCCAATTGAGATTTTAAAGTGCTGAGCATTCGGAACACTATGGGAAGTAGGAGAATGGCCTGAACTTTCTACACGTTTGGGATCTTAGAGCAGAGTTTACAGATTATTTTAAAGTCCTTCTTTGTCTTTTTAAAGAGATTGAGACAGGGATCTGGGACGCTTGGTGAATTGGAAGCACAGCACAGATGCCCTAGTTACCAATAAGGTGCTGATTTTCAAACGTTCAAAGTTTATCTCCACTTCAGTATCAGTTAAATGTATCATATTCATTCGTTTCCCGATTATGTGTGCCATGTACACATGTGGACAAAGATGACTGGAAGTTAGCTCTGGCCTTTGAATCCTCCCAGAAAGCAGGGGAGACAGTCGTGTAAACCACAAACGATTACAGTGTGAGACGTGCTCTACTAGAGGTTTGAATGAAAAAGGTAGTTTGGGATGGCTAAGACAATAACCACCCGTCTAAGCCTAGTGTGATCAGGAAGGCTTTCTAGGGGAGGTGCATTGAGTAAAAAAAGGTCTGGTATTTTCTGATTCCATTTGGTTCCTTTCCTTTGGTGGCCATCCAGCAGTTTGGAGGGTGAGAGTGGTGAGTTGTGCATAAACCAGTTAAACGGTTATAGTGAGAGGTACACAAAGGGAAGCTACCAGCACTCTTCCTGATGGGGCAATCAGAAAAACCAAGAAAAAATTGCCTTTGTTCATGATCTTGACAGACAAGTTTGTCAAAAGTTGAAGAAGAAAAATTCAAAGAAAGAGTATGTGTGGCTTCTAGCTGTGTCTCTAGAGCTCTAGCTCCAAAGTTTCTTTATTTTGCATTTCTATCAGAAGAGGTTTGATCACCTACTCCCTACATTGGTCTATTTGTAATTTAAACATGAGTACTACTATACAAATTGTAATGCACATTATAAAACATACATTAAATAGGAGTTAAATAACTTAGTATTTTCTCTTGCACCCTTTGGGGTATCCTGCATTTCCCACATTGGAGACCATTGCTGTCTTTCTTGCATGGGTACTTGGGGTGAGTGGTTGGGGGTGTGGCTGGTTGTGAAGGGGGTAAGGCTAGGTGGTGAAGGGCTGTGAATGCGAGCCGTAGACCTTTAGATTTTATCCTGTAGGTTATGGGAGCCACTGAAACTTTAAGAAGGGCATCATTTGGAGAGATGCTTAGTGAGAATGCCCAGTTGTGTTCTTTTTTCCTGGAACTTTGTTTTTTAACTCAGTGGAGGATTGTCATCAGCCTGGGGCTGAATATTCCAAGAACTCTGATTTCACTCTTGTTTCTGTAGGCAACACTACCATCACCCCTTTCTCCAACCCTGAAAAACAGCTCCTGAGACCTGAACTCTAGACCATCATTTTAATCGGACCAATTGCAGCTGGAACAAGCTTCTCTTTGGGGTCACAATGACCACTTCAGGCAGGGGAAATTTAGGCCTCATCCCCAGGAGTACTGCTTTCCAGAAGCAGGAGGGGCGCCTGACTGTGAAGCAGGAGCCAGCGAACCAGACCTGGGGGCAGGGCAGCAGTCTCCAAAAGAACCATCCTCCTGTCTGTGAAATCTTCCGGCTACACTTCAGGCAATTATGTTACCACGAGATGTCTGGGCCGCAGGAAGCGTTGAGCCGGCTCCGGGAGCTCTGCCACTGGTGGCTAATGCCAGAGGTGCACACCAAGGAGCAGATCCTAGAGCTGCTGGTGCTCGAGCAGTTCCTGAGCATCCTCCCTGGGGAGCTCCGTACCTGGGTGCAGCTGCATCACCCTGAGAGTGGTGAGGAGGCTGTGGCTGTGGTGGAGGATTTCCAGAGACACCTCAGTGGACCAGAGGAGGTGAGCAGTTGGGTCTAGAATGGCGGCCTGATGCTTCTCTAATGCTTGGGTTCGCCTAGGCATGGGCATTCTCCACTTCCCAGGCCCTAGGCCAGTTTGCCTTAAGGGTTCCTGAACTTGTCCTGTGGATAGAGGGAAAACAGTTTTGTGCTCCAAGCCATAAATACAAAGCACATCCCAGCTAAGCTGTGTGATTCACCTTGTGAGATACTGTGTTCTGAGCCTAGCTTCATCCTGGGGATGTGCATGGTACTCCTGGCCGGCAGGGGATCTTCATGCTGGTTAGAATAGGGTGATCAGGGGAAGGCGGGCTTTTGGGTATGCTGATAATACGAGCCTTCATTTGAGACATTCTCTTTGCTCACTTCCTTGGACTTCTCAGAGTCAACTTTCTATTTTCCTGCCTCTTTGATTCCTTGAAAGGTGACATTTTGGGGCCTTGTAATTATTTATTCCTTTTGCTAGCTCTCCAAACCTAACTGGGATCTTTTTGCATCTTTAAATCTAATTTAAGTTTTCCCTATTGCCCGGAGTTCTCACAAATGTAATGGCAAGGTAATTTAAACTAGAGGGATAGTTGGGAAGAGTGAGCAGTAAGACACATTGGAAAATCTGGTTTCTAGGACCATAATGCCATCTAGCTCTGTGATCATGTGTTTCAGTCAGGATTCAGCCAGAGAGGTAGAATGAGTAGGAGAGAGGTGTGTGTGTGTGTGTGTGTGTGTGTTTATGTGTGTGTGCACGTGCATGTGCATGTGTAAAGAGATTTATTGCTGACTGGGCACGGTAGCTCATGCCTGTAATCCTGGCACTTTGGGAGGCCAAAGGGGGTGGATCACTTGAGGTCAGGAGTTTGAGACCAGCCTGGCCAACATGGCAAAGCCCAGTCTCTAACTAACAGTACAAAAATTTGTTAGGTATGGTGGCATGTACCTGTAATCTCAGCTACTGGGGAGGCTGAGGCAAGAGAATCACTTGAACCCAGGAGGCAGAGGTTGCAATAAGCCAAGATCACGCCACTACACTCCAGCCTGGGTGGCACTACACTACACTCCAGCCTGGGTGACAAAGCGAGACTTCATCTCAAAAAAAAAAAAAAAAAAAAAGGAGATTTATTGCTAGTAAGTGGCTTATGTAATTGTGAGGCTGGCCAGGCAAGTCTGAAACACATAGGCAGGCCGTCGACATGGGCAGCCCAAAACAGTGGCACAAGCTGAAGCTGCAGTGCACAGGTGGAGTTTCTTCTTTCTTCTTTGTCTTTTCCTCTTTTGTCTCCTTTCTTCTTCCTCTGTTTTTTTTTTTTTTTTTTGAGACAGGGTCTTGCTCTGTTGCCTAGGCCAGAATGCAGTGGCGTGAACATGGTTCACTGCAAGCTCAGCCTCCCGGCTCAAGTGATCCTCCCACCTTAGCCTCCTGAGTAGCTGGTACCACAGTCATATGCCATCACACCAGGCTAATTATTATTATTTTTTTTTGTAGACATGCGGTCTTGGTATGTTGCCCAGGCTTGTTCTTGAATTCCTGGCTTCAAATCTTCTTGCCTTGGCCTCCCAAAGCACTGGGATTACAGACATGAGCTACCACACCTGGCCTGGAATTTCTTCTTCATGGAACTTTTAGCTCTGCTTTTAAGGGCTTACAACTGATTGAATCGGGCTCATGCATTCATTCATTATCTAGTATAATCTCCCTTACTTAAAGTAAATTTATTATGTACTTTAATCACATTTTTAAAATAGTGTACAGCAACACCTGGATTGATGTTTGATTAGTACCAAGTTGACACATCAAAAGATCATCACACCATGGATAAGTTAGTTCTTCCTAATGAGTTTTAAATTGTTCCCCTATAATAGAAGCACGGTAGACTAGAGGTCCCTTCTACTTTATCCATTTGTACTTTATCAGGGGAAAACAGTACAGAAAATTTCCCAAGTTCCCAATATATCATTTTATTCAATGCTTTTTTTCCTGAGATAATCTCACCCTATTGCCCAGACTGGAGTGTGGTGGCACAATCTTGGCTCAATGCAACCTCTGCCTCCTGGGCTCAAGTGATCCTCCCACCTCAGCTTCCTTAGTAGCTGGGATCATAGGTGTGAGCCACCACACCTGGCTAATTTTTGTATTTTTAGTAGAGATGGGGTTTCGCCATGTTGTCCAGGCTGGTCTTGAACTCCTGAACTCAAGAGAGCCACCTGCCTTATCCTCCCAAAGTGCTGGAATTACAGGTGTGAGCCACCACACCCAGCCTATTCAATGCTTTTTAAAAAATGATTACATATCACTAGGGAATCAGTTCTAGTTGATCAGGATCCTGGGGCTAGACATTTTTCCAGGATTATCAGCAGTACACATTTGTCATTATCAACCATCATTTTCTTTGTGTAAACAAGTAAGCACATATGAGTAAATCAACTGTCACAAGGGTCTAGAGAGCAGCTGAGCCAGCCATGGCAATGACAGGTAGCTGTAGACATATTTAGAGAACCATTTAGTGAGGGTGACAGAAGGAAAATTTCCCTATTTCTTGCTTGGTTTTGCTTAAGGAGTGAATGCTTCCTCCATTAAAATTTCCAGCTAGCCTCAGAAAAGGGTGACTGTTGAGTCACAACCCAAGAAAATGACTAACAGTTGACAGGTGAGGCAGCTGAATGCTCATGGCTCCAGCCTGGGAGTAGGGTCTTTGGAGTCCATTTCTTACTCTCCCACTACTGTCAGTGTTGTTTTCTGACATGAAGACATAAGGGCAGTACTGTCTTTCATCAGTAGGGGTTCAGAAAATGTTTATAGTATGGCTAAATGAATAAACAAAGCTTTTCCATGGAAGTTTGCCAAGAGGAGATAAAGGAGGGTCCAGGTAAATTGGAGTCATTTTGCTTATCAGGAGCAAGCCACTTTATTGCTGCGGAAGGAGCATGTACATGTGTGCACATTGTGGCTGCGAAAGGGTTGTACAGTGATCCCTACTGGGCTGCAGAGTCATACAACTTGCAGAATTCTTTTGTTTCCTGTATCTTTTTCTTTTTCTTTTTCTTTTTTTTTTTTTTGAGACAGAGTCTTACTCTGTCACCCAGGCTGGAGTGCAGTGGCACGATCTCAGCTCACTGCAAGCTCCGCCTCCTGTGTTCACACCATTCTCCTGCCTCAGCCTCCTGAGTAGCTGGGACTACAGGTGTCCACCACCACGCCCAGCTAATTTTGTGTAGTTTTAGTAGTGACAGGGTTTCACCGTGTTAGCCAGAATGGTCTCGATCTCCTGACCTTGTGATCCTCCCGCTTCGGCCTCCCAAAGTATTGGGATTACAGGTGTGAGCCACTGTGCCTGGCCTGTTTCCTGTATCTTTTTTCATCTCCTGCCAGGGTTACAAAACAGGCAGTGCAGTAATCATTATCTCCATTTGACAAGTGAAGTGAGCACCTGTAGTAAGCATTCCCTTGCCCAAAAGATTTAGCTGAAGTGTGGTTGTTTCTGATTACCATCAAATGTGAGGACCAGGATTTTCCATCTCCCTAGTTTCTAAGCCAACAGCTTTTCTCTAGGGTCTTGCTGTGGAATGCTGTATTAGAATGAGTTTTTCATGTTTTCAAGGAAAGGAAACCTATGATTCTGTATTAGTCTGTTTTCACACTGCTATAAAGAACTACCTGAAACTGAATAATTAAGAAGAAAAGAGGTTTAATTGGCCCACAGTTCCACAGGCTTAACAGGAAGCATGACTGGGAGGTCTCAGGAAACTTACAATCATGGCAGAAGGCAAAGAGGAAGCAAGGACCTTCTTCACACTGTGGCAGAAGAGAATACACATACTTTTAAATGATCAGATCTCATGAGAACTCACAAGAACAGCAAGAGGATCCAACCCATGATCCAGTCATCTCCCACCAGGCCCCTCCTCCAATTCGATGTGAGATTTGGGTGGGAACACAAATCTAAACCATTATTATTCTGCCCCGGCCCCTCCCAAATCTCATGTTCTTCTCACATTGAAAAATACAATTATCCCTTCTCAACAGTCCCCCAGACTTAACTCATTTCAGCATTAACTCAAAAGTTCACAGTCCAAAGTCTCATCTGAGACAAGGTAAGTCCCTTCCACCTATTAGCCTGTAAAATCAAAAACTAATTAGTTACTTCCCAGATGCAATGGGGATATAGGCATTGGGTAAATGCTCCCATTCCAAATGGGAGAAATTGGCCAAAACAAAGGGGCTACATGTCCCATGCAAGTCCAAAACTGAGCAGGGTAGTCATTAAGTCTTAAAGCTCCAAAATAATCACTTTTGACTCCATGTCTCATATCCAGGGCATGCTGATGCAAGAGATCAGTTCCCAAGGCCTGGGGCATACTAGCCCTTGTGGCTCTGCATGGTATAACTGCCATGACAGCATTCACCAACTGACATTGAGTGCCTGCGCCTTTTCCAGGCAGATGGTGCAAGCTGTTTGTGGATTTACCATTCTGGGGTCTGGAGGATGGTGGCTGTCTTCTCACAGCTCCACTAGGGAATGCTTCAGTGGGATTGTGTGGGGGCTCTAATCTTACATTTCCCCTTCACACTGCTTTAGTGTAGGTTCTCCATGACAGTTCCACCCCTGCAGCAGACTTCTGGCTGGACATCCAGGTGTTTCCATACCTCCTCTGAAATCTAGGAGGAGGTTCCCAAACCTCAACTCTTGCCTTCTCCACACCCACAGGCCCAACAACATGTGAAAGCTGCCAAGGCTTGGAGCTTGCACCCTCTGAAGCCACAGCCTGAGCTATACCTTGGCCTCTTTTAGCCACAGCTGGAGCTGGAGTGGCTGGGACACAGGGGACCATGTCCTGAGGCTGCACAGAGCAGCTAGACCCTGGGCGTGGCCCATGAAACCACTGTTTTCTCCTAGACCTCCAGGTCTGTGATGAGAGGGACTGCCGTGAATATCTCTAAAATGCCCTGGAGACACTTTCCCCATTGTCTTGGCCATTAAAATTTGATTCCTCTTTACTTACTCAAATTTCTGCAGCAGCCTTGAATTTCTCCTCAGAAAATGGGTGTTTCTTTTCTACCACATGGCCAGGCTGCAAATTTTCCAAATTTTTATGCTTTGCTTCCCTTTTAAATGTAAGTTCCAGTTTCAGATCTCTTTGTTCACAAATATGAGTGGACACTTTTAGAAACAGCCAGGTCACTTCTTGAATGCTTTGCTGCTTAGAAATTTCTTCTGCCAGATACCCTGAATCATCTCTCTCAAGTTCAAAGTTCCACAGATCTCTAGAGCAGGGGCAAAATGCTGCCAGTCTCTTTGCTAAAGCAGAGCAAGAATGACCTCTGTCCCAGTTCCCAATACGTTTCTCATCTCCATCTGAGACCACCTCAGCCTGGACTTCATTATCCATATCACTGTCAGCATTTTAGTCAAAACCATTCAACAAGTCTCTAGGAAGTTCCAAACTTTCCCACATCTTCCTATCTTCTTTTCAGCCCTCCAGACTGTTCCAGCCTCTGCCTGTTACCCAGTTCCAAAGTTGCTTCCATATTTTCAGGTATCTTTATAGCAGTGCCCCACTTTCCTGGTACCAATTTTCTGCGTTAGTCCATTTTCACACTGGTGTAAAGAACTACCTGAGACTAGGTAATTTATAAAGAAAAGAGGTTTAATCGATTCACAGTTCTGCAGACTTAACAGAAAGCATGACTGAGAGGCCTCAGGAAACTTAAAATCATAGTGGAAGGTGAAGGGGAAGCAAGGACCCCCCTTCACATTGTGGCAGGAAAGAGAGAGCACACAGAGGAAAGTGCCACACACTTTTAAACAATCAGATCTCATGAGAACTCGCTATTACAAGAACAGCAAGGGGAAAATCTGTCCCCTGCCCCACCACCATGATCCAGTCACCTCCTACCAGGCCCCTCCTCCAATTCAACATGAGATTTGGGTGGGGACACAAATCCAAACCATATCAAAGTCCTAGATAATGAACAGGAACTTTACCAGGATTAAATTATTAGTGAATTACAAAGTTGAATTATCACAATGCAGTAAGTTCTATCTTAGGCCAATACCCAAAGCTCCTGTACTGAAGAGCTGTGACTCCCATTTTAGAGAGTCTTTCAGTTTCAAAGAACGTTTCAGTGGGAAAGCTTGGGAACTACAGAATCCAGGGAGCCTGCTGGTCCTACCACTACACTGGTGAGGTGTATATTAAAGGAGAGAGTCCCTTAACATCTCAGCAGATGCAGCCTAATGGGGGAATCCTGTGTGGTTTATTGAATAACTTATTTTTACCTTATGGTGTGCTGTGTACATACCAGAGCAAGTGAACTTTAAAGTGTGCCTTATTTAGATAATAGTTTAGGTTTTTCTGCCCTACATGCTGTTAAAAGGAGTAATCATGAGATTGTGAGGAGTCGGTTTGGTGACAATAAGCAAGGGTTAGAAATAAAATGTCTATGTTCTGAGGTATTCTCAAGGTTTCTACAGGTTAGTGTGTCTGATCTTATTTTGCTTTTTAAATATAAATTATTGGGGAGAGATAGTACATATTGAAAACTGAGTTTGCAGATAACCTTAAAGTCTTAGCAAAATATCAAGAGGAAGTCAGTCAGCAGATATTAATCAAGCACCATTGTAGGGCTATATGTTGTTTTGGAGCTAGTGATCAAGACAAAAGTTCTTACCCTCAAAAAACTTACACTCTGTTGGGGAAACATAGACAATAAAGACCTAAGTAAGATTACTTAAAGATTAATACATGCAATCTAGAAATTATAATTGGTTAATTGAGTCTGACTATCCCTGCTTTGTCAGTGTGCTCGGGGAAAGCTTCTCTGAAGAGGAGACACTTTTGCTCAGAGAAATTGGAAAAGCTCTCCAGGTTTGCCAGCCACTGTTCTGGGTATTGCTTCAGCTGTTAGCGTCAGTAGCATTATTTGTGCTCATGCACATACACACATTTATCTTTTTTTACATCCTTCATACTTCCTTTTTTGTTTGTTTTTGTTTTGTTTTGTTTTTGTTTTTTTGAGACAGAGTCTCACTCTGATCTGATCTGATCTTGGCTCACTGCAACCTCCGCCTCCCAGGTTCAAGTGATTCTCCTGCCTCAGCCTCCCAAGTAGCTGGGACTACAGCTGCATGCCACCACGCCCGGCTAATTTTTTTGTACTTTCAGTAGAGACAGGATTTCGCCATGTTGGCCAGGCTGGTCTCGAGCTCCTGACCTCAGGTGATCCACCCACCTCGGCCTCCCAAAGTGTTGGGATTACAGATGTGAGCCACTGCGCCAAGCCTATCCTTTGTACTTCTGATTGTTTTTTTCTGTCAGCTAAGACCCTAGAGAATGTACTGAATTGCTCTCCTGGCTCTCTTTTTAAATGGTTCTTCATAAGAAAATATGTGTCTGAAGACCTGACACAAAGTGGAAATGGTTATAGAATCTGGTCCTCAGGCTCCTACCAAGAGGGTCAACAGAGGGATGGCAAGTAGAATTGCAAACTTTAGATTCTGCTGTCAGCCTTTTTCCCCCAGTAGGCTGTAGTGGTGGGGCTGGAAGGACACTCTGGCTCTTCTTTTCCCTGGCTTTCTTTCTGGAGGGAGCTGCTTAGAGGTTTTGGGTTCAGTACCTTGAAGGATGCTCTTTTGAACCCAATTGTATTTCCCTGTCTCTAGGTTTCAGCCCCAGCACAGAAACAGAAAATGCATTTGGAGGACACAGCAGGTCTGGGTGCAACAAAGGAATCCCCTCCTACATCACCCCTCAGTGGGGGCTCAGCCCCTGAAGCCCACCAGGAGCCTCCTTATGACCCAGGGACACACCACCTCCTCAATGGGGACTTCGGTACTTATCTCCCCAGTTTTGGCCCTAAGTCATGCCTCCCTTCTCTCCTGTGGAGTCTCTTTTCCTTTATCTGCCCATCTCCTACTCCATGGAATCCCTCATTGCCCTGCTGTATGTCCTCCTTCCCTAGTGACCCTGTTTGTTCCTTTTGCTTATTCTCTAATCATTCATGTAGTTAGTAAGTTTTCATCAAGGACGTGTCATAGGAAAGGCACTGTCAGAGACCAGAGAGATGTAGTACATCTATTGTCACTGATTTCAAAGAGCTTGTTATCTAGGTGGTAGGACGAGTTAGTCATGTGTAAGAAGAGGCAACCTCATAAGATGCATGTGAATGATATCTGTCCTCAAGCATTTGATCCTGTCACAAATGAGCATGTGGGCATTGGAAAAAGTGATCACTGGGTAAAAAGCAAGATCATTGTGGGCTGGAACTGGTAAGGGATGCTTCATGAAGGAGGTAACAGTGTATTGGGCAGTAAAAATGTGGAAGAATTTTGAAGGGGAGAAAAAAGTAGTGGGCATGCCATTAGAAGATACAGCAAGGACCCTAAGCTGGGGATTCCTTGAGACCTGATTGAGCTGGAGTTAGGGAAGACTGTATTTGGGAACCTGGGCCTTGTTTGTACAGGACCTTGAGATTGAGGCAGGAATATTTTGGGAGTTAGAGGATAATGTGTTAGAAATAGTATTTCAGGAGGATTACTCTGGCACAGGTGAGCATTATGGATTGAAGGGGAAGGAACCTTAGTTAAAGGCTGGTGCAGTAGAATAGATGTGAGGCAATTAATGCCTGAAGTGCAAAGAGAGGAATGGGCAAGGATAAATATGAAAAATGTTATCATGGAAGCATCTATGGAACTTGAGTTTGAAAGGAGAGGCAGGGGAATTAGAATGTTTTGGCCAATGATGGAATAATTGAGGGAAATAGAGAAATCTGAAATAAAGGTGATAAGAACATTTTATTTATTTATTTAATGTTATTTATTTATTTTTTTAAGAGAGATAGGGTCTCGCTCTGTCACCCAGGCTGGAGTGCAATGGCACAATCGTAATAGCTCACTATAGCCTTGAACTCCTGGGCTCAAGAAATCCTCCCACCATGGCCTCTTAGAACTGCAGGCATGCCACCATGACCAGCTCTTTTTTTTTAAACTTTGTATAGAAATGGGATCTCCTGCTGGGAGCAGTGGCACACACACCTGTATTCCCAGCACTTTGGGAGGCTAAGGCAGGTGGATCACTTGAGGTCAGGAATTTGAGACCAGCCTGGCCAACATGATGAATCCCTTCCTACTAAAAATACAAAAATTAGCCAGGTGTGGTGGCAGGGTACTTGTAATCCCGGCTACTCCAGAGGCTGAGGCATAAGAATTGCTTGAACTTGGGAGGCAGAGGTTTCAGTGAGCCAGGATCATGCCACTGTACTCCAGCAGAGTGAGACTCTGTCGAGAGAGAGCGAGAGAGAGAGAGAGAGAGAGAAAGGAAGGAAGGAAAGAAGGAAGGAAGGAAGGAAATTGAAAGAAAGAGACAGAATGAAAGAGGAAAGGAAAAGAAAAGAGGAGGGGAAGGGAAGGGAAGAGTGAAGGAAGAAAAAGAGGTCTCCTTATGTTGCCCATGCTGGTCTTGAACTCCTAGCCTCAAGCCAGCCTCCCACCTTAGCCTAGAACATCCATCCATTCTAGACACTGAACTTAAGATGTTGCAGGACCCCCAAGTGAAATGCCCCATAGGCAACAGGAAGCATGTGGTAGGGGTCTAGGAGAGAAGTAAGAACTGTGAGAGCAGTATCAAAGCAATGAGAGTTGGTCAGATTGCTGATGGAAAGAACAAGGAAGCACTGGGGCCTGAGTTTTAAGGGGTCTATAATGAGAGGGCGGGAGCAGGAAGAGGAACCAGGGCATGAGGAACTACAACTGTGAGGGGAAAATTAGGGCTGGCTGGTGCTAGGGAAGCCATGGGAGAAAAAGTGTGGCCAGAATAGCTTCCTCGAAAAAGGTTGAAGAGAGTGAGGGCTTGGAGGAACACCCAGTTCTCAGCTTAATCCAGGACCTTGTACTGTGCCCTTCAGGGAAAATTCACAGCACTCTTGGGATAATGCCTTATGGAAGAGGTTAAGAGTCAGTGTGTGTGGAGGTGCCTGGGTTCTCTTGAATCCACTTATTGGGAATATAGATCTTATGGGAGCCGGAAGCAGAGTTTGTCCCACTCATAGCTTTCTTTCCTCCCTCAGCTCAATGTGCTTCTCCAGTTCCTACCCTTACTCAAGTGGGGAACTCAGGAGACCAAGCAGGGGCAACTGTACTTCGGATGGTCAGGCCCCAGGTGAGCTTGGTTCTTTGTGTTTTTACCACGTTCCCATTAGTCTGGTCCAGGAATGGCTAGAGGTCTCACCCCCAGGACTCTGCCCCATCTAAGACTGTTCCTGTGGCTCTCCTGCCTCATTGCTTCCCCTGGAGGTAATGGACTCTATCTTGCCCTGGACTTGTCCTTTTGGGGTGTCATCTCAGCTTCTCTCTCCCACACTTTTGCCCACGAAGAGCCCATACCCTGTGCTCTCTTTACCAAGATGACTCTGCCCCTCGGGCTATGAATGTTAATGAGTGATCGGAGCTTGTCATTCCAGGATACTGTAGCGTATGAGGACCTGTGTGTGGACTATACTCAGAAGAAATGGAAAGGTCCCACACTCAGTCAGAGAGCCCTGCAGTGGAACATGATGCCGGAAAATGACCACAGCATGGCCTCCTTGGGTAATAGATTCTGTTTCCTAGTCACTTAGAGTCTGCATGCTGCACATTCTCTTTTCTATATTCCTTGTCTCTTTAAGCTTTTTACTATGAAAATTTCCAAACATAGATAAACTAGAGTGAATAATATAGGGACCCTGTCTGCATTCATCACTGAGATTCAACAATGATCAGCATTCTCTTCACCTCATTATGAATTGATATAGTGTGGTTTAGGTAGGGCTTCTTAGTTGTAAGGAAAGAGAGCCATTCAAGTTATTGTTAAATAAGGAGCTGTGAGTCATAGGCTTAAAGGAATGAGAACCTGGAAGAAACTGATCAGCCAGACCAGACTGTGGGAAGCAGGGCCTTGACCCTGGGAGCCTGAACAGCAAAAGCAAATGCATGTTGATGCCCATGTTCCGGTGTGAATGTAATGCAGCTGCTCACAGGGTATCTGTTTTCTCTCTGCTTGTCCTCCTCCTGCTGCCCATTTTCTTCACTGTGAATCTTTTGTCGTTTTCATAACTCTTTTCTAATTGTACTTTCTGTTCTTTTATACTTGTTGCTTGCTGTATCTCTCGATGGCTTGGCTTCTCTCCATGCACCACTTCAGCTTCCACTGCTACTCACAGTGCCTTAATTTTGCCCTACCTCCAGTTCCAAATTTCCTCAGAGATGGACTTCCATTGCTATAGCCATTACCCATCATCTCATTTGGGCAGAGCTTTGGCCCAGGCCACAGCAGAGGCTGAAGCCTAACCTACAGATAAGCTGCCATTGAGTCTAGTACCTGGTGTCTGTCCAATCACCTGTGGCCCATCATGGGATGCTCAGGGTCACTTGGCACAAAGCATGGTTGCCTAAGCATCCCTCTCTGCAAACACTGGGGCAGAGCAGTTTCCTGAAAGGGCTTCTTGGAAAGGCAGATCCTGTGGTTGATGAGTTTATCATATAAGATCTGTTCTTTTTGTACACTTTTCTTATCATACCTCCATAATAGAAATTTCCAGTCAATTCACTCTCATATTTTTTCCTGTCTCCTTCTTACATTTGGCTTGAGGTATTTGCCAGCCTCCTCTCTCCCAACATGTTTTCTGATAACAATGGAACCATGCAATGTTATGGTTGGAAGGGATCTTAGAGTTCATCACTTTACTAAGGCGACATAGCACGAGAGTAACTTCTGTAAGATCACAGCATGCTTTGCAATCCAGTTTTTTGCTTTCCAATGGCCCTTCTGACTTGGTTGTGCTGGCTTAGTATCTTTTTTCCACCCATCTTCACTGACCATCTTCCCCTTCCTTGTTTTTCTATCCCTAGGGAAAAAATGAGCTATTAATATTTCCAATTTTGCTCTTGTTCTCAATGTGTCATCTAATTTCTTAACCATAATGTGACTTTTTTTCAGGTACGTTAGCTCCTAATGATTCTTGTCTTCTTTCTTTTGGCGGCAGGTGAGAACATGATGAAGGGTTCAGAGTTGACTCCAAAGCAGGAAATTTTTAAAGGATCAGAGTCATCTAACAGGACATCAGGGGGACTCTTTGGGGTGGTTCCTGGGGGAGCAGAGACTGCTGATGTTTGTGAAGATACTTCCAAAGAGTTAGAAGGACAAACCTCAGATGAAGAAGGGAGCAAGCTAGGAAATGATTTCTTGGAAATAACAGATGAAGATAAGAAAAAATCCACAAAAGACAGATATGACAAATATAAGGAAGTTGGGGAACATCCACATCTGCCCTCCAGTCCTGCTGAACATGAAGGAGTTTTAAAGGGACAGAAATCCTATCGATGTGATGAATGTGGCAAAACTTTCAATCGGAGTTCTCACCTTATTGGCCATCAGAGAATCCACACTGGAGAGAAACCCTATGAGTGTAATGAGTGTGGGAAGACCTTCAGGCAAACCTCCCAGCTCATTGTTCATCTCAGAACCCACACAGGGGAAAAACCCTATGAATGCAGTGAGTGTGGAAAGGCGTATAGGCACAGCTCCCATCTCATTCAACATCAGAGACTCCATAATGGGGAGAAACCCTATAAATGTAATGAATGTGCAAAAGCCTTTACTCAGAGTTCCCGACTCATTGACCACCAGAGAACCCATACTGGGGAGAAACCTTATGAATGCAATGAGTGTGGAGAGGCATTCATTCGAAGTAAAAGTCTTGTTCGACATCAGGTCCTGCACACTGGTAAGAAACCTTACAAATGTAATGAGTGTGGGAGAGCTTTCTGTTCCAATAGAAATCTCATTGACCATCAGAGAACCCACACTGGAGAGAAGCCTTATGAGTGTAGTGAATGTGGCAAAGCCTTCAGTCGGAATAAATGTCTTATTCGACATCAGAGCCTCCACACTGGGGAAAAGCCATACAAATGTAGTGAATGTGGGAAAGCCTTCAATCAGAACTCGCAACTCGTTGAGCATGAGCGAATTCATACTGGAGAAAAACCTTTTGAATGTAGCGAGTGTGGTAAGGCATTCAGTCTGAGTAAATGTCTTATTCGGCACCAGAGACTTCACACAGGTGAGAAGCCCTATAAATGCAATGAGTGTGGAAAATCCTTCAATCAAAACTCACATCTTATTATACACCAGAGAATTCACACTGGTGAGAAACCTTATGAATGTCATGAGTGTGGGAAGGTCTTCAGTTATAGCTCCAGCCTTATGGTACATCAGAGAACCCATACTGGGGAAAAACCCTATAAATGCAATGATTGTGGGAAAGCTTTTAGTGACAGCTCACAGCTTATTGTGCACCAGAGAGTCCACACCGGAGAGAAACCTTATGAATGTAGTGAATGTGGGAAAGCCTTTAGTCAGCGTTCCACTTTTAATCACCACCAGCGAACTCACACTGGAGAGAAGCCCTCAGGTCTGGCTTGGTCAGTTTCTTAAGGTGTGATTCTCTGAGACAGAAAGCAAGGACCTTTGAGTTAAGCATTCTTTATAAGAAGGATGCTCTTAGTGGTTTCCCAGAGCCAATAGTCACAGTGGACCATTTCCTACTTGCTTTTCCTTGGATCACTAATGTGGGAGAGTAGGAGTAACTTATTCCAGTTCTTACCCATTATTAGGACGGTAAGGACTACACATGTCATTTAATTGTAGATTTCCTTTTTTTTCTTTACTTTTAAATTTTAACTTTTAAAATCTATTTCGTTTCTTAGTTATGCATCTCATAATCAGACTCCCCACTTTTCAAAGACAGAGATAATATCTTCTCTATTCTATTCTGCTTCCTACATTTCACCATTTATACAAAGTCATTCGACAAGGTTGATTCATGCCTTTCTGCCTCGTGGCTATGGCCCTCCCCATCTACTCTTTAAACTTTAATCTATAGCCTTTCATCAATTTCATTCCCTATCTAGAAAACATTTTCTTCTGTTTGCTAATCTTTGTCTCTCACAATTTTTGAAATCCATCTCATCTCTGAAATAGTTCCTTCTTCAAGTACTTTTTTATTTTTCTTCAACTTCTCTTGATTTGACCTCAGTGCTTTGAATTCACTGGTGCTACAATATGTATTGTTAAATTGCCTTGTAAATTTTGCGTGTCTGTATACTTTTATACCAACTTATTGTAGGCTCTTTGAGGTCAGGTAGGTATTTCTTTTCCATATAGATAGTATTTTGTACATACCAGTTGTTAAATAAATAATTTGTAAAATCTCAACTGTCACACTGAATTATCCTTAAAGTATGCACGATCTTTCTCCCCTCCCCAGCTGGACCAGCTGATTCTCAAGATGGAAGTCCATCTCATCATAGAATATCACATACAGAGATCTTACTGATATCTTTTGCATATACTCCTCGAAGTCTTACTACTGTTACTTCATCCTCAAAATGCAAATGGATTTGTGTGTGTGTGTGTGTGTGTGAAAGAGAGAGAGTGTGTGTGTGAATGTGTGTGTATCTAGGTATTGGATTGGGCAATAATATCCCACTGATACGGACTTTCCCTCTGTGCTGATTCTAGTTCTGAATTTGCTAACTGTACCCTGCTTCCTAAATCAACAGATTAAAAACTTTGTCAAAATTTACTGCACAGAAGACTTGACTTTCATAGCAGTGGTACAGATGATGGAAAATCCAGCTAGCTAGCCACATTCCCTGATGCTTGGAATTCACTATGACTAGACTTGTGGCAAGATAATAGATTCACAGTAATCTGTTTTCCTTATCAACTAGTCCTATCTACCTACAACTGCCATCTTAATTTAAAGAAGAGAGCTATACCTTTAATTATCATAATTGTCTTCTGGACCATCTTTCATTCCCCAAAGACATAAGAAAAGAAATCTCAGAAGATTTTCTCTCCTTCTGCCATCACATGTCAGTTCATGAGCTTGAACAACTTTTCCCTTCCACCCTTGCAATATGGCCCAGATCTGGGGGACCTTTGCCTCTGGTGTCCACCCCCTTCTCTTTCCATCCCCTAAACTTAACAGGTTTACAGGATCCACAGTGTGACAGAGTAGAGGAGGAGGCTAGAGGAACCATGTGAGTTATATAATCTGGAGGGGAGATTTTTTTGAGGTGTGGTGTATGTTTTAACAAAGAAGAAAGAGTGGAGTTGAGGCATAAGAAAATCAGATTAGATGTGATTCCAGGGTGACATCTCAGGCAAGTTTAGAAAGAATAGGAGTCCTGAAAACATTGAACCCAGGACAGAACTGGAAATTTGCCACTTATGAATATATATTTTAGATTTGTTTTCAATGATATGTTTAGTATGTGTTTCCGTTTTCCTTTAGAAGATATGCAGATAGGACTTCTTCATTGTTTTAGTTTGGAAGCTCCCAGATCCCAGGGACAAGCCCAACCCTATATGAGCACATAGGTCCAGCCCTCCACCCTGAGCTGGACATTTCTGGTTAAGTCTTCAATAGAACGATCCTGCTTATTGGATGTTGCAGTTTTACCTTCTGGTTCTTGTCTGCTCATCGCCTACCACACTAACACTTTAGAGGTTGGGAACCTGCACTATTCATAACTAAGGTGGGAATAGTAGGGAAAAAAAAGAGTAGATGTAGGGAATACTATACCAATGTGGTGTAGTTGTCATTAAACATTGCCTTGACATGCTTAAAAGCCTCAGGCTTTTGGATGGAGGAAAATTGGCTGCATTTGAAAGCCATATCTCAAATTACATTGGTTATTGCTAGTATAAACTTTAATTTTAAAAATTTTAATCTGGATTATTGTGTTGCTGAATTATTTTTAGTTTTAATTGTTTTTTTGGTTTCATTTTCTAGGTATATAATAAATTAATGGCTCCTTTAGCTTTAAATTTTCTTTTTTTCTTGGAGACAGGGTCTCACTTTCTTGCCCAGGCTGGAATACAGTGCTGTGATCATGGCTCACTGCAGCCTCAACTTTCCAGGCTCAGGTGATTCTCACACTTCAGCCTCCCAAGTAGCCGGGACTACAGGCGCATGCCACCATGCCCAGCTAATCTGTTGGTATTTTTTGTAGAGATGGGTTTTCACCATGTTGCCCAGGCTGGTCTCGAACTCCTGGGCTCAAGTGATCTGCCTGTCTTGGCCTACCAAAGTGCTAAGATTACAGGTATGAGCTGGCCTTATTTTCAATCTTATGCCACTTACATTGTACATTAGCAAGAACTTCCAGAAATGTTGAGTACTAGATAACAGATCTTCTATGTCTTGTTCTTAAATCTCAGGAGGGATGTTTTTAGTATTTCACATTTTCATTTGCGGTCATTGTTGGATATTGATAAATATTCTGTTACATTTAGGAAGTTTCCTTCTAATCTTATTTCTAGAGGAAGCAGGGTAATATAGTGGTTAACGACACAGGTTTGGGCTGGGCACGGTGGCATGTGCCTGTAATCCCAGCACTTTGGGAGGCTGAGGCGAGCGGATCACTTGAGGTCAGAAGTTCGAGACCAGCCTGGCCAACATGGCAAAACCCCGTCTGTATTAAAAATACAAAAATTAGCTGGGTGTCGTGGCAGGCACCTGTAATCCCAGCTACTTGGGAGGCTGAGGCAGGAGAATTGCTTGAACCTGGGAGGCGGAGACTGCAGTGAGCCAAGATCGCACCATTGTACTCTAGCCTGAGTGACAAGAGCACGACTTCATCTCAAAAGAAAAAAATAAAACCACATGTTTGTGCCCAGCAACCTAGGTTCAAATTCTGGGTCCAGTCAGGTGTGGTGGTTCATACCTGTAATCCCAGTGCTTTGGGAGGTGAAGGCAGGAGGATCACTTGAGGTCAGGAGTTTGAGACCAGCCTGGCCAACACGTCAAGACCCTGTCCCTAAATAAATTAAAAAATATTAGTTGGGTGTATTGGTGCATGTCTTTAGTCCTAGCTACTCAGGAGGCTGAGGCAGGAGTATTGCCCGAGCCTGGGAGGTCATGGCTCCAGTGAGCTATCATTGCACCACTGCAATCCAGCCTAGGCAATAGAGTGAGACCCTGTCTTTAAAAAAAATCTGCATGTCCACCACTTTGTTAGGTGTGTAACTGTGGGAAAATCACCTAGCTTCCTTGTGTCTCAGCTCTTCCATCTATAAAGTGGAGCTACTTCATAGGGTTGCAAGGATTAAATTAGTATATGTAAGGTACTTAAAACAGTGCTTGACACCTAGTATACACTGTAATAAATATTATATTAAAGCTTTATTAGGAATAGTTGCTAAGTTCTATCAAGTTATAAAAATCTAAAAGTTCCCAAATAATTGAAATTTTCTTGTATTCCTGGGATAAATCTATTTTATTTATTTATTTATTTATTTATTTATTTCGAGACAGAGTTTTGCTCTTGTTGCCCAGGCTGGAGTGCAATGGCACGATCTCGGCTCACTGCAACCTCCGCCTCCAAGGTTCAAGCGATTCTCCTGCCTCGGCCTCCTGAGTAGCTGGGATTACAGGCATGTGCCATCATGCCAGGCTAGTTTTGTATTTTTAGTAGAGACAGGGTTTCTCTATGTTGGTCAGGCTGGTCTCGAATTCCCGACCTCATGTGATCCAACCACCTCGGCCTCCCAAAGTGCTGGGATTAACCAGCGTGAGCCACTGCGCCTGGCTTTTTTTTTTTTTTTTAAGTTCAGAAGTAGATTCAATGTGCCAATGTTTTGCTGGCTGTGCAAAATGAATTTGAAAGTTTTTTTTCTTTTATTACTCTGGAAGAGTGTGTGTAATATAGCAGTTATTCCTTGAAGGCTAGCTAGAAATGACACATCATATATACATACATTTTTTTACGGGTGTTTGGATGTGTCAGGGTAGAGGGACTTGTTTTAGCATCCTTGCAGATTTTTTCCATGGTTTTGTTCTTCAAGTTTTCTACTTCTGTGTAAATTTTTCTAATACGTATCTGGAAATCATATTTACTATTCTGTCAAACATTGGCATAAAGTTACACCTAGTATTCTGTAATATTATTTTCCTCTGTTCTGTATATGTAATTAGACCTCCTTTTCCATATATAGTCGTTCCTCCGTATCCACAGGGAATTAGTTCCAGGATGCCCCTACCTTGGATATCGAAGCCCTCAGATGCTCTCTTACAGTCAACCCTCCATATCCTCAGAATATGTGGATGCAGAACCCACAAATACAGGGGGCCAACTGTATAATGTTTTACATTTTGGTTTCCTTTCAGTTTTGTTTTTTTTTTTTTTTTTACTTTCAGGATTACTGAAGGCAGTGCATTTTGTTTCTCTTTTTGAATTTCATTTTTCTTGAATATTTTTTTCATATGTTCTTTTACTACCTTAAGTTGCTGAGGCTTTGCATTGCTTTACATGCATTTGCTTTTTCCTCATTAGTGAATGATGAATGCAGTCCTAATATTTGTCTGTAAATACGGAAAGTGGATTTCCTTTTACATTCCAAGTAGGTGCTGTTAAAACTGTCCCTTTAGATCTGAAGCTAGAAGGCTAGTTGTAAATTTACGTAACTATGCACTTCAGCAGTAGAGAAGCAGCTTCACATTTTGCTAAGCTGGTTGAAAATTTTTCACTCAGGGCCAGCATTTATATCTAGCTTTCTTTTTGGCTCAGCCTCCAGGCTAGTTAAACAGTGGAGCCTCCTTCCAAGTTCTCTGTCTCATTGGAAATAGCTTGGTTGTGAAAGAACTGAATGTGGAAAACCCTTCAGTCACAAGTCATTACTCCACATTGGAAACAAAATCTTCTTTTTTTTTTAAGTGACAGGGTCTCACTCTCACCCAGACTGGAGTGCAGTGGTGTGATCATGGCTTATTGCAACCTCAACTTCCTAGGTTCAAGGGATTGTTGCACCTCAGCCTCCTGAGTAGTTAGGACTACAGGCGCATGTCACCACACCTGGCTAATTTTTAAAATTTTTTATAGAGACAGGAGTCTTACTATGTTACTATGAACTCCTGGCCTCAAGCAACCCTCCTGCTTTGGTCTCCCAAAGTGCTGGGATTACAGGTGTGAGCCACCATGCCCAGCCCAGATAACCTATTCTTAAGATATGTGAAAACCATTCAGTTGTAGCAAACATCATACACAAGAGACTTTGACATCAGATAAATCATATGAGTTAGAGAAGTTTTTGGTTTTTAGAGGTGAAGAAATCATTCATCATGAGCTTCCATATTTTGCACATATTTCTGAAAAATATTCCTAAAGTGGAAAAGTTTTGTTATACAACACATAGTTTCTGGTACATGAGGGAACCCACGAAAAAGGGTATCAGTAAACAGTGTTACAGAACTTCCAATTTAATATATATATATATTTTTAGTCAAACAGAATTCAAACCCAGGAGACAGTTTAGGTGGTCAGACATGGTAAAGGTGCTAGGAGTGGTATACTTACTCACTTATCTCTTAAACATGCAATGAAAATATTCTACAGCCAAACCCTTGTCATAAACTCCAGCCCTGGTCATTCAGCTTCTGAATCCAGCAGGAAAGGTCAAGAGATGGTGGATGTTAACAAGTGATTGAGTACTGTCCCATGTTGGGAGACAGTTCTGTCAAGGTGTTGACCTTTTTCTGGAGTACTACAAAGCAAGCATTCCTGAAAACCTCTAGGGGTTAGGGACAGATTGTGAATTTGTCCATTGTGAATATGCACATGGTGGCACTATAAAAAAATTGAAAGTAAATCCCCTATCCCTAACATCAGGTCATGTTCTGCCCTGATGGGGACCAGTAGAATTTGCCACAGTTGGGTACAGGAAGGTATTGTGATTACAGCTGGCCCAAGAAACACCTAGTGGTGCTAGTACTTGATCCAGGATAGGACATTTTAGATTTATTATTCACCAAACCATAACAGTCCTCCACTAATATATGCACAGGGTCACTTTACCCAGGTGGATGCCAAGTAGGGTGAGATGCAGACTCCCTTTTAAGGCATGTGAGTGCTTTACGTGAAAACACAATAGGAGAGCAATGTATGATGGCCCACCTTTCTGGCCTATGGGTATTTCTGAAATTATACCTGGTTAAGAATTGTCAACTGACTAAAATCACAATGTTTTTTCCCCTTAGATGGCGCAGTCCACAAACTTAAAAAGACCTGACCAGCTAGATGTTTATTTCATTTACTCAAATGAGTTAGAATTTCCTTGGCAGATAGATGTCATAATAAATATTGAAATTGCTGCGTATTTAGGCAATTATGACACACAAAAAACACCCTGATTTCTGAGCAGTGACATTATACTTGACTGAATAAATAGATTTTTGTAGGAAAACGTATGCTTGTGGATAAGGGCAATAGAAGCTGGATACAGCCAGGCTGGAATCTATTTTTAACATATATTCTAGTGACCGTTATGTTCTCTAAAATTTGAGAATGACTGGACTAGAATTTTGGGAGTAATCATTCCTCCCTGGGACCAGATGTGGGGTTAGCAGCTTGAATCAGAATGAATGGTCCCACCCACCCAGAGTAGGTGAAAGGGAAGAATAAGTAAGTTGAAGATCACAGCTCCCCTAATGTACATGAATATTCTTGTGTGTGTGCGCACGCGTGTGTGTGTGTGTGTATGACTGAGTTTTGCTCTTGTCGCCCAGGCTGGAGTACAATGGTGTGATCTTGGCTTACTTCAATCTCCAGCTCCTGAGTTCAAGTGATTCTCCTGCCTCAGGCTCCCGAGTAGCTGGGATTATAGGCGCCTGCCACCAGGCCCAGCTAATTTTTGTATTTTTTAGTAGAGACAAGGTTTCACCATGTTGGCCAGGCTGGTCTTGAACTCCTGACTTCAAGTGATCCACCCGCCTTGGCCTCCCAAAGTGGTGGGATTACAGGCGTGAGTCACCACACCCAGCCTATTCTTTTTAAGTTTCTTGATGTAGTGGCAATAGTCTTGTGCTCTTCAGCACAGTGTCCTGAGTTCTACATCCCACATCAACTGAGGGTGTGAACTTGTGGAGGACTTACGTCCGAATCTCTTTTTCAATCTCTATGCAATGTGGCGGAGTTGTGCCACCTACATGAGCCAATGGAGAAGAAAGCTCCTGGTATACTTTAAGTATTCAACAATATTAAATATTAAATATTTGTCAATTGATGAAGTACCTCAAAAGCTTGATTCTCAGACTCCTTCTTAGATAAATCATTCCCTAGATTGTCTCATCCTGTCCTCACAACTTCCAAATTTACATCTTTAGCTGTGATCTCTTCACGGAACTCCAGACTCCTATTCCAACTGCTTGTTTGGCATTTCCTCTTGGGTGTTTAATTGGCATCTTTAACTTAACACATCCAAAACAAAACTACTAATCCCTCTCCCTAAACCTGTTCCTTTCAAGCTACTCCATTTCTAAAAGACCATCCCATGCTAGTTGCTCAGATCAATAACCATGGAGTCATCAGTAACGAACATACAATTTATTAGCAAATCATGCAGTCCATGCCTTCAAAATATATGCAGAACCATTTCTCCCTACCTCCATCACTTCTAAGCCTGTCCAAGCCACTATCGTTCCTCATCTGGAATATTGTAATGGCCTCTTAATCTCCCTGCTTCTACTCTTACCCACCTTCAGACCATTCTCAACAGGACAGCCAACGCAAACTAAAAATATAAGTCAAAGAGCAAAACTCATGCAAAGTTTATGTTACAATGGCTAAGGACAGACAGCAAAGAATTCACAGAGTTTATAGTAACAGGCTTCTTGGCTTCTTTCATGTCTCATAGCTTACACGTCTTTGAATATGTGGTAAGGGAAAAAAAGTTAGATCATGTCATTCCTCTGCCCCCAAGCCCTCCAACTGTTATGCAGAGCAAATCCAAAGCCCTTGTCATAGTCTACAAGGTCCTAATGTGCACCTCTACATCCCATTCCTGATAAAGAATTTGCTTCTAATAGCCCACTGTGGGAATACTCTTTCCCCAGATAGCCACATGCTTCAATTGCCCACTTCTGTCTCTGCCCTCCCTGTCATCTATAAAATAGTCCCACCACAATCTCCCTCTCTCCCCTTACTACTACTTTCTGCATATTTATTTATCATTGTCTCCCTTGACTTGAATGTAAACCCAATGGGGCAGAGAGTTCATTTTCTTCACTACGGTATCCGCAGCGCCTGGAACAGTGAGTGACATAGTAGGCACCCAAAACATTTTTTCATATGCTGCCAATAAACCATAGCTGATCCTGGCTTTGAGGCTGAATGACCCAGATCTGTGGAAGGAAAGATGACCTCTCTGCTCAGCAACCGGAGCTGGGGGTGTAACTTCAGGGAATCTCAGCCTGAGGCTGGCAGCCTGGCCACCCAGTTGCTCGGTCTCTTTCCGCCCTAAGCAAGCACCCCGCCCAGTTTCCACGCTTTCCAGGGCCCTCCTCACATTGGCTGAAGTCGCCAAGCCTTTTCATCCAATGATAGGGCAAAGCCCGGAAAGGAGGCAGGGCCAGAACGCCGGCTGACCGCGCGGGGCTTCTGAGGGGCGGGAGGACTCCAGCCCGCGGGCACAGAGATGTGGAAACCTCTTGAAGCCTAGAAGGGCCGGAGGGACAGGCTGGGAGTTAGCTGGGAATTGCTGACGCAGTTCCTTCTGCGCTTTGTTCAAGATGTGGGTCTGGCGCTTTCGGTGAGGGGTGCTCTACAGCCTGACGTGGTGGGTCAGGCCGGGTTCTGGGAGCGTGTGGGAGACGCAGGCCAGGAGGCCAGGGCTCCTCTGCGGCTGCCCACTGCTGAGATGGGCGCGGCAGCCAAAGGGTCGTTGTGGGCCTCTCCCTTCTCTCGTTCACTGCTGCCCCTTTGTCTCCAGTCTAGTCTCAGACTCCTCGTAGCTGCTCGCTTGGACCAGGCTGGCCGTGGTGACAGCACTGTGTCGTCCCCGCTCCTAAGCAGTGGGCCGTCCAGGTAATAGCGGTCGAGTCCCGCCTAGGCTCCCAGAGGACTCCAGAGCCCTTGAGTATTTGACTCACATCACCAGTCCAATATCCCTCCCGTTACCAGTGAGGAACCTGGGGCCCAGAGAGGAGAACGGAGTCTTGCCCAAGGTTATTCATTCATTCATTCATTCAACAAATATTTATTGAGCACTAACCCAGTAGTGTGCTGGGTCCTGGAGTTATGGTTGTGTACAGGGCAGAACTAAATTCTGGTAGAGGAGAAATGGAACAAGCTTGAAGGGTTAGAAGCAGGGTCTGGGGATCTGGAGGAGGAAACACAAAACATATTTGAGGCTTAGTAATCCTAAGACATGGGTAAACAAAAAAAGAGACATTCTTTTTGTAGTGCTCTTTTAAAGCCTCGTTTCTTTCTGTCTTCCTAAAGACACTTGACTCAGCAAAGTTCTCTCTCTCTCATCCCCCTTGTGCAGACTTTCTGTGGAAAGCTGGATTGCAAAGAAGTTCTCCACTGCACTGTATTTTGCAGTTAGATGAGAATATGGAAGCTTTTAGATATCAATGGAGTGGGTGAAAAGGGGAGGCTGTGGTGTGATGGAATTAGGATTTCCTGCAGACACAGAAGGCTTTTTAATCACTCACTAGCTATAGGACCCTGGGCAAGTCGTTCAATCCCTGGGAACTTCATTCCCTCATCTTTACACTGGAAATGATCCTTCTTACTGCTCACAGTTCTATAGGAAGGGAAGTTACCCAAAGATGGGACACTGCCCTGAGTGTCCACTTGGAGTTCAGGTCTCAGAGAACTCAGTCATTTATATCTGTTTACAGTGACTCAAGACCCTCTTAGGAACTTCTTCACTGAACTCAAGGAGGCGATCAGGCAAGATCTATGCTGGGCAGATCCTTTGGATTGAGGCTGCTGTGCACAGGAATACGGGTGAGTCATTCCATTCTCTCCTGGGCAGGTGAGGCCTAGATTGTGAAGTTGGTCTGGGCACAGGAATCCTGCTTGTGGGCACCAGGGTTGAAAGGGAGCTTTTCTCAGTGGTTATTTGTCAAATAGGAGAAAGGCACTGAAGTGGGCAGGGGGCCTCTGGACCTTGAGGAGTAGAGTCTTGTTTGAGATGGGAATAAGGGTGATGTAGTAGAACTCAAAATTGGGTGTCATGGGACTTGGATTTGAGTCCCAGTTTTCCTCTAATTTCCAAGTTTTCCTTCCGTACATTTGGATATAAGACTGGATAGATTGGGAGGTTACTTCCAGCTCTGACATACTGAGAGTCTCTGAATACAGTGGGACCAGGTCAGTCTCTTAGGGAATTTAGTCCCTGGGATGGCTCTGTTGAGACAGAATTGCCAAGAATGCAAACACACCATTATGGTGTTTCCCAGATAATATGAAGCACAAAAAGGACAAACATGTAGAGGAGGGATGGTAGTAGTGATGTGCGGATTTGGCTGTCAGCATCCCTAGGTGCACTCCAGGTGTTAGATCGAATCTTAAAACTTGTTTAATTTTCCATTTCAAACCAAACAATGCTGACTGAGCCCTCTTTGTGTTAGACACTGTGTGGTAGCTACAGGCAAATCTCACGGGATCTGCTGTCTGAGGGCGTAGATCCTAATGTATGCGTGTGAGGAAGGACACAGACATACACACAAGCAATTCCAGTATAAGGCAAACTCTATATTTTAGATTTGTTGTGGCATTTTTTTGGAATAGAGAAATTTTTATGTGTCAGATATATCAGCTTTTTCACATGGTGTTAGCCTTTGTTTTATGCTTGAGGCTTAGGCCTTTCCCTGAGATCAAGTAATCCCTTGATATTTTCTTCAATTCTTTTTTTTCTTTCAACGTTTACATTTCACTTATCCATCCCTTGAATTCATTTTCAGGTATTGCCTCTTATTCCTTACTCCATTGCAGCTAATCAATAACCAAGGACCATGTAACCATTGCTTAGAGGGACTTGAACAGGCAGATGATGCTGGTGAATTAAAGGAAGACAGCCTCCAGGTAAAGCCTCTCTCCCTCTCTCTCTCTCTCTCTCAGTAGGACTGTACCCTTTATGTATTTGTCACAGCCTGAAATGGATGGTGGTCCTAGGATTAGAAAACTTACCTGCCAGTCTCAGAGATTTGTGGGTTAGAGATCTGCAAGGCCTTATCAGTCCTCACACATTCACTGGCTATCTGAGATTTTGCTTTTCTGTACAACTGTACAGATACCCCTAGTGTCCTACTGGCCCATGACCTCATGTTTCCCTCCAAACTTCCCCAGCCAAGACCCTACTTCCTTAGTACCTAGAAATTCTTCCAGGATTTCTGAGGGAATTTCCTATTCAATCAGGCAGAAGGGAGCAAACGGGTTTCTTTTTGATCAAACTCTCCTCATTTGGCCCTCTTTGATCTCCTGTCTGGTCCTGCTTCCTCCTCAGCTCCTCCATCACCACCCTGGGCTTTCTCACAGTGCATTACTGTGCATTTCTCTTTCTCCCTACCTACCCCTTTGTGTTAGATTGTTCTTATGTTGCTATAAAGAAATACCAGCCGGGTGGGTGGCTCATGCCTGCAACCCCAGCACTTTGGGAGGCCAAGGCGGGCAGATCACCTGAAGTTGGGAGTTCGAGACCAGCCTGACCAACGTGAAGAAATCCTGTCTCTACTAAAAATACAAAAAATTAGCTGGGCGTGGTGGCGCATGCCTGTAATCCCAGCTACTCAGGAAGCTGAGGCAGGAGAATCACTTGAACCCAGGAGGCAGAGGTTGCGGTGAGCCGAGATCACACCATTGCACTCCAGCCTGGGCAACAAGAGTGAAACTTCGTCTCAGAAAAAAAAGAAAAAAGAAAAGAAAGAAATACCTGCAACTGGGTAAATTGTAAAGAAAAGAGTTTAAATTGATTCACGGTTCTGCAGGCTGTACAGGAAGCATGGTGCCAGTATCTGTTCAGTTTCTGGGGAGGCCTCAGGAAGCTTTTACGTATAGTGGAAAGTGAAATAGGAGGAGACAGAGCATGGTGAGAGTAGGAGCAAGAGCAAGGCGGAGGGATACCACACACTTTTAAACAACATGATCTCACAAGAACTCACTCACTGTCACAAGGGCAGAACCAAGAAGATGGCGATAAACCATTCATGAGAAATCTACCCCCATGATCCAGTCACCTCCCAACAGGCCCCATCTCCAACATAGAACATTACATTTCAATGTGAGATTTGGAGGGAACATCTAAATGATATCACTCTTCTAACCCAAATCCCTTTCTCAGTAAGCTTATCTGTTTTTTATTTTTAAAATGTATTTATTTATTTTGAGACAAGGTCTCACTATCTCCCAGTCTGGAGTGTGGTGGTATGATCATGGCTCATTGCAGCCTCAACCCCCCTCAGCCTCCCAAGTAGCTGTGACCACAGGCATGTGCCACCACACCTGGCTCACTTTTTAAAATTTTTTACCCAGGGTGATCAAACACCTGGGCTCAGGCAGTCCTCCCACCTCACCCTACCAGAGTGCTGGGATTATAGAAGTGAGCCACTGTGCCCAGCCCTCAGTAAGTTTATACATTTTCTTTTTTCTTTTTTTTTTTTTGGGGACAGAGTCTCGCTCTGTTGCCCAGCCTGGTGCAGTGGCCTGATCTCAGCTCACTGCAAGCTCCGCCTCCCGGGTTCATGCCATTCTCCTGCCTCAGCCTCCCGAGTAGCTGGGACTACAGGCGCCCGCCACCTCGCCCAGCTAGTTTTTTGTATTTTTTTAGTAGAGACGGGGGTTTCACCAGGTTAGGCAGGATGGTTTCGATCTCCTGACCTCGTGATCCGCCCGTCTCGGCCTCCCAAAGTGCTGGGATTACAGGCTTGCGCCACTGCGCCCGGCAAGTTTATACATTTTCATGACTTCCTCTGTCCTTTCTGTCTTATCATTCTCAAATTTGTCTTCGTGATATATTCCTCTTCCCCTTGTCTAAAATGTTTCTGTGTGTCCCTATCTTGCTTAGTGACACTACCATTCTTGGTATTCAGACATGGATCTGATGACCTTGGATTGTTTCCATCAGTCCGTCCTCTGTATTCAAAGGATATATGGATGTGTGCGTTATACGTGTGGATGCGTTCCTGAAAATAGCTAGACTTTATTGTTCTCTGTTCTCTCATCTTGGATTAGGGTCTTGCTATCTTCTTCATTTGTTCATTCATTCAAAAAACATGTATTGGGTACCTACAACGTGCCAGACCCTCCAGTGTTCACCCATACTACATTCCTAGTGTTGTCTCCTAATTCATTTCCCTTCCTTTTTTCTTTTTAACCCCCTCTAATCCATCTGGGCTAATCGTCCTGAAGAGTTCTTTTGCTAATTTCACTTTTGGGTAGGGTAATGCAAAATATATTGTCCAAACGGGGATATTTTTGTGAGTTAAGGGGGCCACTATTAAATATGCAGGGTAGTAGACTTAAACTAGCACTATTCTGGGAAAACCAGGATGTATGATTGCCCTCCTTGACATCTCTTCGATTCTTTACTTCTATTTCCCTCAATTTACTCCCCATGGGTTATCCCAGCTGCCTCTCTCCTCTGTTTTCCATTTCATTAAGCTGAGAGAAACGTGAATGTTCTGGGAGGTGGTAAGAGAGGAACTGTGGGAACTAGGGGAAGTGCATGGTAATGCTTGAAAAACTATATTGTTAAGTGAGAGAAAGAAGGAAAATAACAAGAGTGGAAAATAGCAAGGTAGAAAAAAGAATATAGAATGGAGAAAGAAAACTAAGGGGCCAGGTGCGGTGGCTCAAGCCTGTAATCCCAGCACTTTGGGAGGCCGAGACGGGCGGATCACGAGGTCAGGATATCGAGACCATCCTGGCTAACACGTTGAAACCCCCGTCTCTACTAAAAAAAATACAAAAACTAGTCGGGCGACGTGGCGGGCGCCTGTAGTCCCAGCTACTCGGGAGGCTGAGGCAGGAGACTGGCGTAAGCCCGGGAGGCGGAGCTTGCAGTGAGCTGAGATCCGGCCACTGCACTCCAGCCTGGGAGACAGAGCCAGACTCCGTCTCAAAAAAAGAAAATTAAGGATAGATTTCACTCTTCTGTTTAGAACTGGTTTCCCTTTGACCATCAGTTTATATCCATATTTTTCATCTTGTAATTTCAGTATTCTGGTTGGAATCACTTCAGGCAGCTTGATTCTTTCTTAATTTGTTCATTCCAACAACAACAAGTGTTGAGCACTTACCATGTGCCTGGGACTATTGTAGTACTAGGAATACAGGGTAAGCAGGGTGGACAAAATCCCTGCCTACATGAAGTTTATATAATATTATGATCTCCCATTTATTTTCATGTATATCAACTCTGTGCCTTTTTTTTTTTTTTTTTTTTTTTGAGAAAACACTGCTTATTCTCCAGGGCTCAGCCTAAATTCTGCCTTTTTAAAATGCTTTTCTCCATCATTCCATGCCTTGGTAATTGCTCCCTCCCTCCCCTAGTCCCCTTCATCTCCTGCTTGCGTAAATTGTAAATTTGAATTTGCTCTCTTATTGTTTTGCCATACTACTCCATTGTAAGCTTTTTAAAGGGTGTATGATATTTCATGCTTGTATTAGTCTGCTTGGGTTACCATAACAAAATGCCATAAACCAAGTGGCTTAAACAACAGAAACTTATTTTCTCACGGTTCTGGAGCCTAGAAGTGTGAGATCCATGTGCCTCGCGATTTCGGTTTCTGGTAGGGGGCTCTCATCCTGGCTTGTAGCTGGCCATCTTTTTGCTATGTATTCTCATGGCCTTTGTGTGCACGTGTGTGGAGAGAGGGAGAGCATGTGAGAGAGCTTTTTTGTATTTCTTTTTATAAACTCACTAATTTTGATGGATCAGGCCCACCCTTATGACCCCATCTCCAAATACAGTCACATTGGGGATTAGAGCTTTAACATGCAAATGTTAGGGGGACACAAACATTCAGTCCGTAACAATGCTTCTTTAAATTTTCCCTGTGTTAGACCCAGAACAGGGATATATACAGAGTAGGGTGCTCATTAGTTATGAGTTTAAGAAATGTATGAAGAAAAGAGAAGTTCCAGAGAAGATTAGAAATTGAAAAGAAATTCAGAAAAAACTATCAACTTTCTCACAGAACTTTGAAGGTGAATTCACTTGCTCTCCTACTCTGCATTGCAGTCCCCTGGCTTTGCACTGTTTTCTCCACTTGCTTCATCCTTTATGATTAGGAGAGGTAGCAGCAGCTGAATGTGAGTGAGCCCAGGATCCTGGCAAGAATCCACCCTCCCTCACCATTCTCTCGTCCTGTCGCTCATATCTTGGGCATGAGTTTGTGTGTATGTGCCTGTGTATAGAATCCGTGGCCACCTGCACTTCTGAGATATGAACTTGAATATGTGCAGTTATCTTTTTGCCAATCTCGAGTACTACCATTTGCTATTTCCCTTCTCCAGAAAGTGTGACTCCATTTATCAGAAAGCTATGGGACAATGGGAATTGGTCAAACTTTTTTTTTTTTTTTTGAGACAAAGTCTTGCTCTTTTGCCTAGGCTGAAGTGCAGTGGCATAATCAGGGCTCACTGCAGCCTGGACCTCCTGGGCTCAAGCAGTCCTCCCACCTCAGCCCCCTGAGTAACTGAGACTACAGGTGCACACCACCATGCCTAACTAATTTTTCTGTAGAGATGTAGTCTCCCTGTCTTACCCTGGCTGGTCTCAAACTTTTGGTCCCAAGCAATTCTCCCATCTCAGCCTTGCAAAGTACTGGGATTACAGACGTGTGCCACCGTGCTCAGCCTGTCAAACTTTTTTGAATTGCTATTCAGAATTGCTGTATACTGCACAACAGTTGCACTCCTTCTGACCCAGTTAACTCATTTGTAGAACTTTTGTCCTAGGAATATATTTTAATAGGAAGGAAATTTTGTGTGTATAAAGAGATTACGATAGCATTATTGATAGTAGTTAACTTCAAGGAACAACAGAAATGTCCAACACTAGCAAAATGGAAGGAAATTACAAGGAATTCACTGATCATATGAAGATTAAATAGCAGTGTGGAAAAATATGCATAAAAATTAAGTGGAGGCCGGGTGCAGTGGCTCACGCCTATAATCCCAGCACTTTGGGAGGCCGAGGCAGGCGGATCACCTGAGGTCAGGAGTTCAAGACCAGCCTGGGCCAACACGGCAAAACCCCATTTCTACTTGAAAAATATAAAAACTAGCCAGGTGCGGTGGCAGATGCCTGTAATCCCAGCTACTCAGGAGGCTGAGGCAGGGAGAATTGCTTGAACCCAGGAAGTGGAGGTTGTAGTGAGCTGAGATTGCACCACTGCACTCTAGCCTGGGTGACAGAGTGAGACTCCATCTCAAAAAAAAAAAAAAAAATGTGAGGCAGGGATTAGGGAGCTGTTGATCAAAGGATACAAAATTTCTATTAGGAATAATTTCAGGAAATCTATTGTATAACATGGTAATTATAGTTAATATCAACATATTTAGACTTGAAAAGTGCTAAGAGAGATTTTAAATGTTCTTACCACGAAAAAATAATAAGTGTGTGAAGTAATGGATATGTTAATTAGCTTGATTTACCTGTTCCACATGTAAACATTTATCAAAACATGTTGTATGCCATAAATATATATACTTTTTTTATCAACTAAAAAATAAATAAATGAAATGAACTGCAAGAAGTAGGATGCAAAATAGTATCTACCATATATTTAACTGTCTGACAATATACATATGGGCAAGTCTATAAAGGACCATAGTAAGGAAAATTAGTCATGTGTTAGTATCATGTAGTTATCTTTTTGCTTTCTTTTACATCCCAATTCCCTCTAAGGTCTGCCATGGTTACCTGTATGTCCAGAGTTTCACATCAAACCAGTTGGGAAATCCCTGCTTATTCTGATGTTTGGTTTCATGTATTGGCATCTCTTGGTTATGCTGCCCCTACTCTGATGCTTTTGCCATCCTTAAGTACTTTACTATTATGCCATGCAAGGTCCTATCAGAGTTTCGTCTGCCATGCTTTACCTAACCTTCTTTCCCAATTTAGCCTCTCAGATTCACCCCTTAAGTAGTCTCAGTCTGTCAGAGTGACAGCATGGTGAAAACCAGACAGACTAAACTTGCATATAAAACTGGATCCAGCTATAGGCCAGCCCCTGTGAAGTATGCTGTGATGTTACTAGGCTCAATATTGGAAGAATTGTGTCACCACTTAACAAGATAGGGCTTACATGCAAGGATGTAGACTGGGATCTAGTACCTGGACCTTGAGCAAAAGATGTAAGTAAGTACAACCTACTTACAACCTAAGACAGAATCCTAGTTGCTATTCTATAAAACCATTTTGAGCACCTTTTACATACTAACTACAGTATCACTAGTGCTAGGGGAATAGGTTAGCAAGAACTAAAAGCCAAACTGATCTAAAGTTCAGTCATCTTTCAGTTCACTTTTTCTAGGGCCAGATTATAGCTGAGCCTGCCATTAGGAGTTAGATGGCTCTGAGCTGGGCGCAGTGGCTCACGCCTATAATCCCAGCACTTTGGGAGGCTGAGGTGGGTGGATTGCCTGAGGTCAGGAGTTCGAGACAGCCAGGCCAACATAGTGAAACCGCATCTCTACTAAAAATACAAAAAATTACCTGAGCGTGGTGGCGGGTGCCTGTAATCCCAGCTACTAGGGAGGCTGAGGCAGGAGAATCGCTTTAACCTGGGAAGCGGAGGTTGCAGTGAGCCGAGATCGTGCCATTGCACTCTAGCCGGGGGCAACAAGAGCAAAACTCCATCTCAAAAGGAAAAAAAAAAAAAGGAGCTAGATGGCTCCAATTCAGGGAGTAGAGGATGAGGCAGGAAGGAACTAGGATGGATTTTATACGATTCATTGCTTATTCTGATCCTGGACCTGTTGGGCTCCCCTCAGCCCTGGCTTTCCATAAGCCTTTACATTGGCTTCTATGTTTAACTTCATTTTTGTCATCTTTTTGATCTGTTCCCCTGCCCTTGAACACTTAACCCTTCCATATGTCTACCACATCTGGTCCGTGGATAGTTCTCCTTCCTCTGGTACAGAGAATAGGTGACATGTGCAATTTCTGTTTCTCCTGTCAGATGGTGAAACTGGGACTGAGGCGGAGTTAATTCCAAAGCATCATTCCTGAAAAGTACATACTTTCAAGAGAATTCCACAGAGACGTTGCCCAGGAAGTCAAAATTTAGAAGGCTCTTCTGAAGGGAAAGAGAAGACTAGAGAGGACACTGGTATGTTCCAAGCAGGAGAAAATGAGGAGAAAAACAAGAAATTTCAAACATAAGACAGTTAAAGACAATAAAGTACTCACAGAAGGGAGTGACCAAGAATCTGAAAAAGACAATAGTCAGTGCTATGACCCTGCAACAAACAAGAGAGTTCAGGCTGAAAAGAGACAGTATGTATGTACTGAGTGTGGGAAAGCCTTTAGTCAGAGTGCAAACCTCACGGTACATGAGCGAATCCACACGGGAGAGAAACCCTATAAGTGTAAGGAGTGTGGAAAAGCCTTCAGCCATAGCTCTAACCTTGTTGTTCATCGGAGAATCCACACTGGACTGAAGCCCTATACATGCAGTGAATGTGGGAAATCTTTCAGTGGAAAGTCACATCTTATTCGGCACCAGGGAATCCACAGTGGGGAGAAAACGTATGAATGTAAAGAGTGTGGGAAAGCCTTTAGTCGGAGTTCGGGCCTTATATCACATCACAGAGTTCACACTGGAGAGAAGCCCTATACTTGCATTGAGTGTGGGAAAGCCTTTAGCCGTAGTTCAAACCTTACTCAACATCGGCAAATGCACAGAGGAAAAAAAGTTTACAAATGTAAGGAGTGTGGGAAAACATGTGGTTCAAATACAAAGATTATGGACCATCAGAGAATTCACACTGGGGAGAAGCCTTATGAATGTGATGAGTGTGGAAAAGCTTTCATCTTAAGGAAAACCCTTAATGAACACCAGAGACTTCATCGTAGAGAGAAACCTTACAGATGTAATGAGTGTGGGAAGGCTTTTACTTCTAATCGAAACCTTGTTGATCATCAGAGAGTTCACACTGGAGAGAAACCCTATAAATGTAATGAATGTGGGAAAACCTTCAGGCAGACGTCTCAAGTTATTCTACACTTGAGAACCCACACTAAGGAGAAACCCTATAAATGTAGTGAGTGTGGGAAAGCCTATCGGTATAGCTCACAGCTTATTCAACACCAGAGAAAACATAATGAGGAGAAAGAAACGTCATAAGTAACAGATATTCTGGGTAGTAGGGCTTACTGCTGCTTTTCTAAAAAGTAGTTCTTTAGTATCAACTTTTTAAGTCTACTTCTAAGATTCATACAGGGAAAATAATTAGAAGTAGGCAAAGATTAATGAAAGGGATGTTCATGGCAGCATCATCTATGACTGAAAGAAGAAGACCAGATTTTCAGCATTACAGGGTTGAAATGAATGATGAGCTATCCGTGTGATGGTTCTGCAGCCATTATAAACATTTTTAAAGACAATTTAATGCCATGGAGAAATGATTTGGATAAGACGGAAGATAAAACAATGACATACAATCCAAAATTTAAAACAATATTTATGCATAGGAAAAATTGGGAAGTAAACCAAAATGTTAACAGTGATCATCTCTGGGTGATAGGATTATAGGTGATTTCTATTTTCTTCTGTATACTTTTCTATGCTTTCTAGATTTTCTACATGAGAATATACTAATTTTATATTCAAGAAAAAAAGCACAGTATTTTTTAAATGCAATGAAGACATGCTCATTTTCACTCAGCAGTGTTATGAAAGGCACATACTATATAGAGCCTGAACCCTGGGATTACGCCCTGACATTGGCATTTAGCAGCAGTGGAACCGCGAGCAAGTCCCTTCCTTTTAGAGCATGTTTCCTGTTCAGTAAAATCATAAACACCGATCCTTTGTCTTTTTTAGTTTTAAGACAAGCTGACTTTAGAGTTGTCAACAAAATATATAATAACACTGTTAGGTTAAAAGAACACAGCAAAAATTCACTGAACCCTCCTTTCCCACAGTTGTGGAAGGATCTGCAGATGATGGAAAACAACCTAGGCTTCATCTTTTCAATATATGTCTAGACAACCAGAAAAAACTGAAATTGAAACAATTGTAGACTCAAAAACTTTAGATACATATAAAACTAGTGGGAGACTCTGCCTTCACATGGTATGGAGAGCTGAAAGGCTAAGAGAACAAACTTTGGGGTTGGAGAGATCCATGTTCTAACCCCAGTTTTGCCATGAACTAGCTTATCAGTTTTGGACAAGTCACTTAACTGCTCTGAGCCTCAGACCTGTGTGTAAAAAAGGAATAATTACCTACCTTATAAGGTTGTAAGGATTAAGTGAGTAATGCATGAAATATATGGTAAGCCAGACAGATGGTAAATGATAAAATCTTAAGTATAGGACATTGGAGCAGTGTTTCTAAACACTTTAGGGAGAGTGATTAAAGAGAATTTTTGTGTAAGGTAGTACTTAGGATATTTTCAGATGTAATGAACGGAATACCAAGTACTAGCAGCCTAGACCTTAAGAATATTGATTGATTGCTTAAGAGGAAATCTAGAAGTAAGCAGTGCTATGTTGGGTTTGGCAACTCAGCACTTCATCAAACTTCTCTCTTAACTCCATAATTTTCAGCATATTGATTTTCATTTTTTCATAACCTCATGGTGGCAAGACAGTGGCCACAACTGCATCTTGCCTTCACACAACTCCTTCAAATTGGGAAGTGGAAAAGGAGCTGAGGCTTTCTCATCTGGTTTGTTCCTTTTGTTACTGAGAAAAATCACCCTGAAGAAGGGAGGGAGGGGTGTTGAGCAATCAGTACAACAGATGTTTTCTATCTTCGTCTGCCTTTCTTTGTGACCAGCCCTCCTTGAAGGTCTCAGCCTATCTTCCACCAATATTTAAAACATTTTAAATGCTTAGCTCAAAGTCAATCTGGAACACTTAGAATCTCCCTATTTTTAACTCAGCCATTCCTCTGGGTATACAGTGAATCCCTAAGCCCACTGCTGTCTGTCTTATGCACATAGTGAATTGTTTGGGGGAATTTTTGACAATATTTAGTCCCCCCACTATTATACAAGAAAATTGAGTGTCATTGAAGTTAGGTGACTGGCCACTAAGTTGTCAGAGCCAGGATTTGAGCTCAGATCTGACTTTGAAATTCATGCTTTCTTCATTATACCAAAGTGTCTCTGCCCACCATGGTGGTTCTGTAATGTGAGTGGGAGACCAGTTGGCATTTTCCCGGGTAGCTGCCTCTGTGAAAGGTGATTGTATCTAACAATTATTTGACCATGGTTTTATAGGGAAGATGCTATCAGTGTTCTGTGAATGAGATTTATGGCCTATCTCTGTACCTCGTAATTTAGTTTTAAGGCATATATATTTCTTTTTGCTGTTACTGGAAAGAAAGAAGTGAAGGGTGAAGGTCATATATTTGTATGAAAAAAAATTACTTATTTTGTCCTATTTTGATAGGATAGTGGTTTGCACATAATTTGTGATATAATAGTCCTTTGTGTAGTCATTGCAAGCAGGGTTTGGAGGGCCTGGGACAGATTTGCTCCATTCATGGGACAAACCTGGTATATCATTCCTGAGCAGAATTGTTGATGCTTTATATATTGCTGAGCAGATATTCTCTGACCAAAACATTTTTTCATCACCAGGTCATAGTGCCTAAAACTTTCTTTAGATAGGCTTTCTTTTTTGTCTTAGAAGACTTTATGATCTTCAACAGTATATATCTTCAAGGAAGGATATGATGCCATCTCATACCTAGAGATCTGAATATAGGAGAGCTTCATATTTCTTGCCCCAGGCAAGTGAGGATTATAGTCCCTTGAGGAGGCCATCACCCATCTTCTAGGCTAATACCTGCCTTGAGCTGTAGGAATAAACATTTGACAACAGGTCCCTGCATCCTTTCAGATAAACATTCTGCTATAATTTGAACTGATCACCCATCTTTCTCTAGGAGTCTCCCAAGGCTACCAACTTTTACCTCAGTCAGAGTTTAGGCATGCAGTTCTTACTGTCCTTTCAAGCCCTTTCATAATACCCTCTGGAAACCAGGAACCGTCTCTTTGAATGTGTTTTTTTTTTGTTGTTGTTTTTTTTGTTTGTTTGTTTTGAGACAGAATCTCGTGCTGTCACCCATGCTGGAGTGCAGTGGTGCGATCTCAGCTCTCGGCTCACTGCAACCTCCGGCTCCCAGATTCAAGCAATTCTCCTGCTTCAGCCTCCTGAGTAGCTGAGATTACAGGCACCTGCCACCACGCCCGGCTGATTTTTGTATTTTTAGTAGAGATAGGGTTTCATTGTGTTGGCCAGGCTGATCTTGAACTCCTGACCTCAGGAGATCTGCCTTCCTCGGCCTTCCAAAGTGCTGGGATTACAGGCGTGAACCAGCACACCTGGCTTGCTTTATTTATTTATTTATTTATTTATTTATTTATTTATTTATTTATTTAT
>NC_045435.1:92003673-92072499 GCF_002776525.5 Piliocolobus tephrosceles | reverse complement strand
TATTTATTTATTTATTTATTTATTTATTTATTTATTTATTTATTTATGAGATTGAGTTTTGCTCTTGTCGCCCAGGCCGGAGTGCAATGGCATGATCTTGGCTCACTGCAACCTCTGCCTCCTGGGTTCAAGCGATTCTCTTGCCTCAGCCTCCCAAGTAGCTGGGATTACAGGTGCCTGCCACCACACCCGGCAAAATTTTTTGTATTTTTAGTAGATACGGGGTTTCACCATGTTGGTAGGCTGGTCTTGAATGAATGTGTTTTCTTCACATTCTTGTTCCAATGGAAACCTGGCTGTTCCCCAAGGGCAGTCCTTAGTCTGCATTGCTCAGTTGCTAGTTTATGTGTCTCTCAAGTCATGTACCTCTCTGTACTGCCGTTTCTTCTCTCTTCATCAGAAACTCAGCTCTAATCAGTCCTGGTTGCATACACCTGTAGTCCTAGGTACTCAGGAGGCTGAGGTGGGAGGATCACTTGAGCCCAGGAGTTCACTGTTACAGTGAGCTATGATCATGACTCTGCACTGCAGCCTAGGCCACGGAGCAAGACTCTGTCTCAAAAACAAAACAGAACAAAACAAAACAAAAAACCCACAAAAACCCAACCCAGTGCTTTTGAAATACACATCACTAAACTACTGTGTATTGCTCATTCTTGTTATTTGGTTTCTTGTCTACTCACATTTATTCACTTATGATTTTAGTACCCTGAATATCCTGAGGAATATAAAGAGGCAATAATTTTAGCCACAGACATCCTGGTTATATAGAATTGCTCCTGTGTAGAATCAAAATATATATGCTCTTTTTAGTTGAGAGGAAAATATGAAAATCTTATATATGCTTGATTAGAGAGCAATATGTAAGACAAAGAATTCTGCTTAGAGAGGAAAGTGTCGCCCTGGACTTTGAAATCTTTTTTCATAGATAGTATGTCTTGTGTTAGGTCTTACTTGGAAGAAAATTGAAGTAAAAAACAGCTTTAAGTAGCTGAGTAATTAGGATTAATTAGTAGCTGTTGAATCTAAATCCCTTAAGACTAAATTTCATTGCAGCTCTGTACCCTCAGCAAGACTTTCTTTCTTGATTGTTTTTCCCTTTAATATAAAATTTAAAAGATGCCCATATTGTCAGGTTGTTTTTAGTCACTAGACTGTCTTTAATAGCCTCTGATGTTACAAAACTGGAGTCATGAAATTGTTTTCACAGGAAATAGTGACAATTCCTTCAATAAACATCTGCTATTCTTATAAATATCACTCATTTTTTTTTCTTTTTGCTTACTTTCTTTGTTCAGAGTGGGAAAAAAATAGTTCAATCTGCTTTTCTTTAAGTAGCTATATTAGGGTTCTTTCTCCAGAAGGACAGAATGAATAGGATGTATGTATATATAAAAGGAATTTTACTAGGGAGAATTGGCTTAAGGCAAAGTCCCACCATAGACCATCTGCAAGCTGCAAAAGAGAGAAGCTGGTAGTGTGGCTCAGTCCCAGTCTGAAAGCCTCAAAACCAAGGAAACTAAAGTGCAGCCTTAGTCTGAGGCCAGAGGCCCTAGAACCTCTAGGAGGCTGCTAGTGCAAGTCCCGGAGTCCAAAGACCGAAGAACCTAGTATGTCTAAGGGCAGGAAGAGAGGAAGCAAAGCCCTTGGCATGGGAAGAGACAGGAGACCCAGCAAGCTTCTTATCCCCCTTTTTGCGCCTGCTTTCTTCTAGCTGTGCTGGCAGCTGACTAGGTGGTGCCCACTGACATTGAGGGTGGGTCTTCCTCTCCCAGTCCACTGACTGAAATGTCATCCTTTTCTGTCATCACAGACACTCAAAGAAACAGTGCTTCCCCAGCCACCTAGGCATCTCTGAATCCAGTCAAGTTGACACCTAATATTAAACATCATAGTGGCTGTTTTTAGAATAAAGAAGTGATTCTGGCTGGTTTCTCATTCAAACACTACAAGAAGTTTGTAATTTTCACACTAGTAATACATAAGTAAGCACTCTAGCTATTAGAACTTTTCCTTCTGTTATTTTTTGAGAGGGCTATGTGCCATACCTTCTCTCTGGCCACATACATGCTTCATACCCCCACTACTCTGCAGACCTCAGATGGCTGTGTAAAAACCAGCCATCTTCTCTGAAGTCCCTCTCTGCTCCAGAAGGTAGGTTTGAGAGGGTAAAAAAGAGATGGCAGACTCCTTTCTGTGCAGCATAGTTACAGGACCTGACTAGTTCCCACTCCTCCCTCTGATTATTTCAAATCCAGATGGCACAATTTGACTGTATGGATTACAGATATATAAAGGCTGTAACCAGTCTCCGAAACCAAGGCTAGTGGACTCCAAGTTTGGGATTCACAAGAGGTAATTTTATACCTACAGATAAATTTCCCAGGTCCACCAAATCAGCATATCTATAGTGGGGCTTTGGAATTGACATAAAACGAAACTTTGCAATGGGGATCAGAGAAAATTTTCCATTAGGAGCCTTGAGATTTTTTCTTTTTTCCTTTTTCTTTTTTTGTAGAGAAGGAATCTCACTATGTTCCCTTGCCCAGGCTGATCTTGAGCTCCTGACCTCAAGCAATTCTCCCACCTTAGTCTCCCAAAGTACTGAGATTACAGGTGTGAGCCACTGTGTCCAGCCCAGGAGCCTTGACTGTTTACATGACTGTTTTTATACTGATTATCCATTTTCCTTTGGAAGAACAGAAGACTCTTCCCACAGAAGATTTGTGACAAATTACAAAATTATTGAGACTTATACCAAAGTTTGTACAATCATATGACAAATTAGCAGTTAACTGAGTCAGAAGGAAGATGCTGTCACATTTGCAGTTAGTTTAATCACAGAATTTAGCATGTTTTTAAAAAGTAGAATAGGCCAGATATGGTGGCTCATGCCTGTAATCCCAGCACTTTGGGAGGCCAAGGCAGGTGGATCACTTGAGGTCAGGAGTTTGAGACCAGCCTGGCTAACATGGTGAAACCCCGTTTACTAAAAAAGTACAAAAATTAGCTGGGCGTGGTGGTGCATGCCTGTAATCCCGGCTACTTGGGAGCCTGAGGCAGGAGAATCACTTGAACCTGAGAGGCAGAGGTTGCAGTGAGCAGAGATTGTGCCACTGCACTCCAGCCTGGGTGATAGAGTGAGACTCTATCTCAAAAAATAAATAAATAAATAAATAAATAAATAAATAAATAAATAAGAATAAAATAACATGGCAAGCTGGGTATTCATAAAGCCCTTTGGCTACAAGCACACAGAAATGCTGAATAAAATTTAAATATCCTTTTAAAGTATATTCAAGAAAGTGAAATAAATCCTTAGAGCCAAAAATGAAGATGAAATGGAAATTAGAAAGGTAAGTGTGTGGATGGTGTCTTTGGTTGCCAAGAGGCAGTTTGGTGATTTGATATCCAATGGACTTCAATTTTATCAGCCATGCAAGAAGAGGATTTGAGTCTTTGGGCTTGCAAGAGGTGGAAAGTTGGAACTGAGTTCTCCACAAGAAGCCCAGATATTTACAGGGCTACACCCTCAGTGAAAGTATGCATTAGAAAAAAGTCAGCCAGCAGCAATGCAAGACAGCAAGGAGGATTGTGGGATTTGTCCTGGGCTTTAAGTGGGTGAGGTAGATTAAAGCTGAGGATAGTTCCCGGAGAAGGCTGACATTTGAGGGCTTTTGGCCTGCCCTCCTGAAGAGGAATCCAGACAGTGCGGCACAATGCCCTCTGCACAGAACATGTTGTAATTAAGATAGAAGTTAAATTAAAATACATTTGGAAATTAATGCATTTCTAAATAATTCCTGAAGAAGAAAACTTAATTTAAAAAAGGGGAAATACTTAGACATGAAGAAAACTGAAGGACAGTCTTCTATTTCTGGTCATAGAAGAGTTACAGGAACTGGAATTACACTCCTGCTTGAAATAATCCCAAATAAAATAGATGAAATAATGACTTTTAAGACATTGGGCATCAACAACAAAATATGATGATCTCTGATAGATGGGAAACAAATGAGATGAGCCCTACAAATGTCCTAACTTACTGTCCTGAGAGAGTTACTAGACAGCTACACAGGGATGGGAGACCCAGGTGTAGCTGTCTGATGAAATTCCTGAGTTGAAGAGACAGCTGAGAATCTAAAGAGACCAAGGCAGATAGAGTTCACAAGACAGAATTCTGGAGGAGAGGGACCTGCACAGAGAATTCTGGGGATCTGTGTAGGGTCCCCTAGGATACTTAGCAGAGTACTGATTGGCATATGAGGAAAAGTTATCCGAGGCCAAAGAAAGAACCATCCCAAAGGATTAGAGGGAATGGTGCCAGGCATAGAAACATGGCCAGGAATAGTGTCTCTTCTCACAAACTGGACTGAAAACACTGCATTGCTTTGTGCATTAAGTAGAATACTCAGATGGGACTGTCTCAGTAGGGGAGAACAGTAAGCCACAGAATAAATCTGAAGAAAACTACTTTATAATTAAATTGCTCAAAACATTCAAAAAGAAAATGCCCAGAGGACAAAGACATTGTGTATGGAAAAGAAGACGGGGATCACAACAGATTTCTCACTGGATACAACGCAACCAGGAAGACAGTGGAGCAGCATGTTTAAAGTACTGAAAGAAAAAAACTAGTAATCTCAGCTACTCTGAAGGTTGAGGTGGGATGATCACTTGAACGCAGGAACTCAAGGCTGCAGTGAGCCATGATCACACCACTGCACTCCAGCCTGGACAACAGAGTAAGCCAAACTAGAATTCCAGACCAGTGAAAATATTGTTCAAGAACAAAGGCAAAACACATTTGCAGCCATTAAAAAGCTAAAATAATGGATCACTCACAGACCTGCACTACAAGAAATGTTAAAGTAAGTCTTTTAGGCAAAAGAAAAATGACACCTGATAGAAATATGGATTTTTCCCAACCTTGGCCTTATTGACATTTTGAACCAGATAATTTTTGTGGTGGGGGCTGTCCTAGCATTCTAGGATGTTTAGCAGCATCAATGGCTTTTACCCCCAGTCATGTCAATTAAAAATGTCTCTCAATATTGTCCCCAAATGAGAACCACTGCTATATGCCACTGCTGTACAGAAAGTAGTAATAATATCACTTGAAGGTAGACGAATAAGCCAAAGACGTAACACTGTAAATCCTGAAGCCGTCATTAAAAAACAAATAATTACAGCTGATCAAAAAAGTTATTGGCCAGGTGCAGTGGCTCACACCTGTAATCCCAGCACTTTGGGAGGCTAAGGCAAGCAAATCACTTGAGCTCAGGAGTTCAAGACCAGCCTGGACAACATGGCAAAGCCCCGTCTCTACAAAAAATACTATATATATATATATATATCTGGGCATGGTGGCACATGCCTGTCGTCCCAGCTATTCCGGAGGCTGAGGTGGGATGATCACTCGAGCCCAAGAAGTTGAGGCTGCAGTGAGCCATAATCACACTGCGGCACTCCAGCCTGGGCAACAGAACAAAATTCTGTCTCAATAATAGTACAAAGAAGAAAGAAAGAAAAGCAAAAAAGGTTATGGCCAGGCATAGTGGCTAACAACTGTAATCCCGCACTTTGGGAGGCCAAGGCAGGAAGATTGCTTGAGGCCAGGAGTTCAAGACTCGCCTGGGTAACACAGTGAGACCCTGTTTCTATAAAAAAAATAAAAATAAAAAAATAATTTAGCTAGACATGGTGATGCATGCCTGTAGTCCTAGCTACTTGGGAGGCTGGCATGAAAGGATTGCTGAGCCCAGGAGTTTGAGGCTACAGTGAGCTATAATCACACCACTGCCTTCCAATCTGGGTGACAGAGCAAGTCCCTGTCTCAAAAAAATTATGGAACGTTGTTAAAACATTAGCTGAGGGAAATTATAGCACTAAATATCTACATTAGAAAATGGTATCATAGACTGTATCTAGACCAAAAAAAAAAAAAAAGAGTAGCTGGGTGTGGTGGTGCATACCTACAATCCCAGCTGCTTGGGAGGCTGAGGTGGGAGAATTACTTGAGCCCAGGAGTTCAAATGCAGCCTGGGCAAAATAGTGGAACCCTATCTCAGTGTTAAAAATAAATAAAGGAAAAGAGTAAAGTTTAAGAAACGAGAATAAAAAGAGCAAAGTAATGCCAAAGTAAACAGAAGAAATGAAATAATAATGATCAAAATGGGAACCTATAAAATAGAAAACAAGAAAACAATAGAGAAAATCAAGTCAAAAGTGGTTTTTAGAAAATAAATAAAATGCATAAGCTTCTAGTAGGACTGATCAGGAAAAAAAGGAACAGAGACACGAAGTATCAATATCAGAATTAAAAGAGGTGACATCACTATGGATTCTACACCAATTAAAGGATAATGGGGGAATGTTATAAACAACTTTATGCCAATAACTTTAATAATTTAGATCAAATGGCCAGTTCCCTGACAGACACAAACTACCAATACTCTAGGAAAAAAATAGATAACCTGAATAGCGCTATAACTATGAAAAATAATTAAAACATTTCCCCCACAGACACAGAAATCTAGACCCAGCATCACATCAAGTTAAAAAGCTTCTGCACAGCAAAGAAAACCATCAACAAGGTGAAGAAACAACCTACAGATTGAGAGAAAATATTTGCAAACTATCCATCTGACAAGGGATTAATCACCAGAATGTATAACGAGCTCAAACAACTTTATAGAAAACAGATAATTTGATTTTAAAATAAACAAAAGATTTGAGTAGGCATTTGTCAAAAAAAGACATACAAATGGCAAAAATGCATATGAAAAAGTGCCCAATATCATTGATCATCAGAGAAATGCAAATCCAAACTACAATGAGATATCATCTCAGCCCAGTTAAAATGGCCTTTTCCCAAAGGACAGGTGATAACAAATGTTGGTGAGGATGTGGAGAAAAATGAACCCTTATACACTGTTGGTGGGAATGTGAATTAGTACAACCACTATGGAGAACAGTTTAGAGGTTCTGACAACACTAAAAATAAGGCTACCATATGATCTAGCAATCCCACTGTTGGGCATATACCTAAAACAAGGGAGATTGGTACATTGAAGAGGTATCTGTACTACTCTGTTGCAGCACTTTTCACATAGCCAAGATTTGGAAGCAACCTAAGTGTCCATCAGCAGATGAGTGGATAAAGACAATGTGGTACTTATACCCAGTGGAATACTATTCAGCTATAAAAACAAAATGAGATCCTGTTATTCGCAACAACATGGACGGAACCAGAGGTCATTATGTTAAGTGAAATAAGCTAGGCACAGAAAGACAAACATCGTATGTTTTTATTTGTGGGATCCAAAAATCAAAGCAATTGAACTCATGAGGATAGAGAGTAAAAGAATGGTTACCAGAAGCTGGGGAGGGTAGTAGGGGGTGGGGATGGTGGGGATGGTTAATGGGTATTTTAAAAATAGAAAGAATGAATAAGACCTAGTATTTGATAACAGGGTGAAATAATTTAATAGTTTTTTTTGTTTGTTTGTTTTTGACGGAGTCTCACTCTGTCACCCAGGCTGGAGTGTAGTGGCACTATCTCTGCTCACTGCAAGCTCTGCCTCCCGGGTTTACGCCATTCTCCTGCTTCAGCCTCCTGAGTAGCTGGGACTACAGGCACCCACCACCATGCCCAGCTAATTTTTTGTATTTTTTTTTTTTAGAAGAGATGGGGTTTCACTGTTTTAGCCAGGATGGTGTCGATATCCTGACCTCGTGATCCACCCGCCTTGGCCTCCCAAAGTGCTGGGATTACAGTCATGAGCCACCGTACCCAGCCTACATATTTTAAAATGACTAGAAGAGTGTAATTGGATTGTTTGTAACACAAAGAATAAATACTTGAGAGGGTGGATACCCCATTTTCCACAATGTGATTATTACACATTGCATGCTTGGATCAAAGTATCTTCTGTACCTCATTAATATACACACTTACTGTGTACCCATAAAAATTAAAAAATCAAAAAAATCTAAACCTAGGTGGCTCCACTGGTAAATTTATCAGATGTTTAAGGAAGAAATAATACTAACTTTATACAAGCTCCTGCAGAAAATTGAGTATGAGGAAATATTTTCCAACTCATTCTGTGAGGCCAACATTAACCAGATCCAATACAATAAAAGTGTTACAATAAAATTACAGACCAATAGCCTTCACAAACTTAAATGCAAAAATCCTAAATGAAATTTTAGCAAATTAAAGCCAACAATATGAAATTTTAGTAAATCACTATCCAATAATTGGATAATACATCAGGAACAAAGGAATTTTTTCAAAAAATGCAAGGTTGGCTTTGTATTTGAAAATTGATCAGTGTAAATCACCATATTAACAAGCTAAAAATGAAAAATCATGGTCACTATAATGGTGTAGAATAAGCTTTTGACAAAATCCAACATCTGTCCTTGATTTTGAAATGTTAAACCCCTCAGCAAATTAGGGGTAAACGAGATCCTAAATCTGATTTGAAAGTATCTACAAAAATTTTATAGTTGGTATCACACTTAATGGTGAAAGACTGAGCATTCCTCCTGAGATCAGGAACAAGATAAAGTGCTTTAATCACTTCTTCTACTCAACAGTGTACTGCAGGTTCTAGCCAGGGCAGTTAAATAAAATAAGTAAATAAATAAATAAATGGCATACAAGTTGGAAAGAACAAAGTAAAAGTGTCCTTTGTAGACAACACAACTCGCTATGTATAAAATCCAATTAAATCTCTTTTAAAAGCTACTAGAACTAATAAGTGAGTTTAGGAAGGTTGCAGGACACATAATTTTATAAAAATCAATTTGATTTTTATATACTAACAATGAACAATTTGAAATCAAAATTTAAATAATGATATCATTTATAATAGCATTAAAATATGAAATACAGTAATATGACAAAAATGCAAAATATCTGTATATTAAGTACTATAAAACATTGGTGAGAGAAATTAAAGAAGACCTAACTAAATGGAAATCTACTTTGTTCATGGATCAAAGTATGCAATATGGTTAATATGTCAATTGTCCACAAACTGAACTATAGACTCAAATCCATCTCAATCAAAATCCTAGTAGTTGTGTGTGTGTGTTTTGTAAAAATTAAAAAGTTATCTCTGAATTCTATATGAAAATGCAAAGAACTTAAAGAGTAGCCAAAACAAATCAGAAAAATATAAAAAATTTGGAAGGCTAACCTGATTTTAAAATGTATGTAGAACTACTGCAGTCAAGACAGTGTCGTTTTGGCACAGTGATAGAAAAATAGATAAATAGAAGAGAATAAAAAATTCAGAAATAGATCCACACATATATGAGCAACTGATTTTCGACAAATGTTCAAAGGCAATCAGTGGATAAATGGTATCTTTCCAACAAATCATACTGGAATAATTGGATATCCCTATGTAAAAATATTAACTTTGATCAATATCTCCCAATATATTAAAAATTAATAATGAATAATATACCTCAGTAGGATACCTAAAACAATGAAAATTCTAGAATAAATCAGGAGAAATTGTGTCATCTTGTATTAGACAAACACTTCTTATATATGACGCCAAAGGTATGACTCACAAAAGAACAATTTGATAAAATGGATGTCATCAAAAGTAAAAGATCTGTTTTTTGAATAGTACTGTTAGGAAAATTACAAAACAAGCCACGATCTGGAAAAAATATGAATACAACATATACCTGATAAAGGATTTGTATCCAAAAGTATCAAAATTCAACAATAAGGAAGCAAATAACTCAGTAAAATAATATGTAAAGATCTAAATGGACACATCACTGAAGAAGACGTTCAGATGGCAAATAAGCACTGGAAAAGATGTTCAACACCATTGCTTTTTAGGGTAATGCAAATTACAACCACAGGGAGATACCACTACACCCCAATTAGAATGATGAAAATTAGTAAGATAGTTCACATCACATGTTGGCAAGTATGTGGAGGAACTAGAACTTTCAAACATCGTAGGCAGAAATGTAAAGTAATGTAACAACTGTGGAAAACAGGTTGGCTGTTGTTTAAAAAGTTAAATGAGGATTTGACAATGAATTATTGGCTATGACACCAAAAGCACAGGCAATAAAAGTAAAGCCAGGTGCGATGGTTCACGCCTGTAATCCCAGCACTTTGGGAGACCTAGGAGGTTGGATCACTTGATGTCAGGAGTTTGAAACCACCTGGCCAATGTGGCAAAACCCCGTCTCTACTAAAAACACAAAAATTAGCCGGGCATGGTGGCGTGTGGCTGTACTCCCAGCTACTCAGGAGGCTGAGGGAGGACAATCCCTCGAACCTGGGAGGTGGAGGTTGCAGTGAGCTAAGATTGTACCACTGCACTCCAGCCTGGGCAACAGAGCGAGCCTCCATCTTGGAAAAAAAAAAAAAGGAAAAATAGATAAACTATACTACGTCAAAATTTAAAACTTCTGTGCACTAAAGGACATAATCAGACTGAAAAGGCAACCTATAGAATGGGAGAAAATATTTGCAATTAAACATTTGATGAGTAGTTGATATCCAGAATATATAAATAACTCCTACAATTCAATAACAACTACTTTAAAAATGAGCAAAAGACTTAGACATTTCTCCAATGATATGCAGATGGCCAACAAGCATATGAAAAAATGCTCGACATCATTAATCATTAGAGAAGTAAAAATCAAAACCACAATGAGAGGTCATCTCACACCATTATGATAGCAATTATCAAAAACAAAACAACAACAAAAAAGAAAATAATAAGCATTGATGAGAACGTGCAGAATTGGTACCTTTGTGCACTGTTGGTGAGGATGTAAAATGGCACAGGTGCTACATAAAACAGTATAGCAGTTTCTCAAAAAATTAAAAAAAGGTTGGGTACAGAGACTCATGCCTGTAATCCCAGCACTTTGGGAGGCTGAGGCAGTTGGATTGCTTGAGCCCAGGAGTTTGAGACCAGCCTGGGCAACATGGCAAGACCCTGTCTCTATAAAAAATACAAAAATTAGCCGAGCATGGTAGCGCATACCTGTAGTCCCAGGTAGTCAGGAGGCTGAGGCAGATGGATTGATTGAGCCTCGGAGGTCGAGGCTGCAGTGAGCTGGGATCACACCACTACACTTCAGCTTGGGTGACAGAGTGGGACTCTGTCTCAATAAAAAATTAATTAATTCAATTAAATAAAAATTAAAATAGAATTACCATACAATCCAGCAACCCCACTTCTAGGTATATATTCATAAGAATTGAAAACAGGATATCTAAGAGATATTTGCACATTCATATTTATAGTAGCATTACTAACAATAGCAAGAGGTGGAAGAAATCCAAATGTCCATCAGTAGATGCATGGATAAACAAAATGCCATATATACATGCAATGGAATATTATTCAGCCTTAAAAAAGAAGGCAATTCGGCCTGGCACGGTGGCTCACGCCTGTAATCCCAGCACTTTGGGAGGCCAAGGCGGGCGAAACACACGGTCAAGAGATCAAGACCATCCTGGCTAACATGGTGAAACCCTGTCTCTACTAAAAATACAAAAATTAGCTGAGCATGGTGGCACATGCCCAGCTACTAGGGAGGCTGAGGCAGAAGAATCGCTTGAACCTGGGAGGTGGAGGCTGCAGTGAGCTGAGATCGTGCCACTGCACTCGGGCTTGGTGACAGAGCAAGACTCTGTCTCAAAAAAAAAAAAAAAAAAAAAAAACAAGAAGGCAATTCTATCATACGCTACGATGTGGATGAATCTTAAGACATTATGCTAAGTGAAATAAACTGGTCACACAGAAACAAAGACTGTAATTCCACTTCTAAGACGTATCTAAAGTACTGAAACTCATAAAAACAGAAAGTAGAATGTTGATTGCCAGGGGCTTGGGGAATGGGGAAATAGTGAGTTGTTTAATGGGTATAGAGATTCACTTTTGCAAGATGAAAAAGTTCTGGAGATTGTATAGCACTGTAAATATGCTTAATACCACTTAATTGTAGACTTAAAAATAATTAACATGGTAAATTTTATGTTTTGCATTTTTTACCACAATTAAAATTTAAAGTCTTCTAAAATAAAATAAAAAAACAAACTATTCTTGAAAAGGAACCCCAAATTAATTAGATCAGTCTGGAGAGCAGTTTTAGCCTCAGGATATTGTAGAAAACAACAGAACAATCATCTGGCAATTGGTGGTGCTTAATAGCTGGGTTTGATAAGGGAAAGAGACAACATGAATCTTGATAAATCCACTCTCTTTTTTGGGTGACAATGTATATGCCCAAGGCTGAGCCCTCTATGGAGCAATGTTAGAGGCTTCACATTTGGTAGCGTTGGTGACAGACTTCACTAAATTAATCTAGCCAGTCACTAAAGAAAGAAACAAGCAAATGAAAATACAAAGCCCAGGAAAGAGGGGAGCAGTACCTAGAGTTGCCATAATATGTTATCTAAAATATTCTATTTCCAATAAAAAATGATGAGACATGCAAAGACACAGGAAAGTCGGATCCTGTGCAGTTAAAGTAGTGAAGTTAGTATGCCTGCGACTGTTATGCTTAGAAAGATCTACTCTCAAGGCTGGTTAGCATCTGGGAACCTGGATGTTGAGAGATTTTGCACCATTCCCTGATAAGAATGGATCACTATACCTACATTGTTTGTGCAAACAATATGGTTTATGCTGAATACCTACTTTTTTCTGGGAGTTTAGAATTTTAGTACATGCCAGGCAGAGTGTGCATGTGTAACCAGCCCACACTAAAAATTCTCAAATTGAATCTCTAGTCCGTTTCCTAGTACACAACATTTTACACTTGTAACAATTTGTTGCTGGAGGAATTAAGCATGTCCTTGGTAATTCCACTGGGAAAGGAATCTTCGAACTTACACCTGGTACCCTCTAGAATTCACCCTATGAGCCTTTTCTCTGTGCTGATTTTACTTTGAATTCTTTTGATGTAGTAAATCATGGGTATGCATATGAATCTATGCTGAATCTTGTGAATCATTGAAACTAAAGGTGATCTGGGGTATCGTTAGCTAGAGTAAACAAAGAAATAGGAGAAGACTAAAATAAAATAAAAAATGAAAAAGGAGCCATTACAGCTTTACAGCTGTTACCACAGAAGCACAAAGGATCAATGGAGACTATTTTAAACAACTATATGCCAACAAATTAGAAACCCTTGAGGAAATGGATAAATTTCCAGATATATACAACCTACCAAGATTGAACCAGGAAGAAATAGAAAATATGAACAGACCAATCATGAGTAATTAGAGTGAATCAATAATAAAAAAAATCAACAACAACAACAACAAAAAGCCCAGGACTGGATAACTTTATTGTTGTATTCTACCAAACTTTTGTGGTTTTTTTAGAGTCAGGGTCCTGTTATGTTCCCCACGCTAGATTCAAACTCCTGGACACAAGCCATCCTCCTGCCTCAGCCTCCTGGGTAGCTGGGGCTACAGACATGTGTCTTTGGACCTAGAATACCAAACTTAAAACAATTTTTTTTTAGAGAAAGGATCGTGCTCTGTTGCCCAGGTTGAAGCGCCATGGTGTGATCACTATAATCTCGAACTCCAGGGCTCAAGTGATCCTCCTGCCAAGGAGGATCCCAAGTAGTCAGCATTACAGGCATGCACCACCATGCACGGCTAATTTTTTTTTTTATTGTTGTAGGGACATGGTCTCTATATTATACTGGCTGGTCTCAAACTCCTGCCCTCAGACAATCCTCCCACCTCGGCCTCCCAAAGTGCTGGGATTACAGGCAAGAGCCACCATGTCTGACCTCCAAACTTTAAAAAAACTAAAGGCAACTGTTTTCAAACTATTCCAAAACACTGAAGATGAGAGAATTTTTCTAATTCTTTCTACAAGGCCAGCATTACCCAGATACCAGGGTAAAATTGGAAAAGGACAAAACAAAAAAAGAATACTACAGGCCAGAGGGGCAATAGTCTTCAACAAAATACTAGCAAATAAAATCTAACCAAAAGATAATAGACCATGATCAAAAAGATAATATACCATGATTAAGTGGGATTTAACCCAGGGATGCAACGATGTTTCAACATACACAAATCAATAAATGTGATACATCACATAAACAGAATGAAGAACAAAAACATATGATCATCTCAACAGATGCAGAAAAAGCATTTGATGAAATTCTATATCCCCTTATGATAAAAACCCTAAACAAACTAGGCATAGAAGGAACATACTTCAGCGCAATAAAGGCCAAATATAACAGACAAACTCATAGCTAACATCGAACTGAATAGGGAAAAGCTGAGAGCTCTTAAGAATTGGAACAAGACAAGGATGTTCACATTCACCTGTCTTATTCAACATAGTACTGGAAGTCCTAGCCAGAGTAATTGGGCAAGAGAAAGAAATAAAGGGCATTCAGATTGGAAAAGAGGAAGTCAAATTGTCCTTTCAGAAAATGTGTATTCAAAATTCTAAAAATTCCAGTAAAATATTCTTTGAACTGATAAACAAATTTAGTAATGGTGCAGGGTACAAAATCAACACAGAAAAAACGGTAGCATTTCCGTACACCAATAATGAACTGGATGACAAAGAAATCAAGAAAGCAATCCTATTTACAATAGCCCTCCCCCTGCAAAAAAACTAGGAATAAAAGAAGTGAAATACCTGTACAATGAAAACTACCAAACATTGATGAAATAAATTAAAGAGGACACAAACAAATAAAAAGACATCCCATGCTCGTGATCAGAAGAATATGCTCATACTACCCAAAGCAACTTACAGGTTAAATGCAGTCCCTGTAAAAATATTGGTGACATTCTTCACAGAAAAAGAAAACAATCCTAAAATTTGTATGGCACTACAGAAGACACCAAATAACCAAACCAGTACTTAGCAAGGAAAAACAGAGTTGGAGGTGTTATAGTACCTGAACTGAAAATATACTACAAAACTATAGTAACCAAAACAGTATGATATATAGACAAATGGAACAGAATAAAGGACCCAGAAATACATCTATGTATTTACAGCCAACTGATTTTCAACAAAGGAACCAGGAACATACATTGGAGAAAGGATGCCCTCTTCAATAAATGGTGCTGGAAAAACTGGATATACATATGTAGAAAAATGAAACTAGATCCCTATCTATCCCCATATACAAAAATATACTCAACATGGATTAAAGCCTTAAATATAAGACCCAAAACTATAAAACTACTAGAAGAAAACATAGGAGAAATGCTTTAGGACATTGGTCTAGGCAAAGATTTTATGGATAAGATTTCAAAAGCACAGGCAACAAAATTTTTAAAAAATTCAAACTGGACAGTATTAAACTAAAAAAAAAAAAAACTCTACATAGCAAAAGAAATAGTCAATGGAGTGGACAGACGATCTATAGAGTGGGAGAAAATATTTGCAAAGTCCTAATCTGACAAGGGACTAAACCAGAATATACCAGGAGCTCAAACAACTCAACAACAAAAACCCAAATCCAATAAAAGTGGGCAAAGGATCTAAATAGATATTTCTTAAAAGAAGACATGCAAATGGCCAATAAATACATGAAAAAATGGTCAACATCACTAATCATCAGGGAAATGCAAATCAATACCACAATGAGATATGATCTCACCCCAGTTAGAATGGCTATTATCAAAAAGACAAAAAATAAGAAATGCTGGAGAGCATTCGAAGGTAATTTTTGTTTGTTTGTTTGTTTGTTTGTTTGTTTGTTTGTTTTTGAGACGGAGTCTCACTCTGTCACCCAGGCTGGAGTGCAGTGGCGAGGTCTCAGCTCACTGCAAGCTCCACCTCCCAGGTTCATGCCATTCTCCTGCCTTAGTCTCCCAAGTAGCTGGGACTACAGGCGCCCGCCACCACACCAAGCTAATTTTTTTTTTTTTTTTTTTTTTGGTATTTTTAGTAGAGACGGGGTTTCACCATGTTAGACAGGCTGGTCTTGATCTCCTGACCTCGTGATCTGCCCACCTCGGCCTCCCAAAGTGCTGGAATTACAGGCATGAACCACCATGCCCGGCCTTTTTTTTTTGAGATGGAGTTTTGCTCTTGTCACCCAGGCTGGAGCACAATGGTGCAATCTCGGCTCACTGCAACCTCCGCCTCCTGGGTTCAAGTCATTCTCCTGCCTCAGCCTCCTGTGGGATTACAGGCGCCTGCCAACAGGCCCGGCTAATTTTTGTATTTTTTGTAGAGACAGGGTTTCACCATATTGGCCAGGCTGGTCTCAAACTCCTGACCTCAGGTGATCCACCCACCTTGGCCTCCCAAAGTGCTGGGCTTACAGGCGTGAACCACTGCACCCAGCTCTAAAGGAATTTTTATATGCTTTTGGTGGAAATGTAAATTAGTACAGCCATTATGGAAAACACTGTGAAGGTTTCTCAAAAAAATTAAAAATAGAGTTACTATATGATACAGTAATCCCTTTACTGAATATTTAGCCAAAGGAAGAAAATCTAAATATCAAAGGAATACTTTTTCCCCTATGTTATTACAGTACTATAATATTCACAATTGCTAAGAGATAAAATCAACCCAGTGTCCATCAATGGACAAATGGGTAAAGAAAATGTGGCATATGTGCACAATGAAATACTATGCAGTCATAAAAAGAATAAAATCGCATGATTTGTGGCAACATGGATGAGCCTGAAGGACATTATGTTGAGCAAAATAAGCACAGAAAGATAAATACTACATGTTCTCTCTTACGTGTGGGAGGTAAAAATAATTCAGAGCTCATGCAAGTAGAAAACAGAATTGTGGATATTAGAGCCTATGGAAGGTAGTGGAGGGGAGGGATGGGGAAACATTGGTTAATAGACACAACATTATTGTTAGATAGGAGGAAGGAGTTCTGGTGTTCTGCAGCACCATAGGGTGAACATAGTTAACTAGAAATTATTGTATATTTTTAAAAAGATAGAAGAGAGGATTTTGCATGTTCACAACACAAGGAAATGATAAATGTTTCAGGTAATGGATATGCTAATTACCCTGATTTGGTCATTACACATTGTATATACATATAAAAATATCACCCTGTGTCCTGTAAATATGTACAATTATTATGTGCCAACTAAAAAAGAAAAAATTTGTTCTCGCTCTTTCCACTGAAAATAACTAGAAACAAAGATCTACCAGGAGCAGTGAGCACCCTTTACACCAAGATTGCAGTCCTGAAACACCATTTCCCTTTAAAGGGAACTAGGGCCCTTTGAAAAAGTGGTTGATTCTATGATTGGGGCAGAAAATGCACAATCCCAGCATTTTGGGAGGCCAAGGTGGGAGGATCACTTGAGCTCAGGAGTTTGAGACCAGCATGGGCAACACAGTGAGACCTCATCTCTACTAAAAATTTTAGACCGGGCACAGTGACTCACGCCTGTAATCCCAGCACATTGGGAGGCCGAGGCGGGCAGATCACGAGGTCAGGAGATCAAGAGCATCCTGGCTAACACGGTGAAACCTGTCTCTATAAAAATACAAGAAATTAGCCAGGCGTGGTGTCAAGCGCCTATAGTCCCAGCTACTGGGGAGGCTGAGGCAGGAGAATGGTATGAACCTGGGAGGCGGAGCTTGCAGTGAGCCAAGATCGCACACTGCACCCCAGCCTGGGTGACAGAGCGAGACTCTGTCTCAAAAAAAAAAAAATTTAAAAAAAAATTTTTTTTAGGTTAGCTGGGCATAGTGGTGTGTGCCTGTAGTCCCAGCTACTTGAGAGTCTGAGGCAGCAGGATCACTTGAGCCCAGGAATTCAAGGCTTCAGTGAGCCATGATCATGTCACTGCACTCCAGCTTGGGGCAGAGTGAGGCCCTGTGTAAAAAATAAATAAATAAATAAAAATAAAAATAAAAGGAATGGGTTCATAATAATAAGATAAGGAGAACAAAAAAAGTAAAATGGTAGACATAAATCCAACTATATCTTCTTCCAGATGAAATGTGGGCTAAAAAGAAAACCCTATATCAATAATAAAATTAAATGTGAATAGATTAATTGATCCAATCAAAAAGCAGATATTGTCAGACTGGATAAAAAAAACACAATCCAATTATATGCTGTTACAATTATATGCTGTTAGTTTCAAAGATACAAAGAGATTAAAAGTAAAAGGATGGAAAAAGATGCATCTTGCAAATAGCAACCATAAGAAAGCTTGTGGGGCTGGGCACGGTGGCTCACGCCTGTAATCCCAGCACTTTGGGAGGCCAAGGTGGGCAGATCATGAGGTCAGGAGACTGAGACCATCCTGTCTAACATGGTGAAACCCTGTCTCTACTAAAAATACAAAAAAAATAAGCCAGACGAGGTGGCGGGCTCCTGTAGTCCCAGCTACTTGGGAGGCTGAGGCAGGAGAATGGCATGAACCCAGAGGTGGAGCTTGCAGTGAGCCAAGATCACGCCACTGCACTCCAGCCTGGGCGACAGAGAGAGACTTCGTCTCAAAAAAAAAAAAAAGAAAAGAAAAGAAAAAGAAAAAAACAAAAAGCTTGAGTGATTATATTACAAGACAAACCGGACTTTAAAACCAAAAAAAGATACTATTTCAGATAAAAAAAAAGGGGGGGCATTTTTTAACAATACAGGGACCAATTCATCAGGAAGATATAACAATTTAAAATGTATATTCAGCTACTGCGATACCTCCAAAATACATTAAACAAACACTGAAAGAGATGCGCAGGGAAACAGACAATTCAAACAATAATAATTGGAGGCTTCAATACCCCACTTTCAGTAATAGTTAGAACACCAGAAAGAAGATCAACAAGGAAATAGAGGACTTGAATCCTATTAACCAACTAGGCCTAATATAGCCCTGGAACATGCCACTGAAGAATAGCAGAATATACCTTCCTCTCAAGCACACATGGAACATTCTCCAGGACAAATCATATATGAGGTAAAAAAAAAAAACTTAATAAATCAGAAGGATTGAAATAATACAATGTATGTTCTCTGACCTAGTGTAACTTAACTGCATCCCCCACTCCCTAGAATAGTTATAGGAATAAAAACTATTCTGTCTCCAACAAGGTAAAATGGAAAATATCTGAGGTACAGTTATTACTAGGCATGTAAACAAATAGGAAAATACAACCTGTATTGATGAGAAAAATCAATTATTCAAAACTGACCTAGAATTGATACAAAGAATCAACAAACAAGGATATTAATGCAGTTATTATAACTATATATTATATAAGCAAAAATCAAGGGGAAAGACTGAACTTGTTTAGCAGACACAAAAGATATTAAAAAGATTACAATTCGGCCGGGCGCAGTGGCCCGCGCCTGTAATCCTAGCACTTTGGGAGGCCAAGGCGGGTGGATCATGAGGTCAGGAGATTAAGACCATCCTGGCTAACATGGTGAAACACCGTCTCTACTAAAAATACAAAAATTAGCTGAGTGTGGTGGTGGGCACCTGTAGTCCCAGCTACCTGGGAGGCTGAGGCAGGAGAATGGCATGAACCCAGGAGGTGGAGCTTGCAGTGAGCCAAGATCATGCCACTGCACTCCAGCCTGGGCAACAGAGCGAGACTCCATCTCAAAAAAAAAAAAAAAAAAAAAAAAAAAAAAAAAAAATTCAATTTCTAGAGATAAAAATGTCTGACATAAAAATATCCATTGGATGGAAAATTCTAGCTGAATATCTTATAATACTCATTTATTCATAGAGTTTCACTCCAGTATAGGTTTTCTGATGGCCATTGAGGTATGCACACTGATTGAAAGCTTTGCCACATTCATCACATTAGTAGGATTTCTGTCGCATCAGAACTCCTAATGTATAGCCAGACTGGAGGACATAGGAGGATTCCCCCAAATCCCTTATCTTCCTCACATTTATCTTTTGTAGGTTTGAAACAATTCTTGTGTGTTACTCAATAAATTCCTTCTAGTTAGCTCCTTTCTTCATTGAAGGGTAATTCTTCTAACTTCTTGAAAGTGTCTTCTCTAGTCTCTGGTTTCCCTATGAATCAACACTTAGAACCCTCTTACTAGCTGGGGGCATGTATAGTATTCATCTGTAGGCCCAGCTGCTTGGGAGGCTGAGGCAGGAGGATCGCTGGAGCCCAGGAGTTCAAGGCTGCACTGAGCTATAATTGTGCCACTATGACAGAGGGAGACCTCATATCTCTTAAAATAAAGAAAGAATCCTCTTGATGTTCCATCAGATAACTCTGATCCTTTTATTTCCTGCTTCATAGTCAAGTCTATTCTGTTCTCATCTGCTGTCAAAAGAAAACAGAAAACAATTTTACTCATTTTTTTGTCTTGTGGAAACAGTATCATCAACAGACCTTAAAAAAAAAGTCAGATTATGGGTGTAGAATGACATGACATATTTAGAACAAGAGTGAAATGTTAGTAGCTCAACTTTTTCTTCATGGGCAGGAAAAAAAAAGAGGTGGGGAAGTTTCACGGAGGAGGGTAAAAGAAGATATCAGGGACAAACAGATATTGAGCCATCACAACCAAGTTAGAAGGTCGACTGGAGGGCAAGTGACCAGTTTACAAAGGATGGTGTGGTCTTACAGAGTTAAGATCTTTAGTAAAATGATGAACTGTAGGTTCATTTCCAATCATAACATTGTATGGTTCCATAGTTCTCTGAAAAGATGTTGCAGAGAGAGGGATAGCAAACATCTCAAGTCATATATGGGAGAAGGCAGAGTAATTATAGTCATGATTACTAAACACGAATATGTTGGTTCCTTTTAATTATCCTGCAGAGTGTGGCCTGAGGCCAAAACTCTGCCCAAACAAAGACAATATTTAATGACTCTACCAGTTGGAATCCCTTTCTAAGGAAATTGAGTTGGAAGTAGGGCAAAAATGAGGAAATTAAGAACAGGAGCTGAAGCAGAAATTGTGGACGAAGAGAAGCCACATCATTAGGAGCAGTGAGTATGAGGAGACAGAAATTGTAATAAGAAAGACTAATGAAGGGGACAGAAGATTCAGAGTGAAGAAGCTGGATAGTGGTGGGAAGTAGAGAAATAGAAAACAAATGCTGGGAGCAGCTGGGTTGCATTTACAGTGGAATACTGGCACAAAGATTCATTTACTTTTGCTGCTTTGGCTCCTGGACTACCCTGCATCAAGGCACAGTCTCTGGGAGGCCCAGTTTTCCACCATCTGGTCTAGCCTGTGGAGCTTGCATCTCTTCCCGTAGTGGTGAGAACTTTGAACTCACAATTCCCCTCTGGCTAAGATCCTCCATTTTCCTCATTAGTGTATGATTCAGGAAGACAAGATGTGCTAAATAGCTTATCGTCTGTGTATCTGTGTAAAGGCCTATCTACTTAGAAGGTTAAGGATTGGCTTCTGGAGCCTCCTCTGGAAAAAGATAGTTAGTGTTCACCCAGACTAATACATGGGTGTTCACAAAATTGGGCATTGTCAAATTCCCCAACCTTGTTTGAATTTAAAAGGTTGATTGTAAGTTTAGGTTTTTCCAACAGCAGATCCTGAGACAAGGATGTAGGTGGAGTAGATTATTTTGAAGGTGATCTCAAGGAGCAAGAGGGAGTGAGCAGGAAGGGTAAGACAGGGAAAGTCGAAAGCCAACAAAGAATGAGTTATTGAGCTGGATAAACTGTGGGCAACTGAGGCTCATTTTCACTAGGGGCCCTCTAAGGGCCCATGTAGAACATAACTCAGACTTTTCTTGTCAAAGGACAGGATGTTGTGGCATTTAGGAACCAATTCTTATTTATCATTCTTTCAGGTTTGCCTGAGGGGATGTTTTTCTCATTCACTTCTTCCAGTTTGTGCCTAAGACCTGGCTGAACAGGCTTCTGAACTTCCAGAGGAAGCCTTCAACAAAATAGTCTAAGATGTTATGGTGTGTGCTTGAGACACGAGCCTGTCAGGATGGCTACATCCATTCTCCCACAGCTGCATGAAAATCAGAGGTGGGCATGGGTGACTGTGGTAGAGAATACAAAGAACATCTGTTTTAGGTAATAAGCAGACACTTCTTTTACTATGCTGTTAACATCAAAGAATTTTAGTGTTTTAAAATATGCCCTTTACCTATGTAGTAACTACTTCCATTGTTTTCCAATACCCAAAAGTAAAGTGTCTGCAGAATATCTTGGACTAGGAAGGGCCTCAATTACAGTTGTTCTACTACCCAGACACCCAGACACCTCTAAGGCTAGGAGATAATAGACTGACTTTAGAATTACCACTTTTGGGCCTCTCTAGAGTAGAATGTATTCGAAGGTCATGACCTTCTACATAAAAGTTCAGGTGGGTATAAGCCAAGATAGCAGGCCTCCCTGCCTCCCACTGCCAATGATTATCAAAGCCTTGGGCGGATTCCCAGTGGACACAGCATATTAATGCTTGTTTGCATTCAAATTAGCATGAGTTGTCCAAGGCCCAACCACAGCTAAAGTATTCAGGAGGCTGAAAACACTCTTCATGCTGGCTGTCCTGACTTTTCTCCGCCTTTTCCCTACCTGTGTCTTGCCTCAGTCTCCTGAATGATTTTCTTGCTTCTGGGTGTACAAAAGCCTAAATATAGTGGTGGAAACAGCACTTGCCTTGGATTTCAAAGCCTCACTGGTTATTAGGAAGATATTTTAACAAATTAAACTTACTCACCCTTAGTTTCAGTATCATCAAAACTGTGACAATATTATCTGTCTCAAAGGGTTCATGTAAGGAGCAAATGAAATTAACCATGTGAAAGAGGCTGACACATAGCAAGTAATTTTTATATGCTTTTTTTCCCCTAATATTCTGGCTTTGTCTCACTGTTTTGGTTTGAACTCTAGCTTAATTCAACTGAAATGTTCTGTGATTGCCAATTATATACTGCTGAAAATTGTGTGTGTGTGTGTGTGTGTGTGCATGTATGTGTGTGTGTGTGTGTTGGGGGTGGGATGCAGAAAGTGCAGCTGGGTAGATTTTGGCACTAGTAAAGACCTCTATCAGGGGTCAATGATCTTTTGATTCATTGTAGCATCACCAGCCTAGTAATAGAGGGCTGGCTTAGAAACCAATTTGGAACAACCTGAGATTTTCATTTTCATCTAGCCCTTGAGAAAGGCTACAAAAGGCCAAAGCAGATCCCCCAGTATTCTACTTCCTTTCCTTTCCTACTAGGGCCATAACCACCCCTTTAGCCTTTCAGATTCTAAGGCTCCCATCAAAGCCACAGGCACCCCAAGCTCAGGTCCTCTGATTTTATGCTCCCTCTACTCCTACCAACAACTATGTGCCTTTTCCAGCCTCTCCGGGTCGGCGTACGATGAAGGTAAAAGGATAGGCAATGGGATTTCTACCTCCCTCCAAATTGCAAATATGGCTGTTCTGTCTTTCCCTCAAGCTTTCCAGTCTGGACTGGATTTACCCCTCTCTGCTCCCAGCATGGTTGGCCTTTCACAGGTGGCCAGTCCCCATCTCCAACTTTCCCTTTGCTGCGACTCCCTCATTTCTACAAGGTCCCTCTCTGAGGATGTAAAGATAAGGGGATGAGGTTGTCCAAGGCAGACATTGAGGTCTGAAATGAATCCTTTCGAGTGACACTGGCCTAATCTAACCACTGTGGATGCCCTTCAGTGCCTAGAAAATCTTTAAATAACTAATGCCCTGAACTATATTTGAAAGAATCCATATATGATAGTTCATTTTACATGTTAACTTGAATGGGCCATAGTGTGCCCAGATATTTGGTTAAACATTATTCTGAGTGTCTGTGGAGGTATTTCTGGATGAGATTAACATCTGAATCTGTAGACTGATTGCCCGTCTTAACATGAGTGAGCCTCATCCAAATCATTGGAGATGTGAGTCGAAGGAAGACTGAGAAAGGGAGAATTTGCTCTTTCTGACTGTCTTCTGGCTGGGACATTGGTCTTCTCCCACTTTTGGTAATATGGTTTAGCTCTCAGTCCCCGCCCGAATCTCATGTCAAATTGTAATTCCCAATGTTGGAGGTGGGACCTGATGGGAGGTGATTCGATCATAGGGATGGATTTGCCCCTTTGCTCTATGTTGAGATAGTGAGTGAGACCTGGTTGTTTAGAAGTGTGTAGCACCTCCCTCCTCCCCCCAGCCTTGGGCCTTCTGCTGCCACATAAGACATCTGCTCCCACATTGCCTTCTCCCATGAGCTCCCTGAGGCTTCCCAAGAAGCAGATGCTACCATGATTCCTATACATCCTGCAGAACTGTGAGCCAATTAAACCTCTTTTCTTTATAAAGTGCCCAATCTCAGGCATTTCTTTATAGCAGTGCAAGGACAGACTTAACACATTTGGATTCAAACTAGGACTCAGACTGTAAGTTATACCAGCAGCTTTTCTGCTTCTCAGGCCTACAGTTCTTGGACTACAACTATACCTTCAGCTCTCCTGGGTCTTCAGATTGCATGTCTTGAGATTTCTTAGCCATATATATTATATACATATAATCCTTGGTCATAGGTCAATCACATTCCAATTTGCATTAAAAACAACTCTGGCAAAGTGGGGTTTTATAGAAAGATGAGAAATACAAACTTTCCATTCGGACTGGGATTTCCATTTTAGTAGATCAATAATCTAAGATCTTAACCCATCTTGAAATGTCAGTCCTCTGCTTCCAGCCTCTTCTCATATGCCTATCTCAAACCCATTTATTTCTTGTTTGCTTGTTTTTTTTTCCCCTGTACATTTGGGAATTCTAATTACCAGGAATGTGTGTGTATCTAAAACAAAGGCTATGTGTTGTATTATACCACTGTCTCAGAGCTCTGGCCCACTTTAAACAGGTTTTGTATAGTTCCACCTTGGTCAAAGATAGGGTGTTCCTTTCTATCACCATCATTCCACAAGGTTACCAAGTCTTTCATCTTGGGGCAGAGGTGAGGGTGCTTCAAGTTCTCTGTCAGATGGGCAGAATCTCAGGGCACAAACTGAGTGACAAAACTGAGGCTCTGGGCTGGCCACTGGCAATTGGTAGTCCTTACTAGCTGACAACTCTTTGGTGACATGCTTCCAGGCCATTGCATAGTAGGAGTGTGAATGATTACAGGCTCACTGGTCAGTGGTCCATAGCCTAGTTGGTCATTTTGGCTCCTCCCATTCCTTTCTTCTTTCTCAGCAAGGCAAGAATGTTTTTCACCTTACTAAAGACTTCTAATGGCCTAACTCACTATAGTCTTTGTCCCTTTTGTTTCCAGTTCCATAGTGTGTAACTCCTGTCTACCTAGGTAGGGCAGGGGAGGAGAAGGGAGCCTTGGTTTACAAGTAAAATTATAATTTAGTGTGGGGCAATCACATTGATCAATATTTCAAAATCTACTCATTCGTGCTTTGAAACCCATAAAGTACTATTTCCTTCTCTTTCTGCTTGATTGGTGGCTGCTTCTCAGTCTCCTTTGTTGGGTCCTCCTTACCCTTTTTGATGTCATCCATCCAGGATGGCTAGATAGTAGAAAAGAAAGTTGGCTGGCACAGTGGCTCACACCTGTAATCCTAGCACTTTGGAAGGCTGAGGCAGGTGGACTGCCTGAGCTCAGGAGTTTGAGACCAGCCTGGATAACACGGTGAAACCCCGTCTCTACTAAAATACAAAAAATTAGCTGGGCGTGGTGGCATGCACCTGTAATCCCAGCTACTCAGGAGGCTGAGATGAGAATCACTTGAACCCAGGAGGTAGAGGTTGTAGTGAGCTGAGACTGGGCCACTGCATTCCAGCCTGGGCGACAGAGTGAGACTCTATCCAAAAAAAAAAAAAAAAAAGAGAGAGAAAGAAAATAAAGTTTTATTCACATCAGTTTACAAACTCGGAGAGATAGTCTCTGGCTTGAACTGAAAGTGGTGCTCTCTCTGAAGAACAAAGAGAAGGTTAGAGATTTTACAAAAAAGAGGAATGTTACATATTGCTCTTTGAGAAAGTCCATTGGCACTAATAAGGGTGTGGGGAGCTGGCAAGCTCCAATTGGTGAGCAACTGCAGTGGGCAAAATTAGTCCTAGAGTTGCAGCAAGTTATCTCAGAAGCTATAGATAAAACTGGTTTGGGCTTATAATAAGCAATTTCAGCAGTCACGCTTACAGAGAATAACATTCCTGGAGCAATGTTTTGTACCCTGAGTGCTTCCCCCAGCTAATTTCTTGACTTTGTTTTATTAGATACAACAAGAATGACCCAATTCTTATGATCAGCTTTCACATTTCTTAGCATTTACCACCACCTGACACATTTTTATATTTGTTTTCTGTTTACCCCACTAGAAATGTAAGCTCCATGAGAACAGAGACTTTACCACTTTATTTATGTCCTTAGTGCCCAGAACACTATTTGGCACATGGCAAGTACTCAGTAGTTGAATGAATGAATAAATGAATGAATCAAGGCTGAAGTTTAAGTATGTTGTTTAATGAATGCCAGGAGAGAACATAAAGAAATAAACAGAATAAGCCTGGCACGGTGGCTCACACCTGTAATTCCAGCACTTTGGAAGGCCGAGGTGGGTGGATCACCAGAGGTCAGGAGTTGGAGACCAGCCTGGCCAACATGGTGAAACCCCGCCTCTACTAAAAATACAAAAAAATTAGTCAGGCATGGTGGCACGTGCCTGTGATCCCAGCTGCTCAGGAGGCTGAGGCAGGAGAATCGCTTGAACCTGGGAGGTGGAAGTTGCAGTGAGCCAAGACTGTGCCACTGCACTCCAGCCTGGGAAACAAAAGCGAAACTCCATCTCAAAAAAAAAAAAAAGACATAAACAGAATAACAAGAACCTTGCTCATTCAATAAACATTCATCTACGACCTATGTGGCTTCAGCTTTGTACTAGGTGCTAAATACATGGGATCCATGCAGACATGGCCTTTGCCCTGTTGGAGACTTGTTCCAACCATAGTCCCATATAGGGGTGTCAATTCCAGAAGTCCAAACCTAAGAGACTGAAGACCAAAGAAAGCATCAGAGTTCCAGTTTCCTTTATACACACCTCACTTTACCCAGGGTGATGGACAGCTAGAATAACCTCCTCTTTCAGGGGAGAGATGTCCCTACCGTTTGCACATTACCTTGCACCTTCAACTTGATTACTATTTAATATCATAGCTCCAATATATCATCATGTGTGCAAGAGATACACCACAGTAAGCGAATTCACAAGTGGGTGATGTATAAGCCATGTTATTATTTATTATGAGAAATAATGTTATTATGAGAACTCTATAGGTTCAAGAAGACACCAGAAAAGTCACCTACCAGATCATTCAGACATGAAGGTTACTCCCTATCAACCTCAATTGAAATGCAAATCAAAACAGAAATGTCCAACTCTGTTAGGAGGCAACAAGCATCCTGAGACCCTGGGTCCTGTCTTTCATCTCTGCACCCTTCCGGTCTGAAACAGCGGCCAGTTCTGGTTTGATGTAAGGGATGTAAGGAATAGTAGTACCCAAGGGCTCAGGAGTTCCGCCTCTCTTCTCCAGCTCTAGGAAAAGAAACGAACCATAGAGATGTGGCTTCCTAGAGATCCGGGATGAGGGGCGGGGTGCAACCGGAAGTTGCAATATCCTCGGCTCGGCCATTATTCTGTGCCTCGGCTGCCGCAACGGCTAGTTCCCGTGTCATCTCCTAGCGGCCTGGCGCCGAGGCGGCGGTACCCAAGGCTGGAGCCGCAGCGGGAGCCCCCGGTGAGCGGGGTGGGCTCGAGGGCGGGTGGGCGTGCAGGGAAGGCGACCCGGGACGCGGTCCTGAGCTTGCTGGGACTGCACAGCCCTCGGTAGTCCCTCCCGGGCCCTGACCCCCGGCACGGTCCGTCCCCAGCTCCGTGTTGGGGGTCGACGTCGTGGCCTCGGCTGGGCACGCAGCCGGCCAGGAGGAGGTACTGAGGACAGCAGCTTTGAGTCTGTGTGTGTCTGTGGACGGGTGCTCCCGTCTAACGGACTCCACTGGCGCTTTGAGAAGAGCTGCCTCAGCAGCCTGCGCCCCCAGCTCAGGCCTTCCTGCTCTTCCTCGGTTTTCTCTGAGGCTGATGCACTGAAACATTCTGAGGCTTCCCTATACCGGCGGCGCCCAGACTCCTGAGGACGGATTTTTGTTTGTTTAAGGGTTGGAACAATTTTCGTTTTTTTAGTCTTTTAGTTTTGTAATATAATGGTATTTAAAAATCAAACTTGAAACCACCCATACCACCATTACTTCAGGCAATACATTTTCACCCAAAGTACTAAGACCTTAAACTCAGAATAAATGCTGGCCTTTGCGCGCGCGCGCGCACACCCAACCCACACACACACGCACACTCATTGCCAACCTGTCAGCGACGATTGTTACTGGTTTTCTCTTTTTGCAGCTTGCCAGATTAAAGCTTTGTCGTGGACTGGTGTTTGGAAACAGTTGTTTTAGAACAGTTGTTGTTTGGGTTTCATAAGTCTCTTCGTAGAGGGAATTGTTTTGGACTTCTGCAATTAGAATCCCTGAATTCAGAATTTGCTCCCATATCTCGACTAGCTAAGTGGCTTTGAGTGGATTCGCTCCTCTGATCCTTTTGTTCTTTTCAACTTCTGCCTTGAAAACCTTTTGTGAGAAGCAAATAAAATGTATGTTTAAGAATTTGTTATTTTTATGTTATTTGAAAATTATTCGAAATTCTTTTTAAAAATTCCTTTCCATTACCCCCAGATCAGTTACCAAGGACTGCCAAGTTTTTCTCAATTACCTTATCCCTGCTGGGGGATAAGTAAGTTCCTACTTCGTTTAGAACTTAAGTCATGTGTTTATTACAAAAACCTAACTGACCTTTCTTGATATCCAGTCCTCTCACCCCCACCATTCCTCACTAATAGAATCCTGACACAACAAGACTCTCTTCATGCTCAGAGTGGAATAGATCTTTCTAATTTTGGTACAATACCCAGAAGTCGTAAAAGATTGACTGCATGGCAAAAAACACTTTAAGCAAAGTCACATGGCACATATAGTCACAAAGACACTTGACAAACTGAGAAAAATTTGCAGCTGCCATTGTAAACAGAGGACTAGTTTTCCTGTGATAAAAGTGTGTACAAATTAACAAGACCCAACACCTCAATAGAAACATGGGCAAAATATATGAATAGTTACTTGAAAAAATATACAAGTGACTCAATATATTAATTCATTCAAAATGGAAGTTAAAAATTTGGCAAAGAGCACATAACTTTGAGAACCGTATTGGTGAAAGTGAGGAAAGGCACTCCCATACAGCTGTTTTTGATGGAGGTATAAATTATAAATTGGTACAATCCTAATGAGGTCATATTGGTAGTATCAGAATTATACATGCATATACATTTTGACTCAGCAATTCTGTTTCAAGGAATTTTTCTTATATATGCCTACACACATCCAAACTGATGTATGCCCAGGATTATTCATGATAATATTGTTGGGAATAAGAAATTATTGAAAACTACCCAAACATTCCATCAGTACTGGCATGAATAAATTATGATACATCTATGCATCCATAAAAATGCGGAGAAGGACTGTATATTGACAGGAAATATCTCTAAGACATGGTATTATAGAGAAGAGGAAAATGTAGTGTGTCATTCATGGTATCCTACCATTTGTGAAAATAAGGGAACTAGATAACAATATATGTGTACATACATATGCAGAAATAACTGGAAAGATAAGCTAACGGAGAAGGAAACTTTACACAGTATTCATTTTATAATTTTAAATTTTGAACCAAGCAAATATATTATTATTTTTAAAAATAAGGAAAAATGTAAAGTAAAACCTTTTTAATGCTTAAATGTAAGTAAAACTGCTTCACTTACAGGACAGGATCATCTCAGAATACTGCCTCTCAAGAGCCATAGTTAGAATTCAACTTCTGTTTACCTCTCTGCTCTACTCCTACACTCTTGCCTCCAAAGTTCACTTTCCTTCTCTGGTCTTCCTTCACCGAGTTATGTGTCCTCCCTTGCTTTTGAAAATAGAGTTTCTTTTCTTCCTGGAATGTTTTTCCTCGTAGTCCAATGATCCTTTTATTTTTCCTTAAAAGCCCAGTCCAAAATTACCTTTCATGTCTGGGTGCAGTGGCTCATGCCTGTAATCCCAGCACTTTGGGAGGCCGAGGCAGGCAGATCACGAGGTCAAGAAATTGAGATCATCCTGGCCAACATTGCAAAACCCCATCTCTACCAAAAATACAAAAATTACCTGGGCATGGTGGTGCGAGCCTGTAGTCCCAGTTACCTGGGAGGCTGAGACAGGAAAATTGCTTGAACCCGTGAAGCAGAGGTTGTTTTGAGCTGAGATCATGCCACTGTACTCCAGCCTGGGTGACGGAGTGAGACTCCATCTCAAAAAAAAAAAAAAAAAAAAAAAGTACCTTTCGTGAATCCTTTCTGTAGTTTTATGTTCTCCTATTACTTGTACTTAAACATTATATTGAAATTATGTTTATATTTCTGACTCCCCTATTTATTATAAGCAAGCTGTCTTTAAGGGTCTATGTGTTCAAATAAACAGGATGCTTTCATATGCTTTCTGATGGTGATATAACTATTATAACCTTAAAAGCTTAAAAATGTTTGTACCCTTTAACCCAACAATTTTCTCCTAGGAGTTTATCCTGAAGAAATAAGCAGAGATGTAACAAAAAATTTGTTAGCAAGGATAGCCATTGTGACCTTATTAATAATTGGGGAAAGTTAGAATTAATCTATGATAATTAAATTGTGATAAGGACATAGTTCAGAATAATAGCAGTGATTGTTTTCTGGTTTTGTGTGTTTTCTGGTTTTATAAATTTTTGGTTTTATAATTAGAAAAATGTGTTATTTCTAAAGAACAGGTGATTTCTAGAGAGCAAGTCTAAGTTCTGTATAATAAAACCTTATTCATATTTATCCATCTGTGGGACTAGATGTGAAAGGAAAAGAAAAAATGGGAAATTTATCCAAATATTTTGATTAACAGAATGAACAATTTTCAGAGAATTAAAGGCATATAGAGCAAAACTACACAGAACTTAATTCATCCTTTCTTTGTTAATTGAGGAGGTGGTTAGGATTTTATCTCATATGTATCATGATTAATGATTACTTGTTAACTCTGCAGAACATAGGAAAGAGTGCTAGTTACAGAAGGGTAATAAGTAACATTTAAACCCATATACCAGGCACTGTTCAAAAACTTGAAATGTATTATACATCAAATTCTCATCACAACCCCATGAGGTAGGAACTGCTACTATCCCTATTTTACAGGTTAAGAAACTAAGGTTCAGAAGTGAGGTACTTATTCCAGGTTGCACAGGAGTAGTCAGGATGCTCACTGTTAGAGTGGTAAAGAGTCTATTGTAATTAGATGAAGGGATCCTATAAATAAAGACCAAAGGAAGTTCATATGTTTGGTTTCAGCAGTCGTGCGGATAACATGAGTGTTTGTGTCCGAGAGCCTTAGGCAGGGGGTTTCTGTCAGAGGAAGCACTCTCTAGAACCTGGAACCTTGCACTGACAAAGGTTCTCTCTAGTACTAGGAGCTGACTGGGGCCTGTAAAGCTCAGTTGTTTCTCTGGGCTAACTTTAACAATGATTTCTTGAGATCTTGTAGATGATACTCTCCAAGCTCTAAGGAAGAAGTCAAGGATTAAGGAGACCTGGACTGGAGAGGAGCCTTTTTCAAAAAACAACAATGACAAGAGATAATTGGGCCCACAATGCTCTGAGACAAGAGGGCCTTGTGAAGGGGAAGGATGATACCTGGAAATGGGGAACCAGCTTCCAAGGAAGCAGCTCCTCTGTTTGGGAGACCTCCCACCTACACTTTAGACAATTACGTTACCATGAGACATCTGGACCCCAGGAGGCCCTGAGCCGGCTCAGGGAACTCTGTCGCCGGTGGCTGAGACCAGAAGCACGCACCAAGGCACAGATCCTGGAGCTGCTGGTGCTGGAGCAGTTTCTGAGCATCCTGCCTGGGGAGATTCGGACCTGGGTACAGCTCCATCACCCTGGAAGTGGCGAGGAGGCTGTGGCCCTGGTAGAGGAGCTGCAGAAAGACCTTGATGGACCAGCAATACAAGTGAGAAAGGCGGAGAGGGGTGATGGGTGTTGGGATGAAAGGAAGGAAAGAATTGAGGTTGGGCTAGAGGGTGATCCTGTGATTTTCATTAAAAATTAATAGCACACTAGCAACCCTAACGATAATTAAAGCAGGCCCATGAGTATTCAGACCACAGAATATGTCTGTAGCGAAACGGGTTTATGTTGAGGTCTTTGGGTCCAACTCAGAAGCAGCATAAAAACATTGACTCTGTTTTGTCCCCTGGGTAATGCTTGCTAATGCTGAGTTTGGATCAAGAACCTGAAGAAGAAATGTTGAAAAGTTTTTCCCTAAACAGAAGCCTATGTATTGTTTCTATAATTCTGTTTGGAATGGTAATGAAAGCCTAGAGTATAAAAGGCAATAGCAAGCCAGGCACAGTGGCTCATGTCTGTAATCCCAGCACTTTGGGAGGCTGAAGTGGGAGGATCACTTGAGGCCAGGAGTTCAAGACAAGCCTGGACAACATAGGATGACCCCATCTCTACAAAAAAATTAAAAATTAGCCAGGTGTAGTGGCGAATGCCTGAACTCCCAGCTACTTAGAAGGCTGAGGTGGGAGGATCACTTGAACCCAGGAGGTTGAGGCAGCAGTGAGCTATGATTATACCATTGCACTCCAGCCTGGGTGATGCAGTGAGATCCTGTCTTTAAATACATACATACATACATACATACATACATACATACATACATAAAATGGCAGTAGTATAACACGAATGAAGCTTTCCAAATCTTGGTAAGATCTCTTGTGTGCCCTACTAGAGATCTGTAAGCCAAGGGACTGGGCTAAGATATTTGCTTCTGATAAGATTTATATCCTTGACCATTAGATTGGAATCTTAATGTAGCATCTCATGTGTGTGAGATTTCTTTCTGTACATCTGTAGATCACTAAAAACATTGCTGTATAAGACATCTGAATCATAACCCAAACTTGGGTGTGGCACTAAGGATGGGCCTGTTTGTTTTAATCATAATATGGAAAATTTTAGAGCTATATATTTCATTACAAATTACTAATATATCCTGATTTGAGAAAGCAGGAAACTGAGGCAGACGTCTAGCTGGCCTCAAAACCCAAGTGTCTTGGTGCCAATTTTAGTGTTAGTTGTATTTGAGCACAAAGGGTTAGGTAAAGGGGTCAATAAGTAGATGGTAAATAAGTAGAAGAGATGTGACTGAAGTCCAAACTAAAACTAAGTCTGAAGCTAAAATCCATGCTCTTAATTACTGCTTATTACTTCCCATTCCCTCCTTAACCCACACCCAGGTCTGGCTTCTGTTCCCACCGTTCTGTACAGTCTCCTCTGGGAGAGGTCACCAGTGCCATGAGTGGGGCTCGAGGGCAGCTCCATTGTTCTCAATGCAAAGCTTTACTGCTGTTTTGATGCTCCATACTTGAGGTGGGTCTCTCTGATCTCACAGTTCTAGATTGTGGGCAGAAAGAGGTCCACAGTGCTTAGGTGAGTCAATTTTCTTAAGGAACAAGAAGAACCAGCTTATTTTACTTGTTTCCAGGTTCCAGTCCTTGTCCAGGATCAGGACACTCTCCAGAAGGCGGTGAGTGCCCCAGGAACAACACTTCCTCCTCTACTTCCTGGCAGCCACATAGCAGCTGAAATTTGCCCGCATCCTCCTACTGACCTAGTGGCATTCAACCTCCAGGATCCTCAGCATGGTATTTACTCAGTGCTCTGGGCTTTGGGCTGTTCCAGGACCCTTTCTGTGGCTCATCCCCCTACTTCCAGGGAGTTGCTTCCTCTGCTACCCTGTCTAGGAATCTCTTACAGTGCCAGTTTCTTTCTGCTGTTCCTGCTGTTCTCTTTTTCTTTCTTGGGCCCCTCTGATCTTGTATCCATTCTTTTTTTTTTTTTTTTGAGACGGAGTTTCGCTCTGTCACCCAGGCCGGAGTGCAATGGCGCGATCTCAGCTCACTGCAATCTCTGCCTCCCGGGTTCAAGCCATTCTCCTGCCTCAGCCTCCCAAGTAGCTGGGACTACAGGCACGCACCACCACGCCCAGCTAATTTTTTTGTGTTTTTAATAGAGACAGGGTTTCACCATGTTTGCCAGGATGGTCTCAATTTCTTGACCTCGTGATTCCCCCTGCCTCGGCTTCCCAAACTGCTGGGATTACAGACGTGAGCCACCGCGCCCAGCCTTGTATCCATTCGTATTCCTACTCTTTGTGTTATTCCAGCTCTGCAAGTGGGGGTCACTCAGAAAAGGTTTGTAGGTCCCATATGCAGCTTTTTCTCCTTCCTCAGATTCTCCTGCCCCTGAAGCTTCTGCCCTTTCCCAGGAAGAGAACCCAAGAAATCAATTAATGGCACTTATGCTCCTAACAGCCCAGCCCCAGGTAAGGTTTGCATCCTCTTTCCTTCCCAACTGCACAGCCTAACTGTGGCTGAAGTGCCCTCTCTCATCCTTGTCCTTCGATGTCCAGTCAGTTCCCATTTCTAAATCAAGGTCTATGCTATTGGAAGACAGACTTTACATGTGATCTCCTTATGTCTCCCTGATGTCTGTTGTGCACTCACAGCCTCACAGTGTATTCCTTCCCCAGAAGTGAAGGGAACCTTTTGACAGGCAACTTCCTGGGCATTGGTAATCTCACACACACCTGTTATTTCAGGAGTTGGTGATGTTCGAGGAGGTGTCAGTATGCTTCACTTCAGAGGAATGGGCATGTCTGGGCCCAATCCAGAGGGCCTTGTACTGGGATGTGATGCTGGAGAATTATGGAAATGTGACCTCCCTAGGTAAGGACTCTTCTTTCTGTGATGCTTACCTTTATTTTACCAGCCTTTATTTGTTTTCTGATTATAAAAGTAGCATATACTTATTTTGGAAAACACCGAATATTACAAAGAAGAAAAAAACCTTCCTTAACATCACTATTTCCAGATAACTATTATCATTTTGATATATTACCTTTCTGTTTATATGTTTGAGGGATTTTTTACATTGTTCAAATGTGTGTGTTTGGGTGTCTGTGTACAGTTTTATAGCTTGCTTTCCTTGTGTGTGTTCTCACATGTTACAAACTCTTTGCAGTTATTATCTATATTGGCTATATGATAATTTGTACCATAATTCAGTCAGCCATTTCCTTATTTTGGATAATTGCTATAATAATCATCTGTCTCTGTGCCTAAGGCATTCTAAAATGTTTTATTATTTTTACAGGTACAATTACTGAGCATAAGTGTTTGAATGGCTTTAAGGCTCTTGCTTCATATTGCCAAATTATTTTCTGTAGCAATCCCTGTTCTCTCTGTTCTTAGCAGTGATGTGTAAGAATACTCCTTTTGCTCTGCCTTCATTTGTACTGAGTAATCCCACAATTCTACATTGTTGCTAATATAATTTTAAAATTATATATTCTAAAATAGATTTATTTGATAAATAATAGAAGAATATTTCAAAAATTTTTGTTAGCCATTTTTGCTTCCAGCAAACATTAAATACCTATTGTGGTATAGCTGTGAAAATGATGTGATTCTGCCCTTAAATAGCTTATGATGGTTTAGGAGTTTATTACAGGAATATTAAATATGCAAGGCATAGTAAAATAATTGGTACAAGAGTGGCATAAACCTGGTGTGATGGAAATGCAGAAAACAGGGCGATACGTTTCATTCCTGGGGATTAGGAAAGGCGTAAAAGAGGTAGCATTTATACTGGAACTTGAAGAAAAGTATAGAATTCTGTTTGGAGAAATCAACATTCAGAACTGGGTAATCAGCCACAGGAACTAATTTTGACTGAAATACAGATTTAAAGTATCAGTTTAAATGGCTGCAGAGTATTGCATGGTCTGTGTATCATGCTTTACATTGACAGCTTTATGATTCTGAATGTTTATATATGTTTCTATTCAAGAACATTACATAACATTCCATTTTTTCTGTACTGTCTTTGTATGTGTCAGGCATGTTTTAAAATCGCCTAGATCTTGCATATTTCTGGTAATATTTATTCTTTGGAATTAGAGTCTTTTCTGATATTTTCCAATTGACTGTCATTTGCATATATGAAAGTACTGGTTTTTTGTATATTAATTTTGTACCTAGCACCTTTATTATTTTATTGTCTTTAAGAATTTATACTGTATATTTTCACACTTTTGAGACTGTATCCTTTAGTATCTCAGCAGTGGCAGTGGTGGGTCGGTCTATAGATTTTATACTTTGATACATATTCGCAAATTATTTTCTACCAATGATACTTGAATTAAACTCCCCCAGAAAGAGCACACAGAAGAGCCAATTTCCCCTCATATGCTCATGATTTGGTCAGTCTTTTAATTAAATCTTTGCTAGGTAGATAAAGAATACCATCTTTTGTTTGTTTGTTTTTCATGGTTTCATTATTAGTGTGATTGAAATCTCTTCATATGTTTACTCGTCATTTTACTCCTATTCATACACTTCCTATGTATAGAACTACTGCTAATGCTTTGTCAGTTGTTGCATATGTTTTTCCCATTTGTTTGCCTTTCAATATTATTTATTAATTTTTTTTAAGCCTTAGAAAACCTTTTATGTTGTCAAACTTAGGAGTATTTTCCTGTATGGTCTTACTGGTCTTTTTCCTCATAAAATTATTTTTTAAACCCACCTGTATTTTCTTTTTTTTTTTTTGAGATGGAGTTTCACTTGTCAGCCAGGCTGTAGTGCAATGGCGCCATCTCAGCTCACTGCAACCTCTGCCTCCTGGGTTGAACTGATTCTCCTGCTTCAGCCTCCCAAGTAGCTGGGACTACAGGCACCCACCACCATGCTCAGCTAATTTTTGTATTTTTAGTAGAGATGAGGTTTTGCCATGTTGGCCAGGCTGGTCTCAAACTCCTGACCTCAGGTGATCCACCCGCCTCAGCCTCCCAAAGTGCTGGGATTACAGGCGTGAGCCACTGTGCCCAGCTGTATTTTCTTAAGATTTTTTATCATTTTATTTTGATATTTAAGCTTGAATCTGTCTTGATATTTATCAATTTATCTTGATATATAGAATGACATAGACATATTGTGGAGGGGTTGTGTTGTTTTTTGAGATGGCAGTCTCACTACGCTGCCCAGGCTGGCCTCAAACTCCTGGCCTCAAGCAAACCTCCCACCCCAACCTCCCAAGTAGCTGGGACTCTAGTCATGCACCACCCTCCTAGCTTGTTTTTTAACTCCAGTGGCTTTCAGTAGTTCCAAAGGTATTTATTTGATCATCAATCTTCTCTAAAAATTTTAAAATAGACTACATGGATTAATTGGCTGATTTTATGAAAAATACTCACTATGGACCCATACCTCATGCTGTACACTAAAATAAATTCCAGATAGGTCTAAGAGTTAAACTAAAAAAAAATAAACAATAAAATAATGTAGTTGCTTGATTATTCCAGCTTTTTGAAGAAAAAGAAACTTGAACGTACTTTAATAAATAAAAAAAAAAAAGTGCACTCCAATGTTGGGGCTTCAGGCAAGCAGATGCCCAGTGTTTATTCCCACTGACTTAGTAACTCTGATTTGAGGGGGATACATTAAAGAAATGGTTCAAAAAGAGGAAATAAAAGTCATATGTCTAAAAATAGTCCCAGGTAACTATGATGGTTAAAAGTTGGGCAAAACAAATTCCCTAAGAGAAAGTACTAAGCAGAGCATGGTGTTTTGACCTAATAGTATATTATGACACTATCAAATATTATGACAACTCTGTGTACCCAATTTTCATGCATCGATAAACTGTGGTAGAAAAGCAGACTCCCAGATAACTTGTACATACTACTTCAGTGTGTAAAATGTTTGTATATATTTCTTTAGGAGATTGGACTAAAATGTGAAGGAAAGTATTAAGAAATATTGAGTACCTCCTGTGTCAGGCTTAGCCCCTTCCTTAAAGTTCATTCAAATTGGAGAGATAGACATTTCCACTTATAATTACAATGTAATTTGGCGCATTCTGTATAATAAAAGTATGCATAAGTTTATGTGAGCCCATAGGAGCCTGGGAATGATGGAAGGATTGGGACAGTGGGAGGAGGAAATGGATGGTTCCCAGTTCCTCCACCAGGAGGGAAAGATTTATAGCAGTTTTACTGAGGTATATTTAACATACCATAAAATTCACCATTTAAAGTGTACAGTTCAGTGGTTGTTGGGTATTCACTGAGTTGTGTAACCATTACCACAGTAATTTAAAAACATTTTCTGCTGGGCGTGGTGGCTCACGCCTGTAATCACAACACTTTGGGAGGCCGAGGCGGGTGGATCATGAGGTCAGGAGATCGAGACCATCCTGGCCAACACGGTGAAACCCCGTCTCTACTAAAAATACAAAAAAATTAGCCAGGTGGCCAGCGCCTGTTGTCCCAGCTACTCGGGTGGCTGAGGCGGGAGAATGGCGCTAACTCGGGAGGTGGAGCTTGCAGTGAGCCAAGATCATGCCACTGCACTCCAGCCTGGGCGATAGTGAGACTCCGTCTCAAAACAAAAAAAATTTCATCAACCCTTCAGCAGTCCACCTTCATTTCACCTAACTCATTCCTCCAATCCAGCCCTAGCAGGCACCAATCTGCTTTCTACCTCTATAGTTTTGTGTATTTGAAACATTTCATATAAATGGAATCATGCAATATGTGGTCATTTGTGATTGGCTTCCTTTACTTAGCATAGTGTTTTAAGGCGCATCCATGTTGTATCAGGTATCAGTTCTTTATTCCTTTTTATTGCCATATATTCCATTGAATGGATATATCTCCATTTATCAGTTGATGAACACTTAGGTACTTCCACGTTTGGTCCATTATGAATAATACTGCTGTGAACATTTGTGTACAATTTTTTGTGTGGATATAAGTTTTCATTTCTACCTAGGAGTAGAATTGCTAGGTCTTATGATAACTCTGTATTTAGTCATTTGAGGAACTTCCAGACTGTTTTCCAAAGCAGTTGCACCATTTTACACTCCTACCAGCAGTGTATAAGGGTTCCAGTTTCTCTACATCATCCCTAACACTTGATATTATCTGTCTTTTTTATTTTAACTATCCTAGTGGGTTTGAAATGATATCTCACTGTGGTTTTGATGTGCATTTCCCTGATGGTTAACAATGTGGAGCAACTTTTTATGTTCTTATTGACTATATGTATGTCTTCGGAGAAAACTGTCTATTCAGATTCTTTGTATTTTAACTGGGTTATGTGTCTTTTTATTACTAAGTTGTAAGAGTTCTTTATATATTCTATATATAAGTCCCTTAACAGATACATGACTTATAAATATATTCTCCCATTCTGTGGGGTCTTGCCCTGTTGCCCAGGCTGGAGTGTAGTGGTGCGATCATAGCTTATTGCAGCCTTGAACTCCTGGGCTCAAGCGATCCTCTCACCTCAGCCTCCTGAGTAGCTGGGATTACAAATGCACCCCATCAGCCTGGCTAATTTTAAAATTTTTTGTAGAGACAGAGTCTTACTGTGTTGCCCAAGCTGGTCTTGAACTCCTGGCCTCAAGCAATCTTCCTGCCTCAGCCTCCCCAAGTGCTGGCATTACAGGCATGAGCCACTGGGCCTGGTGACTTTTCCCTTACTTGATGGTATCCTTTCAAGGACAAAAGTCATTAATTTTGATGAGTTCCAGTTTTGTTTTGTTTTTTTTTTTTTTTTTTTGTTGCTTCTACTTTTGGTGTCATATCTAAGAAACCGTCACTAATTTAGGGCCGGGAACATATATGTCTATGTTTTCTTTTAAGTTTTAGCTCTTACATTTCAGTCTTTTATCCATTTTGAGTTAATTTTTGTATATAGTATGAGACAAGGATCCGTCTTCATTCTTTTGCATGTGGCACCATTTATCCCAGGCACCATTTGTTGAAAAGACTGTGCTTTCCCCATTGCATTGTTTTGGCACCCTTTTAAAAAAAAACAGTTGATTATAAATATGAGAGTTTATTTCTAAAGTCTCAATTCTAGTCCTTTGATCTATATGTCTACCCTTATGTCAGTATCACCCTCTCTTACTATTTTGGCTTCATAGTACATTTTAAAATAAAAAGGTGTGAGTCCTCCAACTATGTTCTTTTTCAAGATTGTTTTAGCTATTCTAGGTCTCTTGACTTTCCATCTAATTTTGATATCAGCTGGTCAATATCTTTGAAGAAACAAGCTGAGATTTTGATAGGGATTGCAATGAATCTGTAGATCAGTTTGAGGAGTACTGCCATTTATTAATGTTAAATCTTTTAATCTTTGAACATGAGGTTTCTTTCCATTTATTTAAGCCTTCAGCTTCTTTCAATAATGTTTTGTAGTTTTCAGAATATAAGTTTTTCACTTCTTTTGTTAAATTTATCCTGATCTTGTTTCTGAGACTATTATAAGTGTTTTATTAACTTCTTTTGTGGATTATTTAATACTAATGGATAGAAATACCACTTTTTTTTCTTTTTTTTTTTTAATGAGATGGGGTTTTATACGTTTCTCAGGCTGACCTTGAGCTCCTGGGCTCAAGCATTCCTCAGCCTAAACCTACTAAGTAGCTGGGACCACAGGTGTGTGCCACCATGTCAGACTGATTTTTATATGTTGAGCTTGTATCCTATAATCTTACTGTACTTATTTATTAGTTTTAATGGTTTTTTAGTGATTTCTAAGGATTGTCTATATGCAAGATTTTGTCATCTGCAAATAGAGGTAATTTTACTTCTTCCTTTACAATCTGGATGCCTTTTCTTTCTTTCTCTTACCTAATTGCTCTGGCTAGAACCTCTAGTACATGTTGACTAGAAGTGGCAAGAGCAGATAGCCTTTTCTTGTTCTTGTTCTCAGAGAGAACCCATTCAGTCTTCCACCATGAAATATAATTTATTTTAATTTTTTTCAACAGGGTCTTACTCTGTTGCCCAGGCTAAAGTGCAGTGGCGCGATCACGGCTCACTACATCCTCAACTTCCTGGGCCGAAGTAATCCTCCTAATCCTCTTATCTGAGCCTCCCACATATCTAGGACCACAGGCACACACCAAGCTAATTATTTGTTTTTATTTTTTATTTTATTTTTTTCTGTAGAGACAGTGGCTCACCATGTTCCCCAAGCTGGTCTCAAACTCTCGGCCTCAAGCGATCCACCTACCTTGGCTTGCCAAAGCACTGGGATTACAGGCATGAGCCACTGTGCCTGGCCAGAAATCCCCTTCTATTCCTACTTTGTTGAGTGTTTTTATCACTAAGGAGTGTTTTATCTATTGTCATGATGATGTGGTTTTTGTTTTTCATTTTGTTGATATGGTGTATTACATTAATTGGTTTCCTAGTGTTATACCAACATTATTTTCCTGTGATAAATCTCACCTGGTCATGGTGTATAATTCTTTTTATGTCCTGCTAGATTTGGTTAGTTAGCATTTTGTTGAGGATTGCTTTGTTTGTATTCATAAGCTATATTTATCTATAGTTCTCTTTTTTGTGATGGTTATGTCTGGTTTTGCTATCAGGGCAATACCAGCTTCATAGAATTAGTTGGGAAATGTTTCTGTTTATTGGAAGAATTTGTGAAGAAATGGTATTCTTCTAAGGTTTGGTAGAATTTGCCAGTGAAGCAACCTGGGCCTGGGCTTTTTGTGTGTGGGCAGGGGGTGGGGGTAATTTTTTTTTTTTTTTTTAATTACTGATTCAATTTCTTTCCCTGCTGTAGACATCCTCAGATTTTCCCTTTCTTGAGTCAGTTTTAGTAGTTTGTGGCTTTCTAGGAATTTGCCTATTTCATCTAAGTTGTCTTAATTTATTGGCACAGTATCATTGGTAGTATCATTTATACTCCTTTTTATTTTTTTAAGATCAATGTTAATGTCCAGAGAGTGACTTTAGAGCTTAGTTTTAAAGGGTATAGGTACGGGCTTGGATGGTGACTTGGAAAGAGGAAGAGCAATTCAGGAAGAGGAAAGAACATGGGCAGTGATAGAGAGGCAAGAAATGACATGTTTGGGCACTGTGGCTAGAGTCTAGGGGCGTAAGAGATACTGACAATAATAGATACCAGAAAAACAGGCAGTGGGTGAAGATATCCCTTTGACTCCACTGGTTATTTCTGCTTTGTCCTGTAGGCAATGAAGAGTTAGGTGTTTTGAGCAGGTAAGTGACATGATCAAATTTACATATTGGAAAGATCATTGACAGAAGGTACGCATGAATTGGGGCAGATGAAAGGCAGGGAGTGTTAGAGGTAGGAAAGCCTGTGTCTCTTTCTTGCAGGCTTCATTCACCAAATGTTATGGAAAGTAACCAGCTCCCTCTATCATTCTGACATTTTTCTACAAAGTCTTAAAAAGCTCAAGAGGCCCGTATATAGTCTGATTCCTAAGCTAAAAACATTAAATAGTTTAACCAGCTAATTAGCTACTGATACAAGAGTTCTTAATTTCTTAACCATTTTCCATCTCAGTTTAACTACTTGTAACACTTCATTTCCTTAAAGCTTGTTTCATTATATAGAAGCAGCTCCCTTCTCCACCAGCATTCTTCTTGTCTTTGTTTTTCGTTTGTTTTGTTCTTGTTTTGTTTTGTTTTGTTTTGAGATGGAGTCTTGCTCTGTCACCCAGGCTGGAATGCAGTGGTGTGATTTCGACTCACTGCAACCTCCACCTCCCTGGTTCAAGTGATTCTCCTGCCTCAGCCCCCTGAGTAGCTGGGATTACAGGTGTGCACCACCATGCCCAGCTAATTTTTGTATGTTTAGTAGAGACAGGGTTTCACCATGTTGGCCAGGCTGTTCTCAAACTCCTGACCTTAAGTGATCTGCCCTCCTCAGCCTCCCAGAGTGCTGGAATTACAGGCATGAGCCACCGTGCCCGGCCTCTCCTTATGTTTGAAACCTCACTGTGAATAAGGAAACTGAAGTACCAGCATTGGATAGGCCTAAGACACATACCTATCCCTGCAGCCAGGTAGTTGGGTAGTGTGATTGGCAGTCCTGCCTGAGTCCTAGAGAGAAAGGCAGTTGAGATGAGATATGAGGGCCTGACCTAAGAATGTCTGTAGTTCAAGTTAATATTTATTGGATCTTTACCATCCTCATCCTCTTATAAACTTAAAGAAATATATAATGAAATAAAATGGCTGCACTCTTATCTTCTCTCGCTGTTTAGATAGAAGAAAAGTATTGTTATATGCAAAGAGAAGATGATGTTACTATTATTCACATAAACTTTACTTATTAGACAGTTTGGGGGAACTGGCTCATAATTTATCTCACGCTTGGGTAGTTTGAAAGTAAACTTCCAAAACATTTTCATACTGTTCGTATTTTAAAATATTTGAGACTATTGGAGTAGATAGGAACCTTGGAGATTAGTTCAGCCTCATCATTTTACAGATGTTTTCATACTTTTATTCTATTTTCCTTTTTCTTTCTGTATTTCTTCTTACGTTTTATGTGTAATTAAGGGAGTTCATAATGGACCTGACTTTTTAAAATGAATTTTAAATTTTCCATTTCTTAATTTTAAACAGAGTAGGAGTAATATATGTATTCTAAGAATTAAGTTGCTTTTCAATGGATTTCTTTTCTGTTGGTTAATTGCTTTCAACCAGTTAAAAAGTATTCATGCCTTTGACTTTTCAAAAATTAAAAATTGCCTTTCAGAGTCCTTACATATATTTTGCTTCCCTTAAAGTTTCCATCTTTCTAACACGAAGAAAATAAAAAAGAAAGTTACTTGTAATACAAATGGTTCTTGCTCTTCTATCCAAGTTCCTTAGATATGAACCACCTTCATAAGATCCTATGTTTTCTCTCTGGTTTTCCTTCCTTCTGTTTTCTCAGCATTATTTGTATTTTTCCATCTGCTTCCTGAAGACAAAGCACTTAAAAATGTCTCAACCTGAGTTGTATGTTAATCCATTTACAACATCTTGTCAGTGTAGCATTATTCTTTGTACCTTAATTTAGTGAAAAGTTTCTCCTTTTTTTATGCATATTAAAGTGTGCCTTCCTAGAATGTTTTAAAGTCATTTGAAGATCCTGTTCTTCCCAACACAGGGACATGGTAACATTTGCATTTTTAATTCCTTTTACCAGAATGGGAGACCATGACTGAGAATGAGGAGGTGACATCAAAGCCAAGTAGTTCTCAAAGAGCAGAGTCTCATAAAGGAACATCAAAAAGACTTCAAGGAAGTGTTCCCCAGGTCCTTGATTTTGAAGAAGAGTGTGAATGGCAAGTTTTGGCAAGTCAGTGGGGAAATGAAACAGATGAAAGGGCAGATACAGTGAAGAAAGGTTCCCTTTGTGAACGAGACAAGAAGAAAAGGACTCCACCAGAGAAACAAGGCCAAAAGTGGAAGGAATTTGGAGACAGCTTGACTTTCGGTTCAGCTATTTCTGAAAGTTTAATAGGTACTGAAGGAAAGAAGTTTTATAAATGTGATATATGTTGTAAGCATTTTAATAAAATCTCCCATCTTGTAAACCATCGGAGAATCCACACTGGTGAGAAACCTCATAAATGTAAGGAATGTGGAAAAGGCTTTATTCAGCGTTCGAGCCTTCTAATGCATTTACGGAACCATTCAGGGGAGAAACCTTATAAATGTAATGAATGTGGGAAAGCATTTTCTCAAAGTGCTTACCTTCTAAACCATCAGAGGATCCACACTGGGGAGAAACCTTATAAGTGTAAGGAATGTGGAAAGGGCTTCTATAGACACTCAGGCCTAATTATACATCTAAGGCGCCATTCAGGGGAGAGACCTTATAAGTGTAATGAATGCGGGAAAGTTTTCTCTCAGAATGCTTACCTCATTGACCATCAGAGGCTCCACAAAGGGGAAGAACCTTATAAATGTAACAAGTGTCAGAAAGCTTTCATTCTGAAGAAGAGCCTCATTCTGCACCAGAGAATCCACTCTGGGGAAAAACCCTATAAATGTGATGAATGTGGAAAGACCTTTGCTCAGACCACTTACCTTATTGACCATCAGCGACTCCACAGTGCAGAGAACCCTTACAAGTGTAAAGAATGTGGAAAAGTTTTCATTCGAAGTAAAAGCCTCCTCTTACATCAGAGAGTCCACACAGAAAAGAAAACCTTTGGTTGTAAAAAATGTGGGAAGATTTTCAGTTCTAAGTCAAACTTCCTTGACCATAAGAGGATGCACAGCAGAGAGAAACCTTATAAATGCACTGAATGTGGGAAAGCCTTTACTCAAAGTGCTTACCTTTTTGACCACCAGAGACTCCACAATGGGGAGAAGCCCTATGAATGTAATGAATGTGGGAAAGTTTTTATTCTGAAGAAGAGCCTCATTTTACATCAAAGGTTCCACACTGGAGAGAATCTCTATGAATGTAAAGATTGTGGAAAGGTCTTCGGTTCAAACAGAAACCTCATTGACCATGAGAGACTCCACAATGGGGAGAAGCCATATGAATGTCAAGAGTGTGGGAAAACCTTTATTATGAGCAAAAGTTTTATGGTCCATCAGAAACTCCATACACAAGAGAAAGCCTACAAATGTGAAGATTGTGGGAAAGCTTTCAGTTACAATTCAAGCCTGCTTGTACATCGGAGAATCCACACTGGAGAAAAACCCTTTGAATGTAGTGAGTGTGGAAGAGCTTTCAGTTCAAACAGAAACCTCATTGAGCATAAGAGAATCCACAGTGGTGAGAAACCCTATGAGTGTGATGAATGTGGGAAATGCTTCATTCTGAAGAAAAGCCTCATTGGACATCAGAGAATTCACACGAGGGAAAAATCTTATAAATGCAATGACTGTGGGAAAGTCTTCAGTTACCGCTCAAACCTTATAGCCCATCAGAGGATCCACACTGGTGAGAAGCCCTATGCATGTAATGAGTGTGGAAAAGGTTTTACCTACAACAGAAACCTAATTGAACATCAAAGAATTCACAGTGGAGAAAAAACCTACGAATGTCTTATATGTAGGAAAGTCCTTACCTCTAGTAGAAATCTTATGGTACATCAAAGAATCCACACTGGAGAGAAACCTTATAAATGTAATGAGTGTGGAAAAGACTTTAGTCAGAATAAAAACCTTGTTGTACATCAGAGAATGCACACTGGGGAAAAACCTTATGAGTGTGAGAAGTGTAGGAAATCCTTTACTTCTAAAAGGAATTTAGTTGGCCACCAGAGAATTCACACAGGGGAGAAACCTTATGGATGTAATGATTGTAGTAAAGTTTTTAGGCAAAGAAAAAACCTTACTGTACATCAGAAAATCCACACAGATGAAAAACCTTGTGAATGTGATGTGTCTGAAAAAGAGTTCTGTCAGACTTCCAGCGTTCATCTTCAACAGAAAATCCATACCATTGAGGAATTGTCTTGGCTACAAAACACCCATGAGTCTAAGATTGAGATGCAGAAAATCTAGTGTCATATATGAAATGGAATAGAATCCCTGCCTACTTAAGTAACTGTTTGACAAATGATATATATTTCTTCTAAGAAAAAAGTTTATTATTTACTCTTTAATAGACAAATGAGTAGCATGTAGAAGAAAGTTAATAGGCCGGGCGTGGTGGCTCACGCCTGTAATCTCAGCACTTTGGGAGGCCGAAGCGAGTGGATCACCCGGGGTCAGGATTTCGAGACCAGCCTGACCAACATGGTGAAACCCTGTCTCTACTGAAATACAAAAATTATCCAGGCATGGGGGCACATGCCTGTAATCCCAGCTACTCAGGAGACTGAGGCAGGAGAATCACTTGAACCCGGGAGGGCGGAGGTTGCAGTGAGCTGAGAGCATGCCATTGCACTCCAGCCTGGGCAACAAGAGCAAAACTCTGTCTGAAAAAATAAAAGAAAGTTCATCCCAACTTTCAAGTCTTCAAAAACATAATCCAAATCTAATAACATAGTTGTAAATGACAGCAACAAATATCTTTGTATTAAAAAGTAGACATGGACTGGGTGCAGTGGCTCACTCCTGTAGTCCCAGGACTTTGGGAGGCCGAGGTGGGAAGATCACTTGAGCCCAGGAGTTGGAGACAAACTTGGGCAACATAGGGAGACCCATCTTTAGTAAATAAAAATAAATTTATTAATAAAATTAAAAATTAATCATAAAAAGTGGACATTGGTTTTTAAAATGTGTATAGTATGCATTTTAAAGATAGCATCACTGCTATAGAAAACCTGAACAGACAGTATGATCCCGAATGTCAGGTGTGGAGTTGGGTGGACAAGAGTCTGATGAGGACAACCTAAGAAGAGCACTGGATTTGGAATCAGAAGACCTACCTTTGATTCCTGGCTTTCCCTTAATGGCCATGTGATGTTATTAAGTCAGCCCTAAAGCCTCAGTTTCCTGTCAGATGTTGACATGATACCTACCTCACAGGGTTGTTGTGAGGGTTAAGTGAGAGGATCTTTGTGAAAGTGCTTTTTGAAATCATTCAGTTGTCAATAAAGTTGGATAAAAGAGGTTATGGTCAAAGTATAAAACATGGGATCATGTAAGTTTGTGTATTAAGTTAATATTAGAATGAGGGGGATTCCATGAACCTAAAAGATGCTCATTTTTATAAGAGGAAGTATGGTGAATAGCTAACTGGAATTTAGTGCTGTAAAAATATTTTTTTTTAATTTACCTTTAAAAATAAGGGAGTTAATAGATTTTATATCTAGTTTATGTGTATGGAAAAAAATGTTATGGCCAGCCATTAACAGTGATGCCAAGGAAAACAATTTATTTTCCAGCTTTTGAATTTGAAACTTAACAGATGTAGAGTGTTAAAATGGAAGGGCAGTGGTACCCTGCTTTCCCTATCCAGAAGGAAAAAAATCCTTGACTGAGCAGTTGAACTGATGATCCCCGCCACAGTCATTGTCAATTCTAATCAATATTTCATCATTGCTGTCAAATGATAGCCTGTTACTCATGAAACAGCATTCTGTCCCAGCACTAAATTTACTGGGACATAAATTTTTCTTACGGAGCCAAGCTCTTCACTGATGAAGCCAATGCAGAATCCACTTTTGGGCAGTCAGTGCCCATTAACCCCTGTGAACCATTCTGTGTCCTTGAGTACATTTGTAGGTTTTAACTCAGTCTATATTCTTGAGTTAGTAATTTTTATGTTGTAATTCTCAAAGTTCTGTTTCTGTAGCTGGACTGTGAATAATATCTGAATATGAAGATTGTGTTTTTTAATAATGTCAGAGTGGTATTTTGATTATCATAAATATTACTAATTCAGCCCCACAGTTTGTTGGGGGCTGGTTCCTCATTAGAATGAAAGGAAACCAAGAGTGAAAACTGGAAAGGGCCTAAGGCTTAAAGTCTTAAGACCTGGATGTGGGTCACATTTTGCCATCTGCCTCAGAAAAAATAACTCTTCAGTTCTTGGAGCCTTGAATTCCTCATCTGTCAAACAGGAGGAAGAATATCTACCTCACAAAGTTCTTATGAGATAATGAATATGAAAATGCTTCATCCATGTTGTAGAAGAATCACCCCAGCTTATATAATAATTGCAAAGGACATACGTAGTTTAACAGTAGAGAATGTTGTCATTTGCCTCTTCAGCAAGTAACAAAATGTAACGTTGCTTAGACTGAGACAGCCCACATAATGTGCCACCTCCTGTGATGTAATAAGCTGAAAAATGTTCAACCTGAATTTCATTAAGCTTCTTGGACCTCATTGCCAGGTTACAGGAAATACAGGAGGCAGAGGAACAAATAAAAGACACCACGAGAAACAGACAAATCCAGAACATGGAATATTGTATAAGAAAGCTGCCCTAGATTCTTCTTCAAAATATTATTACGATGAAAAAGAGAGGGGACTGAAAATTATTCAAGCTGTCTGAGTCTACTGTGAGTTTATTACACCGTTCTCTGCTTTTGTGTATATGTGAAAATTTCCATATGAAAAGTATAAAACATGGATGAGGAGGCTTGTTTTTAAAAGATGATACTAAAGAGCCATTAGATACTAAGAACCAGAAATAGACTCATATAAATGGCCAATTGATTTTTGACAGGGGCAAAAGCAATTCAATGGAGGAGGGATAGCCTTTTCAGCAAATACTGTTGGAACAATTGGATATCCATAGGCAGTAAACCAACAACTTCAGGACCCAGGACTGAGCTAAGAAGGCTCAGATGACTCAAAAGCATGCTCCTTGAAAGGAAAAAAAAAAAAAGTTAAATTGGACTTCATCGAAATTAAGATAATTTGCTCCGTAAGAGACCTTTTTACAAAGATGAAAAGATATTACAGGTTGGGAGAAAATATCTGCAAATCATATCCAACAAAGGATTTGTATGTAAACTACATAAAGAACTTTCAAAATTTAACAGTAATAAGTAAATACAATTAGAAAATAAAAGACATTTCACTGAAGTATACATAGCAAATAAGCAAATGAAAAAATGTTCAACATCATTAGGCATGAGGGAAATGCAAAGCAAAATCATGAGATATCACCACATTCCTATCAGAATAGCTAACTTTTTTTTTTTTTTTTTTTTTTTTTTTTTTTTTTTGTTATGGTGGTAACTGCTGGCAAGGATGCAGAGAAACGGGATCTCATACTGTTTCTCTGGGAATGTAAAATGGTATAGCCACTCTGGAATATGGCAGTTTCTTGTAAAACCAAACATGTATATGTCTTGCCTCAGGAATTGCACTCCTGAGCATTTATCCCAGAGAAATGAAGACTTGTGTTCACACAAAAACCTGTATACGAATGCTCATAGCAGCTTTATTTGTAATGGTCAAAACCTGTAGGCAACCCATATATCCTTCTTTAGATGGTTAAAACAAATTGTGGTTTATGTATTACCATGGAATACTTGTTACTCTGCAATAAAATTGACTGACTTATTGATATCCGTAACAACTCAAATAAATTTCAAGGAAATTAATGCTGAGTGAAAATAATCACAAAAGGCCATATTGTGTATGAAAATGTTCATATAACATTCTCAAAATGATAAAACTATAGAGATGAAAAATGGATTAATGGTTGTCAAAGGTTAGGGATGGTGGGAGGGAAAATGGGGAGAGAGTTGGATGTAACTATAAAGAGGTAGCACCAGGAAGGTCTTTATGGTGATGGAACACTAGTGTATCTTGATTGTAGTGGTGGTTAGACAAATCTATAGGTGCTAAAAATGACAAAAGTATACACACATACTGTACCAGTGTTGATTTCCTTTTTCATATTATGTAAGATGTAACCATGAGGGGAAAGTGGGTGAAGGGTGCTATCTTTGCATCTTCCTGTGAATCTGTCATTTCAAAATAAAAAGTAAAAACCAACAATGACAACAAAAACCCAAAACTAAAGAGCCATAACCAAATAAAGTGTGTGAAACTGATTTGAAAAAAAAGTTATACATGTTTTAAGACAGTTGGGAAATTTGAATATGATTGGTTATTAGATGGTATTAGGGAATTTTTGTTAATTTTCTTACCTGTGACGGTGATGGTAGTTTGAAGAATATTCTTAATCTTAAGAGATGCATGTTGAAGTATTTGGAATGAATGTTCAGATGTTTACAACTTAAAAAAAAAAAAAAGATTTTAAGTACGTATTGAGAGAGAAGGCAAACATAGCAAAATGTACGTTGTTGAGTCCAGATGGAAACTACGGGTATTCAATGTGCCATACTTTCAACTTTTCTGTACTCTGATATTTTCAAAATAAAACATTTGAGGGGAAATTATCAGGGCTTTTTACAGATTAATGCTGTGTAGCTTCAGGCTCTTGGGTGCGCGCCTCGCCTGAGTGTTCTATCCATGCTTGGGGATGCACCCCTCCCTGAGGCTCACTTAGAGCTTCCAACCGCACAATCCTCCTAAGCGCTTGGCCCCATCCCTGGTCTGGGGCGACACTGGACACCCATAGAGAGGAAAGCACCTCCGAGATTCCTAGAGAGGCCGGCTTGGCGACTTGGGGAGCCGGAAGCCCATCCCGAGACACTTCCTGTCCGGTCATTGTTCTCGTACCGGTGGGAGCTGAGGTCCCGGTCAGCCAGCCTCATGCTGCAGAGCCAGTGAACTCAGGTCGGGCTTCTCAGCTGCGAACAGTGAGTGAGATCGAAGCGGGTGGGCACGAACGTCGAGGGAGAAGGAGGGGCTCTCCCAGGGACCATGGCCCTAGGAGCGGCCCCTGCTTCCTTTCCCTGGGGACACCAGCCTTGTCTGTCCTGGGGTGGGTAAGTTCCCCACAGCCTCGGAATCCCGGCTGCCGCCCACCTGGGGCCTGGCCCGAGAGAGGATGGACCCAGACCAGCCAAGGGGCCAGACAGGCCCCAGGGACGGGGTCGCGAGGAGCCTATACGTGGAGAGAATGGATTGCCACGTTTGGAAATAGAGAAAGGACATTGAAAGGGAGCCACTGATAGAGGGCCCTGTGCCCTCTGGGACCAGAGGTCCGTCTGAATCTGATCAGAAGTCTGATGAGAGTACTCACAGTAGGCAGTCTTGCACATACACAAGGTGGAACTAGTCTTAAGGACCTGCATATCAGATTGAATTCGGATAGTGATGGAAAGAATAATCCTCCAGAATTAAGATTTGTCACAGGAATGAAAGTATTGCATTACTTAATAAGTTGACATGGGGAAAAGAATATGATCACTTCAATAGCGGCAACAGGGGATTGAATAAGATTTAGCACCCTTTTCCAATAAAACATTCAAAGGGGGATAGAAGGAAGAATTTCAGTCTCTTCCTAAGCAATCAAACTAGTAAGGTTATTTTGCTCACAGGTTAAAAACAGCAACCCTGCCGGCTTAGCTGTGATAAAGGGTTACTGTTAATTAGTGAGGGTATGAATTGGCATGGTGCTTTTGGAAAGCAATTTGGCAATACATATCAACCAGCAAATCCTTGAACCAGTAATTCTGTGATTATTATAAAGGAATAATTCAGCAAAAAAATTATTTACAAAGAAAAACTTTTAAATATTAGTAAAATGGAAAAGTAAACTTTTACTAAATAAATGGTTCATAAATAGGATATGGTTAAGTAAATGACAATATAGCCACAATTTAGAATACTATGCCAGAGTGAGGTAGTTCTATATGTATTGTATTGACAGATTGTTAAGACTATTGTGAAATACAGAAATTGAGTTAAAAAACAATGCAGGTTTCTGAACAGTGTATAACTGTGATGATCTAAAGTATGTTTTTGAAAAATAAGCAGTAAGTGTGAAGGTGTACATATAAGTATGTAAATGCAGAGAAAATGGGTTAGGACTCCCATCTAAACTGATAAGTACTTTGTATGTGTGTGTGTAGTGTGTATAGGTTATATATTTAATTCTATGTATTTCTGTATTACTTGATCCTTTTTCAATGAAGATTTATCAACACTATAGGTTATTGTATAGCATTTAAAATAAGTATGAAGAGCCAGGTGTGGTGGCTCACGCCTGTAATCCCAGCACTTTGGGAGGCCGAGGCGGGTGGATCACAACGTCAGGAGATCGAGACCATCCTGGCTAACACGATGAAACCCCGTCCCCACTAAAAATACAAAAATTAGCTGGGCGCGGTGGTGGGCGCCTGTAGTCCCAGCTACTCGGGAGGCTGAGGTAGGAGAATGGTGTGAACCCGGAAGGCAGAGCTTACAGCGAGCCAAGATCACGCCACTGCACTCCAGCCTGGGAGACAGAGCAAGACTCCATATCTAAAAAAAAGTAATAATAACCATGAAGAATGGCAACATGAAAGTAATCTTTTTTTAAATCTTAAGTGTAATATTTTATCTCACAGGACATTTGGAAGCTATGGAAAATGTAAAAATCAAACAAAAAAAATGAAAAGAACCTTAAAACTACCTGTAATTACACCACCCAGAGATAACTACCCACTGCTAACATGTTTGTATAAAGACTCCCAGTCTTTTTCTTGGGATCCTTTTGTTCACATTATTTTGTATCCTTGGCAATAAAAAATCTTTTGTTGTAAAATCCTTTTTTTTAAAAATGCTATGATGATAATTGTGAAAATATGTATCCCCATAGTCAAAAACAAGAACTTATGAAATCATAATTATTAGTAGTAGGGTTGGAGATTTTCCTTTGAAAGAAATATCTGAAATCTTAAAATGTATAGTGGTTATCTCTTTGGAAGTAGACCGAGATGGTTTTTCTTAGTCATTTGCTGCATTTTTAAAGTTTTTATAATAAAAGTATGTTAACTTTTAATCAGGAAAAAATCAATAAACATTATATAAAGCTGTTTGCAATGTGATTATTATGGGAAGACATTACATGTTTACAGTCCAACCCCTTCATCCTGTGAGGGAGGAATAGAGGATTCCATGTCCTACAGTGGCCCCTGGCCAGGCACTGGTGAAATTTGCCAGTGTGCTAAGTGGCATCCAGCAAATCTCTCCTTGGTGCTAACAGTGTTTTCTGATTTCTCAGTAGGCAGTACTCATCTTGGCCCTGGGAAGAAACTCAAGAAGCAGCTTTTGAAACATAAAGCTTAGATGGGGTTTGACCTCTGCTGGGCAGCTCCCAGCTGTAGGAATTCCCCTGCTGAGCAGAGAAGATGACTGCAGAATTGAGAGAAGCCGTGGCCCTAGCTCCATGGGTCCCAGTGAAAGTGAAAAAGGAGGAGGAGGAGGAAGAAAACTTCCCAGGTCAGGCATCCAGCCAACAAGTGCACTCTGAGAACATCAAAGTCTGGGCCCCAGCGGAGGGTCTTCAGACAGGCCTTGATGGATCAGAAGAGGAAGAAAAGGTAAATTGGGTCCTGAGAGGAAGAGGGGAGGAGATACTTGAAGACCTCAAGGAGTTTAAGAGGGGACTCTGCCCCTCTACTTCCACACCTGGAATCTTATTTCTTGAGTATGATTCTAGCTTCCTGTCACTTGTAATAGGATAGAAATGTTCTCTTCTGATTGTGTTTCTATAAACCAGTGGTTCTCAAATTTTGCTACACAGAATCTGGAGAGCTTTTTATAAAATCTTGATGTCCATGCTGTATTCTGTTCCCATTAAATCATAATCCGGGGTCCAAGCACAGTGACTCACACCTGTAATCCCAGCACTTTGGGAGGCCAAGACGGGAGGATCACTTGAGGTCAGGAGTTCAAGACCAGCCTGGGCAACATTGCACACCTCATGTTTTTCTATGCAGAAATACAAAAAATTAGCTTGGAATGGTGGGATGTGCCTGTAATCTCAGCTACTTGGGAGGCTGAGGTGGAAGGATTGATTGAGCCCGGGAGGCATAGGTTGCAGTGAGCCGAATTAACGCCACTGCACTCTAGCCTAGGCAACAGAGTGAGACCCTGTCGCAAAAGAAAAAGAAAAAATAAAAGAATCTAGGGGTGGGACCTGGGTATCCATGGTTTTAAAAACTCTTCAGGTGATTTCAGTCAGCTTTTGACAATGCTAACCAGCGCTTCTAAAACTTGAATGTGCATAGGAATCACCTAGGGGCTCTTGTTAAAATAGTTAAAAGTTCAGATTCTGATTGAGGACGTCTGGGGATGGTCTGAGATTCTGTGTTTTCTTTTTCTTTTTTTTTTTTTTTGAGCTTGTGGGTGATGCAGATACTGCTGCTGATCTTTGCACCACACTTTGACTCATGAGGCTGTACACTGTGCTGTCCTTAATGTTTCAAACGCACCCCTTACCATTACTACTCAAATGAGGGCAGAGGTTCCCCCAGAGTCTTTCTGTAATAATATCATCAAAACCTTGCTGCTTTGTTCTTTAGATCCCACAAAAATTCACTTGGAAAATTCTTCCCATATGCTCTCTCCTCTTACGTACTCACTGATAAGCTAGGTTTAGATTCTGGAGTGAGCAGTGAGGTGCAATCAAAGTAATAAGCAAGGAAGTAGCTGGCTTGCTTCTCTGCCCAACTCACCCTGGGGGTTGGAGGAGACTCTGGCTTCCTTTTCTGTTTTTAAAAATTGTTTTATGGCCTCCAGGAATAGATAATTATGTTCTCATTCTCAAAATTGTAATCACACTACCCCCTACCACCAGTTCCCTCTTAAACATGTTCCTCCTTGCCTCTAGGGTCAGAACATATTCTGGGACATGGCGGTAGTCCTGAAAGCAACTCAGGAGGCACCTGCTGCTTCACCCCTTGGCAGCTACTCGTTACCAGGGACTCTGGCCAAGAGTGAGATACTGGAGACTCATGGGACCATGAACTTTCTAGGTATGGTTCAATTCCCTGATTCTGAATCTGACCATTGGGGTTTCTCAAATCTTTTCAGAGACTGTGGTGGGCATCCAGTTTCCTAGGTTGACCAACAGAGTACTGAGGTATTAAAAGTGTCAAGGAAAGTTGGAAAGACAAATGGTACAATGCCTGTGTATTTGTTACGGGAAGTGGCTTATTTTGCACACAGGCTCAAGACACCAGACAAACATAGGTTTTGTCCCTAAAACCTGATCAACACCAATATGGCACCAGGTTCAAGAGGCTGAATAAGAGACCTAGGGCCAGCAAACGACATGGAGTTTTACTAGATGTTTATGTACAGGTTACACAGTCTAAAGGCAGTGGGCTGGGCACAGGAGAACCACATGCCCCAGCTGCACAGGCTGGGCAGGAGAACTGCAACCGCTTGCCAAAGGCATGCAGTTTATATAACATTTTCACCTAACACCCTCCCGCTAATGACCTCCACCTGGCAGCCTTACTTTAACACAAAACAAGGGGTCCCAATCCCCTTTAGGGCCCGTATTCCACTGAAAGGGGTAGGGAATGGATAAGGAATGGAGCTCCAGGTTGGCCACTTCTGGATTCCTTTGCTTGGAACTCCAAACTGTATTCAGGTGTGTCTGCCATACAAGCTCATTCTCAGGTTATGCTTAAGTTGTTGCCATCAGGTGTTTTTACCACACAATAGGCAAATTCCAAACTCACTTTTTAGTGATATTTATTGTTCAGTGAGTTTCATCTCTGTGTACACATGTAAGCACATGTCCTCTTTATGTACTTTGTAGTTAGTATAGGTTAGTGAGCCTGCAAGAGATGCTAGCTGAGGTAGGATCAGTCAACTTTTGTGGTGATATTGAGCAAATGCCCTGGAGATGTTCTGTTTTCATAGATCTTTGTGCAAATTATGGAGAATTTTGAGCAGCTATGTCAACTATAATGATGTTCAAAACTAGGTCTTCATGGAGGGTACTGATGGCTTATCAACTTGTTCTCTCTAAGCTAGGACTAAAGAAAGGATAGTACATTCTAAAGATCTCACTGGCAGTGGCAGAAGCATGCCTGTGGAGGAGTGACATATAAGTGAGGGTCAAGAATGCAGTATCCATGAGTCCTGTGTTTCAAAGCACTTATCAGAGATTGCCAAGCCCTATTCTTTTTATGAGTCTGCCAGATAATTAACACTTTGAACCCCCTTCTCCTCCCTAACCAGTTCCTCAGGTGTCTGGGGACCAAATCACTTTCTTAAACCAGTGCTATGGGGAAGACGAGGATCTCCACCTAGATTTTCTTGTCTCATTTTTAATTATTCCCAAACTCTTAGCAGCTTCTGTTCCCCACTTTCTGCTTTCTGTTCCATTCTCTCTGGTGCATTCCCCTGCGTGTCACTTATTTTCTGTCTCTTGGCTTTATCAGCCATAACCCCAACAGCTGCACCTCGTCAGGAATGGGCTCCCTTTTCCTACTTTGCCTCTTACCTCAAGGCCGTGTTCATACCCGAGACTTACCATTTTGTGCTGCCAGCTATTTCCATGGCGATGGCAGGAACACTGCCAACACTATTTCCATGGCGATATCAGCAGGCGATGGCGGGAACACTGAGCTTTATGTGTGAGAGACATCTGAGTGGGGTTGCTGCCCTGCCTCTAGTAACTCTGTGACCTCGAGTAAGTCCCTTCTCTCTCTGGACCTCCATTTCCTGTTCTACAAATTGGGTGTGTTCATTCATTAAGTATAGGATTCATTGGCGCTCTACTTCCTGTGTGCCAGGCAGTGTGATAGGTGCTAGAGATACAGAAATGAATAAGACACAACCTTGCTCTTTTTTTAGCTGAAGGAGAACAGTTTCATCATCATGATGAAATTGTATAATATACATGAAAGTGCTCTGGAAATTGTGATGTGTTACTGGGTTTTTAATGTCTGAGCAAGTTTTAACTGCAGTTTTCATATTTTAATTAATGTTGCATTTATTAAAGTGTATTCATTTAAAAACCAATTTTTAAGCCATTAAGCATAACTTTTTACTTCATCCATACGTCTAGAAATATTTGTATAAAAGTGAGAACATTTGTATTTTTTCTTTAATTTATGTTCAGTTAAACTTCAAATTTTACAGATTAAATTTTTTAAACATTTTGGCCGGGCGCAGTGGCTCAAACCTGTAATCCTAGCACTTTGGGAGGCAGAGGCGGGTGGATCACCTGATAACAGGAGTTCGAGACGAGCCTGGCCAACATGGTGAAACCCTGTCTCTACTAAAAATACAAAAATTAGTCAGGCGTGGTGGTGCGTGTCTGTAGTCCCAGCTACTCGGGAAGCTGAAACAGGAGAATCGCTTGAACCTGGGAGACAGAGGTTGCAGTGAGCCAAGATTGCACCACTGCACTCCAGCCTGGGCGACAGAGCGAGACTCCGTCTAAAACTATAAATAAAATAAAATTTTTAAACATTTAATCCTACCTGCTTATCAAATTTCTTTATATAAAACATAATTGCAAATTTGATATCTTTAGTTCTTTAAAACATTCCAAACACCTAACTGAGCAGATTTACAAGTCTTGTAAATAAAATCTTGATAAACACACAGCTTTTATAAATCTAATGAATAGGACTTATACATTTAGTAAATCAAATTACCCTTCTTATCTCTGAATATAGTCACCAGCTGAGATGGCAGCCTCATGTAGCATTTCAGGTATCTTTTAAAAAAAAAAAAAAAAGAGTGAAAGAAAAGTATTGATTTCAGAACTATGGCTATGCCTGTGTTCTAGTTGGTCACAAATTAGTTTTTGGTTTAGTTTTTCATTATTTCTGTACTTAATTTAATTTCTCGAGAGCTACAGTAATCCTACATGTTTTTAAAAAAGGAAAAATACTATTTCAGGTAAACCAAGGTTATACACCCGGATTATTTGCTGATTAATCTTTTTACCCAAAGAAATTTGAACTTGACTAACACCAGATGGACCCTAATTCTCTTTTCTTAGGCACTTGTCCAGACCCCAGGTCTTACTTTACTCAGTGATGAATCACTTGCATGAAAACCTTCTAGGCTACAGTTGCACCTGGTTTTGTGATGGTTTTGACAGGAGACATCATTCAGATAGAAGGAATTGTTTCCATTATTGACTGTAATCAGTTTAGTAGTTCCCACTGATCTTCATTCTTCATGCCCATCATTCTAAATCTCCCAGTAAGGAGGTTAGGAGTGAAGGTCAGGGAGACAGTGCAGCTATGAACTAAAGTTTTCATGGGCTCTGTTTCTGTTGGAGAGATGCCCAGCTTGGGGATGGGAGGCCCAAGTGTCAGTGATGGGGAGTTAAAGCAAAAGAGGAGGTGAAAAGAACCAAGGGAGGAGATGTTAGATGGGAGAAGAATAAAGTGGGATATAGGAGGAGATGTTAGATGGAAGAAGAATAAAGTGGGATGTAGGTGTTAAAGTAACAGTAAAGAACATAAAGAGAAGAAAGCAGTCAGCAAAAGAAAAACAGAAGAGGCATGAAACTGTATATGGAAAAATTCAAAATATTTCACACAAAAAATTAAAAAATAGGAGAGGAGAGAGATGAAGAGTCAGTAAGGGGTCAAGATAACAGGAAAAAATAAGAAAGCAACAGCAGAAGAAAAGATAGAAGAGCAAGTAAACTACAGAGAGAAAAACAGTACATTTTTAAAAAGCAAGAGAGAGCAGAACAGTAGGAATAGAAATAACCAGAAAAAGTTTAGCGTTTCAGATTTTTTTTTTTTTTCAGATGAGTTTTACTCTGCCACCCAGGCTGGAGTGCAGTGGCATGATCTTGGCTCACTGCAACCTCCACCTCCTGGATTCAAGTGATTCTCATGCCTCAGTCTCCAGAGCAGCTGGGATTACAGGTGCCCGCCACAACACCCAGCTAATTTTTTTGTATTTTTCCTAGAGACCGGGTTTCACCGTGTTGGCCAGGCTGGTCTCCAACTCCTGACCTCAGGTGATCCACCTGCTTTGGCCTCCCAAACCAAAGTGCTGGGATTACATGAGCCACCGCACCTGGTTTTTTTTTTTTTTTTTTTTTTTGAGATAGAGTCTCGCTCTGTCTCGTCCAGGCTGTAGTGCAAGTGCAGTGGTGCAGTCTCAGCTCACTGCAGCCTCCACCTCCCAGATTCAAGCGATTCTCCTGCCTCAGCCTCCCAAGTAGCTGGGGACTACAGGCATGCACCACCACACCTGGCTAATTTTGTATTTGTAATAGAGATGGGGTTTCACCATGTTGGCCAGGCCGGTCTCAAACTCCTGACCTCAGGTGATCTGCCCACCTCAGCCTCCCAAAATGCTGGGATTACAGGTGTGAGCCACTGCGACCTGCCAGCATTTCAGATTTTTATTGTTTGTCGTATCTGGGACTCTTCTATATCCAGCACTTGGGCATTTCTTTCCTCTGACACTGCTCATCTTGTGTGAACGATTGTGATAGAATTTCGGATTACCATCGTCTTAACCAGGCAATCAAACCAGGCTGTTTTCCTGCCCCCAATATTGCTTTGTACCACTCCAACATCCTTGTCCCACCCTTATCATTGGTTGGATGGTCATCCTGTAGGATATTTCCCTCTCATGGGTGCTAGTCTCCCCACTGTGCAGTAGCAGCAGTTATAACCTGAAACTCACAGCACCACTGCTCATTTCTGAGCTGACATCACCAATGGGAATACCTCCCTCCTCTACAGGCTTGCCACCCATTCCTGTTACCCTTTATTTCACTTGCCTTATTTCTTGAGCTTGGTTTAACTGACAAACACTTGTTAAGGGTTCACTGTGCCAAAACTGGGTTACATGGTTGCACATTTCAAGGTCAAGGAAAGTGAGGGTGCAGAGGAGACAAACGTAAAGAACTATGATGTTACTGATAGCAGGACTTCTTTTTGACACCATTAGATTCTGAAGCAATGTAAAGCATCCAGAGACTAATCAGTGTCATAAAGCTTCAGGGTGTTTTGATGTTCTCATATTTTCTGGCATTGTGGAGCAGGCTATGCCATAACTGAACAAGGTCAGCTTTCCTTGACACAATGCTAAGCTATTCCTATGACACAAGGGTAAGAGTTTGCCATGTATGGTTTCTTTTTTAATTCTCCTAGTGTAGCTGTCTGTCACCATAGCAACTCCCCTCCCCTGAGCATTCATCTTTCCTTCTGACCCCTCACAACATCATCATCAGTCAGCCTGAAAGTTGCTGCACACATTCAGAACACTGACTGTATTCCAGACAATGCCTTAGTAGTTGACATAGAGTAACTCCATTAATATACTCACGGCCTTATGAGGTAGATACTATTAGTATCCCTGTTTTAGAGATTGGGAAACTGAGGCACACAGGAGTTAAGTAGCCCAAAGTCATGCAGCTAGTTAGTGTTAGAGCAGAGATTTGAAACCAGGCAGTCTGGCTCTAGAATCCATGTTCTTAACCTATATGCTGCAGGACCTCACAGCATTTCATATGCTTTTGGCTGCTGTGGCTATCTTGGCAGCCAGTGTTACGCTTTCTGTCCATGCTTATCCTTTCTTTGATATCCAGTATCCTCAGACACAGAAACCTTGGTCACAGGTAGCAAATCTCCCTAATTAACTGGTGGGTTGTAAGCAAATCCACACTAAGTAGCTAAGGTAAGAAGGCAAGCCTAGGGAGAGGCTTGTGTCCTTCATAACTGGTCTTCATTGCAAGGGCAGTCATCATACAGCCAGGAGGAGCACTGTCTGGAGATTGGGCCTCCCTGGCATGAGGCAGTGGGGTTAAGTGTCTAATGGAGGCAAGTGGAAGTGCTGAAAAGACCATGAGTCAGTGGATTCTGCTGTAGGTAGAGGAGGGCAAAGCCCCAGCTAAAGAACCTATGGAGGAGAGGTAACATGTGATGGGATTCTTTTTTTTTGATGAAGCCATTTTGTGGAGGTGCTGAGATCACATACTTCCTTTTATGACTTGATCCTATTGTTTTTCTAGGCCAGAGAAAGCTAACATTTGTATTGTCTGTTTCTTGGTTCAGGTGCTGAAACCAAGAACCTACAGTTACTGGTTCCAAAAACTGAGATATGTGAGGAAGCTGAAAAACCCCTCATCATATCAGAAAGAATCCAGAAAGCTGATCCTCAAGGACCTGAGTTAGGAGAAGCTTGTGAAAAAGGAAACATGTTAAAGAGGCAGAGAATAAAGAGGGAAAAGAAAGATTTCAGACAAGTGATAGTGAATGACCATCAGTTATCTGAAAGCTTCAAAGAAGAAGAAAACCAGAAATGTAAGAAATCTGGGGGAAAATACAGCCTTAATTCTGGTGCTGTTAAAAATCCAAAAACCCAGCTTGGGCAAAAGCCTTTTACATGTAGCGTGTGTGGGAAAGGATTTAGTCAGAGTGCAAACCTCGTTGTGCATCAGCGAATCCACACTGGGGAGAAACCCTTTGAATGTCATGAGTGTGGGAAGGCCTTCATTCAAAGTGCAAACCTCGTTGTGCATCAGAGAATCCACACTGGACAGAAACCTTATGTTTGCTCAAAATGTGGGAAAGCCTTCACTCAGAGTTCAAATCTGACTGTACATCAAAAAATCCACTCCTTAGAAAAAACTTTTAAATGCAGTGAATGTGAGAAAGCCTTTAGTTACAGCTCACAACTTGCTCGGCACCAGAAAGTCCACATTACAGAAAAATGCTATGAATGTAATGAATGTGGGAAAACATTTACTAGGAGCTCAAACCTCATTGTCCACCAGAGGATCCACACTGGGGAGAAGCCCTTTGCCTGTAATGATTGTGGCAAAGCGTTTACCCAGAGTGCAAATCTTATTGTACATCAGCGAAGCCATACTGGTGAAAAGCCATATGAGTGTAAAGAGTGTGGGAAAGCCTTTAGTTGTTTTTCACACCTTATTGTGCACCAGAGAATTCACACTGCAGAGAAACCTTACGACTGCAGCGAATGTGGGAAAGCCTTCAGTCAGCTCTCTTGCCTTATTGTCCACCAGAGAATTCACAGTGGAGATCTTCCTTACGTGTGTAATGAATGTGGGAAGGCCTTCACATGTAGCTCATACCTACTTATTCATCAGAGAATTCATAATGGAGAAAAACCTTACACATGTAATGAGTGTGGGAAGGCCTTCAGACAGAGGTCGAGCCTCACTGTGCACCAGAGAACCCACACTGGGGAGAAGCCCTATGAATGTGAGAAGTGTGGTGCAGCTTTCATTTCCAATTCACACCTCATGCGACACCACAGAACCCATCTTGTTGAATAACAAGTAAGGAAGAGGAAGACCTCCAACATTGGTCATAACCTTCTGCCTCCCTAGTGAGACACCTCTTTGCTGTTTTCTTCCTCCTCTATAAAAGTGAGGGCTATGTCCTTAAAAGTTAAGAGTTTTCAGGAATGCAGCACAAAACACAAGAAAAGCATTTCAGAGGCTAATTTAAAGAAAACAAAAAGTAAGCACCTAAAGGCAAGGACTTTGTTTTAACTGTACCTTAAGCGGTCATATTTTCTGAAGTGGAATGTGACTTTCTCAGGAATGGGTCATACAAAGCTAAGTGGTAATGATGCCATTTGGGGAAAGGTCTTTTTTGCTTAATTTTGTTTTTTAAAACTGATGATTGCTTGAGCAACAGGAAGGTTATCTGCCTGGTTGAATTCTGGTTGAACTGTGTATTCTAATATTTCTGGTTAAGTGGTGACTAGGTAAGGAAACCACTTGGGGTATCAGTCCAACAATTCACTTATGAACATTTATAAGCTTTCCATTTCCTAGGTAATTTTTAAAAAGTCAGTCAAAACAAAAAAACTTTACTGAAAATGGACAGAAATAGGAAATGGACTTTTTCCTTACTGTCTATACCTCTTGAACCTTGGTATCGTAAAGATCTGGGGACCTCTGAGTCTATTCTGACCATTCCCTAGTCTGCATGGCCAAGCACTCAAGGACTGATGGACACCACACACCAGCTATATTCATTTGCCAAGATCAACAGCTCCTTCTCCAAACAACTCTAGCCCCCAATTCCCATCACATTCCATTTGGGTGAGATGCAACTAACAACCCCTTCCTGGATAAAGGAGTCAAAGAATAAAGCTTGCCTAGAGGCATGCCCCAGTTGTCTCTGCTGTCATTCTGCTCAAGTCCAGCCAGGGGTCTCAGTTTGGGTTTTATTCTGACATTCTGGATGGTGTTCAGAAGAAATGGTGGAGCTCTTCTCATTCTGAGAGGACCTAAGAGGGAAAGTGAATGGAGAGGGGAGGTGGAAGTAAGATTCCTAAGGTCTTAATTTGATTTTTTGAGAAATTCAGAAGTGTTGGAATATGAAAACTTTTAGAGGTATGAAGAAACTGGCTAAGGTAAGATATCTTTGTTACCATTGAGCCTTTACTCCTGGAAGAATGGTTTATTAAACTATGCAGTAGGTAATAATGTAATAATATTGCCTTGTATTTATATAGAACTTTTATTCTTTGTTGTGCACCCTTATGTATTGACCATGATACCTGGCATGTATCTCACACATTCACATAAATCACTACTTTAGTGCTTACAACACTGAAAGAGGTGGTTGCCTGTTTACCTGAGAATGGTCATTTAGTGCAAGGCCAAGTAACAAGTGACAGCTTATATCCAAGTCCAGGATCTGACTCTAGATTCTGTGTTCTGCCGTGCCACTTCCCTCACTATCTGTAATCCCGATGCAGACCTGTGGAGGAGACAAAGGGGTATATAGTCCCATTTTTCAGGTGAGGAAGCTCATGTGACATGTTTTGGGGAGTGCCTTAGGCACTGTGACCAGAAATCAGCAAACCTAAGACTATTTGGTCTCCTGATTTCTGGCTGTGTCCCTCCACACTGTTCCAATGCTTCAGGGCATACAAGAGCATTTATCATAAATGCTGAGCCTGATGCAGCTCTTATGCAGAAGTCCCATGCATTTATTATCACATTTCTGTAAGACTGAATATTAATCACATAGTGTTTTCTAGTTTATAGAGTACTTTTCTTGGTTTGTTTGTTTTTTGTTTTTGAAATGAAGTCTTGCTGTGTTGCTTAGGCTGGAGTGCAGTGGCACGATCTCGGCTCACTGCAACCTCTGCCTCCCAGGTTCAAGTAATTGTCTTACCTCAGTCTTCCGAGTAACTGGGACTACAGGTGAGTGCCACCACTCCTGGCCAATTTTTTTTTTTTTTTGAGATGGAGTCTTGCTCTGTCGCCCAGGCTGGAGTGCAGTGGTGCGATCTTGCTCACTGCAACCTCCACCTCCCGGGTTCAGGCGATTCTCTTGCCTCAACCTCCTGAGTAGCTGAGATTACAGGTGCACGCCACCACCCCCGGCTAATTTTTGTATTTTTAGTAGCCACGGGGTTGGTCAGGCTGCTCTTGAACTCCTGACCTCGTGATCCACCTGCTTCGGCCTCCCAGAGTGCTGGGATTAAGGAGTAAGCCACTGTGTCCAGCCTTTTTTGTATTTTTAGTAGAGATGAGGTTGCACTATGTTGGCCAGGCTGGTCTCGAACTCCTGACCTCAGGTGATCCAACTGCCTCGGCTTTCCAGAGTGTCAGGAATACAGGCACGAGCTACCATGCCTGGCCTACAGTGCATTTTCACATACAGAAGGCATACACAAGAAAGCTTATTAATTTCCTTTTTCCTCCCTCCTCTATTTTTTTGTCAAAACATATGCAACTTATTTTTGCAGTTTTGCTCTAAATCATAGAGACACAAATACAAGAAATCAAAAGGATTCAAAAGTAGGATCACATACTCATGCCCTCACCAATCGCAGCAGTGACTATTGCAGTCTCCCTGATGGAATGGAGAGACTCAAAGAAACCACCACCTGTCTCTGCTGAGAGTAAGAACAAGTTAGTTTTTTTCCCCTGCCTTATCAGGAAACTGAGAATATCAGGAGAGCAGGTCTGAAGATTTGAGATAACTCTGTGACCTTGACCCACCAAGAGACCGAAACTACTTTGCTGAAAAAAATACCTGCTGGGATTTATGACCATTAAGACAGTTAAACCATTCTATCATATATGTTTATCCTCATAATTGAATATTCAGTTATGGAGGATTGTGATTTTCACTCATAGGTAGTTCAGAAAAGCTACCCAGACGATTATGATGCAAAACTAGGTTTGAGATTCACTGACCCAACCTTGCAGTAAAGCAGTGGTTTTAAACCTTGGCTTCATGTTGGAATCACCTTGGGCACTTTTTAAAAATTTCCATTTCTAGACCTCAGTATTTTTTTAAAACTCTGGAGGGGATTACAATGACAAGCAAAGGTGATGAACCACTGTAGCAACAAGTAAAGGCTGCAGGTCAAGAATGTGTGTGATCAAAGGTGGAGGGGGTGGGGGTTGCTCCAGGATAAGGATCTGTATGTGCAAAGCATGTGTTTTTAGCAGAACAGGACACTTACTTTACACTGGCTGCACTAGGTGTCCACCAGTGCCTCTGCCAACCATTGGATGTTAGAGGATTCTGCCACCTAACTTATTTTATTTGTATTTAAGTGAATATACCAGACATTTATATGAGCAAACGAAATTTTACATAACATACTTTTGGTATGTATTATGACTTTTTACATTTCTACTTGGATTTCATCTCCAGATCTCAGTTTCCACAAACCTGCATCCAGGTTCAGGGCCTCTGATTCTGCACAAATCATGTGAGCCAAGTGGATTGATTACTAGACAGATCAGATCCTTCCCCAGCTAATAACTCTCCCTCCTGATTCCAGCCCTGAAAATAAATTGCAGCCTGCCATTTTCTTTATGGTTTATAATAAGGGAGGAGTGACCACCTTTTGTCGGTTTGCTTAGTTTCCTATTCTTTGGACTCATCTCCCATCTTTTTTGGGTAGCCTTGCTAGGAGTGGTTGGGAACTCTGAAGCCCCGTTTTCCTAAGTTGCTGTGAGCTCTCAGACTTTTAGCTGTCAAGCTAAGAGCTCTGTTGCAGGCCTAGTGATTGGCATTAAGAGTAGGGCCAGGAAATCTGTCCTTATCCTCAAATGAGACCAACAGATATGTATTAAGTGGAGCACAGTGATGCAAAACTGATGGTGAAATCACAGTACTCTGGGAACACAGGAGAAAGACTTCAATCCCTAACACACATAAAGTTACACACTCAAACACAGCCATAAATTCCTCGAGGCTTAGGAAGAGGTGACTTTGGACAAAGCTAATTGTTCATCTCTGTATCCCCTCCCTTTCTCAGGTAGTTGTCCCTCTCCCACTTCTGTCACCTCTCCACTTGCTCATCCATTGTAGGCACTGCAACCTTTCTGGGGTTGCAGCCCCTTTGGGAATCCAGGGGAGATTGTGGATCCTCTTCTAAGAAATGTACTTTGCAGATTAAATCTTGTGCTTACTTGGAGGTTATGCAGGCTTCCTGAAGCCAATACATAAATCTAGGGCCTAAAGTCTAAACTGGGGATGGATTATATAATCACCAGTGACTTTTTTTTTAAATGAGGTTAGGTTTCAGAATCTCTAAGAATGTCGCCCAGACACATAACCTTTAAAATTTGTTTTTCTCCTGGATTCCTTCCCTCATCAAATGACATTATCCCCACCATCTGGGGCACCCAGATTGAATGTCCAGAAGCTATTTCTGCCTTCCTAAGCATCATTCATTACAAAAACATTTTGTGTTCCCTTTGTGGTGAACGTCGTGCTAGATTCTGGAGTGCCAACGCAATCCTGGTCCACTAGCCCTGTTGTCATGTCTTGTTATGGGAAAAATATCAGGATCCCTAACATGATTTACTGAGCTCTTCATAATCGCTTTCCAGCCTCGTCTCTTCACTCAGGCACCTTTTAGTGCAGCCTAGAGGCACGTGCTTGCTGTCTTCTGTGCCTTTGCTCACACTTTTCTCAGTGCCTATAATACCTCATCATTACTTCCCACTCAGTCCCCTTCTATTTTTGTAAGCTTAGTTTCTTCTAATATTTGGTTCAAGTTCCATCTCTGGGAAACCCCTGACTGCCTTATGGCCAAAGGCATATTCAGAAGTATATTTATTGATATGCATATACGAGTGCATGATATGCTATGTATCCAGAGATTTACCTTTTTGCTTTAAGGTGGAAAAATCTGGATTAAAAATTGTGTATATAATACAGTTCTCATGTACTGTTGCTGTTATATATACTATATACTATTTAAAAGTATATAGATAAATTACCTAAAGGAAATAAGAAAATATCATAAGTGGTTAAATGACTTGCAGCCATACAGATGGTTAATTCCAGGCTTAGCTTCAAACCCATATACTCTGGATAATAGGATTATGGGTTACTAAGAGGGGTTTTGTTTCTTTGTTTGTTTTAGTAATTTCTGTATTTCTATAAGGAGCAAGAATTTTATAAAAATAAATTATTATATTTGCATATCTAGTTTATTATATTAACTATAAACCATATCTCAATTCTCCATTTTGTGGTATGTTGGAGGGACCCTTCCCTTCCTTTCTCTTTCCCTTTTCCACATTGTTGTCTCTTACATTATCAAGTCTGATAATTCTTAAATTCTATTCTGTAACCAGTTAGGATTTTATGGTTTGTTTATTGATAGATTTCAAAAGCTGAAAATAAACAGCATGAACATTATTATGACCATGTGAATATTGTTGACTGCAGATCTTAGCTTACTGTGTTTATATTTCCTTTTGGGATCAGCTTTTTGTTTTTACTGAAGTTTCTACTTGCCTTTCTTTTTACCTTGTACTGGTTGCTTTCCACACACTCGCAGTCATCTTCAAATTCTCCATTCAATTAAATACTCTGTTGAATTCACTTCTTTTCTCGCTGTATATTCCCCTTTCAGCCTCCTGCTCTAGTCTGTTTTTGATGCCTTTTCTGCCTGTTATTCTGTTGTTACACTGGACTCAACTATTTCCTGAATTCTGTGTCTTCCTTTTTCTTTATTTACTTCATCATTTTACTATAGTACGTGTCAAGTCTCCTGTCAGGAAAAAGTACATGGAAGGCAAAGTTGTTGAGTGTTTATATGTCTTTCTCTGACTTCTCACTTGATGGTAGTTTGATGGGCTCTGGAATTCTAGGTTGAAAAATTTCCCTAGAAGTTTGTAGCCATCACTTCACTGACTTACAGCATCCACTGCTGCTGAGATGTCTGATTCCAATCTGATATTTATTTGACAATCAATAAATAGTATTTACATTACAGTGATCTGTTTTCCCACCCCTATGCCTGGAAGCTTTTAAAGTCTCTTCTTTATCTTTGATGTATTCAATTCCCTAATGCTCAGTGGAATTTTTCAGTCTAGAGACTCAGGTACTCCTACTCTTGGAAATTTTCTCATTTTTTTATATGACTATTCCCCCTTTCCATGTTTTTTTTTTTTTCCTTCTGTCTTTACTCTATATAGAGTTTCTGCTAATCAAGTGTTGGACCTTGTAGATTGATCCTTAGCTGCATTCGTTATTTCCATTTCTTTGTCTTGTGCCACTATGAGAAGAGTATCTTATTTTCTTTTTTTTTTTTTTTTT